>NC_142730.1:12650237-12966197 GCF_055471065.1 Atractosteus spatula | reverse complement strand
ATGTGATTGATGGGATGCCGTGTGGTAGAGAACCTGGGTCAGTACAGGAGGTGAACTAGAGCTGGGAGTACAGACAGCACACGATTTTAGATCACATGGCTGAGGCCTGGTTGGTGCTCTTAGTAGTCAAGCAAGCAGCTTCTCTGCTATTTTTTGGGATAGAATAAATGATCCCTTCTGGTTAAGCTGGAGACCATCCCGTTTATAAAAGCCATTCCCAAAAAATGTCCCAACTATTAATTAAGGTTATTCTATTGTATGCACACCAAGTCTCTAACCAGCGATTTAGGGAGTACAGCCTACTATAGGGGACGTCCCCTCTGTATAGGATTGGTAAGGGACCAGACACAATTAAATTCCGACATTTTTCTTTGTGCTCTTTTGCACATAGAAATGAAGCTGCTCTAATACCCCTCGGATTGTTGGTACTTTATTAGTTCCAGTGTGAACAACCAAGGTGGAGACTTCATTGCTGGAAAATGTGTCTAGTTTCGCCTCAATGTCAGAAACTCAGGCCCCAGGGAGGCATTTTACAGAGACCACTGTTTTGTGATGGTTAGGATTTTAAACATTCCTGATTATCGAGTCGCCAATTATAAGCGCCTTATCTGCATCAACAGACGCGCTGCCTAAAGCAGAGAACCTGTTGCTGAGTCGGATTGGTGACTGGTGTGCAGGGGGTCTAGTCCTTGAGCTCTTAGACCCCTGTCTGCGACCCAGGGCTCGCGTGTGGTTGCTGCTGGTGCCAGCGCTGACCTGGAGACAGCTGGGCCAGGAGGGACTGCAGCCAATTCTGAAATGACTGAGTGCTCTGAAGGAGCTGAATCTATCCATCCCTAAATGTGGTTAACATCTAATAGTGTGCTAATGCGCCCCTCCAAAACATGAATTCTGTCCTCCAACTCTACTATAACTAAACATTTCTGGCATTTAAAATTATCAACACAGTGAAGATGTGAGCTGGACATGGCTTCATGCTCGTGACAAGTCACCGTATTGCTCACAGGCCAGAAGCGACACTCATTAGGTACCACAGAACTCTCTTTTACCAACTTGTCGTGCTGGAATACAATCCACCTCTTCTAACTGGCAGAAAGGGGAAATAAAGGATGCAAGGAAATCTTGCACATCATTCAATTCATTTCTCCTGAGATCTGCACTCTGTAGTCATCTGGTGAATACAAAACACCCCAAAGTTAAGAGGCTTGAACTCCTTCCTGCTCAGACCGTCATGTTCACACAGTAATAACTCGATCTGCCCAGGAGAAACAGCACTAGAACAATCCGATCCGTGTGACCGAGCCTCAGCACGTCCCTGCCTAGTCCAGTAAACAGCCATGACTCTTGAATCAGCAGTGAAAAAAGAAGCTCAGAAGGTGAGATGTTTTCTTTGCTTCATACTTGAGCTCTGAGCAAGTCAGTAAAATTGGAACGCGCTCTTGACCGCCAAATGTTACGTCACAATCCTGCTGCCACTATGTGACACATGCGCATAATCAGTGATTATAATCATTAATATTATTCATTGATTGAAAGTTATTACATAACATTGTATTCTTCCTGCTCTTCCTACAAGCAAATGGTTCTCTTATTCCCAGTGTCAGTTGGAAAGTGTGTGAAGACACAGAGCAGCGCTTCTTCTTTATGACATGACCTGAGACATGCGTCTCCCCACGATCACTTCCGACTGCGGCTTCCTCCCACTTTCCACAGACCTGCTACCTTGTCTTTCATGCTACACCATAACCATAACCTCTCCTGCGCCCCTCTGTCTCTCAAGTGTTATTCTGTCTCCTGCACTTCACTGCTCTGTATTCTGTACTTCTGTGTGAAACAGCTTGTTTCCAGCTCCTCCTGTCTGAACACTTGCAGACTGAAGAAAGAAAAGCGCTTCATACACTTCAGTGTTGGTTCAGCACCATTCATACATTCTGGAATGAAAACCAGCTTCTGTACACGTTGTGTAATTTATTTAAACACAAATGTGTGTCTGGAGGAGAGAGAGGTGTGCTGTCCGGTCCAGAGTGAGCTGGGGCACCCAGGTGTCTCTGCAGTGGCTGGGGAGGGGCGCCCCGACTCCAGAGTGCTGCTCAGGGCCGGGTGAAGAGCCCCATGGCTTTAGCAGCCCTCTCCCGCACCTGCGGCTCTGGGTCCTGCAGCAGGATCCTCAGGGCTGCGGAAGGAAAGAGACGAGGTCCTGCAGTCCTGCTCAGCTCCTGACACACAGCTGCAGTGCTGATCCAGCTCTTGCCCAGCAGGTGTGAGTTAGGAGACACTGTGCAGAGCAGCAGGTCTGGACCTCATGCAGTGGGGTTAAAGGAGTGTGAGATCCTTTCTGTGTGACATCTGTGTTCTCTTCACTGTCAGAAGGAACAGTAGTCAAAAAATGTCAAAGTATGAAGCTGGAAGAAACGGCCACACTGTAATTCACAGACCGAACAAGTCTCTAAAAAGAATAAAATAAAGCAGCGCTACTACAGATGTGCAACTCCACAAAAATCTGCTAAACAGGCCAACTATACATTTTTCATCTCCATGCTCTGAACTTCTCAAAACTTTGTACACTGGGTATCTATGGTGTGAGAGGCTACAGCCAGAATTTCTGGTGAAACAGACTCTAAAATACTAGAGTCTGTATATACTGTACAAGAACAACTGGTCAACATACTGGACACAAAAGACAAGGATCGTTACCTCGCTGAGCTCTTCTCAGAGCGAAACAAGAGCAGAGTCTCCTCTGCAGCTGCTGCACTTGGAGGCCTGAAACACAGAGGGGTTGAACAGCAGAGCTCCTGCACACACAGCACCACACAGGATACTGCACCAGCGCACACTGCCAACACTCGGAATGGGGAGCAGCTCATGGAAATGTGTTTCCTGGTGACATTGGCAAGTCTGATTAACCTGCCTCACTACTGACAGAAAAATGCATTTCAAACACTAGACAGAAGAGGCTGAAAGTGGTGCCCAGTGTCCTGCTGCCGAAATGAGACTACTGTAGCTAGACATACTAGAGCCTTCTTACTAGAGGCCTTTTACTAGCGTGACATATCAGAGCCTGAGTCCTTTGAGAAAACCCCAGTGATCAAACACCTTCAGACTCAAAGCTGTTTCAAGGGAAACCTACAGAGTATCCTTTTAATGCTTGAATTCCCATCCCGGCAAAACCCCATCACTAACCACAGCACAACTCACTTTTACCAGTAGAGCATCACCTTTACACTGAGTCTCAATCACTCTTCTCATTGTCACTGAGCTCTTACCAATGAAGATGGCAGCACTTTCCCGAACCCAGGCCCTTCTGCTCTGTGCACCCTGGAGCGCAAGCCTCTGGGCCAGGCTGAACTGCCCACTCGTTATCTGGACACAGGGAATATTGCAGGGCAGTGTGAGACAGCATGCTACTACTGTACAGGAGCCCCCATGTGAGAGACAGTCCTCCATTACAGAGAAGCACCTCTAATCCATCTAATGAGAGTGTATGAACTCATCAGCACTACTGTGATTATAATCTGGCACTTTCAGCTCTTACTCACTGTAATTAGTGCTCAGTGTAAGCCTGGTTCAGCACAAATATATTTCCTAAATCTGACACAAGTCTTCGTGTGTTTGTGTCCCAAAAGCAGGCTGTGCTCCCCTCTCTCACCAGCAGCCCAGAAGCCAGCCCTAGGAGAACCTCACTCACCAGGATCCTGCACATCTCCTTCATGGACAGCACACAGTCCAGGGTGAAGTGCTGTAGGACTGTCCAGCAGGCCTGGGGAAATACACATCGTCAAAACCAGTTTATCTTGACACAGAGCCAAAATTAAACAGAAACTACGCAAATGTCACAAAATAGCAGCCAGCCCTGAAACCCTTTGACACATCCTTGATAGTAACCCTCTGAATGTTTAGATTTCCAGGCTACATGTTCATACTGACTGTAGGGTTGTTTTTCTTCACCGATTGCAAAGCTGGTCAAACGCTGGATAGGTGACAATTATCATTATCAAAGAAGGACGTGAGAAGACCCACAGGCTGAGCCCAGCCAGCAGCAGCTCTGTGTCTTTACCTGGATGACCTGTGGGCTGGGGTCAGTCAGGTTCAGCAGCACGCTGACCAGGGAGCTGTGGACCTCTTTGTTGAGACGGGCTTTGTCAGAGCCCAGCCTGACCAGCTGCCCCAGCAGAACCACTGTGGCTCTGCGGACCTCCGGGCTCTCCTGTAACACAGACACAGGACAAGAGGGAAACTTTACACACAGACATGCACAAACTGTCACCACTTATTTTCTCCTCTCAGGGCTGGAGTCTGAGCCCACTGTCACTGTAGCTCAAAGGGCAAACACTGTTATCATGGATATCCAATTGATTACAATTAAAAATGTTATATTTAAATTTAATAGACAAAAACAAATGACACAATATTTGAACAAAGAACATCCTAAAAAACTTACATTTTCCAAGCAGGGCCTGACTCTACAGTACACAAAGGGCACCAGTGCTTTGGCTTGACTCTTGTCCACGATGGACAGGACAGTGATCAAGCCCAGTAGAGCCCGCAGAACAACTGGCTCAGCTGGGGTCTCCTGCTCTGTCAGGGCTGAGCTCTGAGCTGCCAGCTGCTCCTCTGTGTGTCTGTGGATCTGAAGACAGGAGGACACCAGTCGGCCTTCATTCTCAGTACTGCTGGGACAAGGGTTACACTGAGGGAGGGTCATGCTGGTTGCTGCTGGTCAGCAGAAGGGACAGCTAAAACTGACGTGCTAGCCAGCCACATCTGAAGATAATTGTCCATCACGCCTGCCTCAGGGGGTTCATGCTACACAAGCCCTTGGCCTGGCAGCGCTCAGGAACTCGGTCCTAAACTCTTGAGCTTCTCCCTGACTTCCGAGTTTGCTCCTCGGATACTGGCCCCTAGCTTCACCCTGTCTTTGTTGTCTAGATTACCCTCTTGTGCTTGTGTGCTGTGTCTGTCTGTTTACAGACTGTGCTTATTACCATCAGCTCTGAGTTTGGAGTTTGCTGTGTGCTGAGCCTCTGTGTTCACCCAGCTTTGATCTGGCCTGTTCTGGATGTGGCTTTGGGCTGCTGGTCTGCACCACGCTTTTCTGTGCTTGTCTGCCTGTCCCTGTGCTGCAAACAGGGAGCTGTTTGCTCACACAGCCGCTTGCCTGCTTGCTGGTGTCTCTCTGCCTGCTCTTGGGCAGCGACATATTATAGGGAGACAGTACCTCCATGCTGTAGCTGTCAGCTGTCTGACTATCTGTATTCTGCTCAGTTAGAAACACCAGCAGACGGGCTCTATAGTCACTTACATCCAGTTCTGGATCATCCACCTTCATGTCCATCATCAGGCCGAGATGATCAGCCAGGTGCTTCACGGTCTCCGAGACCACCTGGCTGGTACTGAGGACCTGCCACACCTCCGGGAGTGAGCTGCAAAACACACCCCCGAGTCAGCCTCACACCCCCCAGCTGTGAGTGCAGGGCTCTGCATTCAAACCCATTCTCAGAGCTAAAATACACAAACACTGACGCCACAACACAGTGCAGTTGTTGTGATGCTTTTATCATTGCAAAGAGCCTCTCACTGTTAGAATTGAGCTCTACCTCTCAGAGGGAGATGTGAGGGTCAGTAGGGACTGGATGGTCTGTCTGAGGTCTTGTGCAGCCAGATATAATATCCCCTCCCTCAAACTCTCTTTCAAGCTGTCATCCAGAGTGTAACCACTGCCGAAGAATTGCAGAAGGTCAAGAGCCTACAGGGAACAAGAACAGCAGGTCAATCTCAGACAGATCACATGAGCTCTGTTACACTGACTGTTGAAATTGTCCACTTCTGCCCCTTTGCTGCAGTTCTCACTGCTGTCTTCAGAGACAGGACACAGGATCATGTCACTAGGTGTGAACAAAGGAGTCATTTTTCTGAATACTTCTGGAACAGTGTTTCCCAAAAGATAAAAACACAACTGTATTGATCAATAGCAAAACAGTTTCCCTTCCAATCACTTCTCACAAACTATCTGTTCTCCGATTCACAGTGAGAGGATACGGCTTGTCCAGAGCATCCGTGTGGGAAAACAGCAGACAGGCGGCTGCGTCAGACACACTGACCATCATTGTCGCCAGGAGCTTGGCCTTGGCAGAGAAGTTGGGAGCTCCGGAGGGACTGGCGCTGCACACTGCCTGTGCAATCATGCCCACACTGCGGCACAGGCTCAGTCTGACACTGGGCTCCTGCAGGGGGACACAGAGTAGCTCACTCACTAACAGCCCAGACGCCACCTCACCACCTCACCTCCACCAGCCCTGGACTGGGATGGACACTCACAGCCTGGACAGCCACGGACACTGTATCCCTGTGTCCTCCTCCCCATAACAATCCCATCAGGTTCAAGTATAATTAACAATTTCTACCCAGACACTGAAGGAAAGTAGCAGAACAAATAAGGAAGAACTTTTGCCTGAGGGTTGTTACGAATACCTCCCTGCGTTACAGACGCACATTACAGAATGTAGCAGTGGTTGAATACACTCATCAGACAGGAGCTGTGAGGTTCACTCTGTCAGGTCTCTTGTTCTCAAAGGAGGACATGTTGCCTACCTTAGTGGTGACATGGGGTCTCAGTCTCTCCATAAAGTCAGTGTCCATTCTCTGCAGTAGATCCTCTGCAGGTGCTTTAAGTGCAACGTGCCCATAGCACAGAATCAGGGCACAGGTGAAATCACTCTGCAGTAACAAGCATGACAATCCACATCAAGGTGCTGAAACTTGTACGTAGAAGCTGACATTAAGAGCAGCTTATGTTTGTCTGTCAGGACTCTGATGCAGTACACCTACCCCAGAGCCCTGCTCATTGCAGGGGAAGGCTGGGTCAGTCAGCTGGGTCTCCAGTCTCTTCAGCACAGACAGCACCACATCCAGGTGCACACTGGCACACAGCCCCATCAGCACTGCCAGATCCTGGGACACCAGACAGGCATCAGAGCACTCTTATAACACCCAAAAGGGCATCATGCACACTCTCTCATGGACTGCTGTTCTAATGCCATGATAAAATGAGCCGAGTCATCAATATCTGTTCAACTGAATGAATAAGGGCTTCACCAGTCAGATACACGGCACTTCAGTGTTGCCATGAGCTGTGGAGAGGGGTAGATCACAGCACTGAGCTGCTGTCATTGAAGAGGCTCCTGAGGGCTTCACCCCTCAGACAGACACTCTTACTGACTACTGTAACGTCTTTCTGTGCAGGTGAGCGGGCTGCTGTCCCCATTACCTGGGCATGCACCATGGTCAGTAGCTGCTCCAGCTGGGATTCCAGCACTGGTCTGGCCTTCGGCACTGCTGCCTCCACAAGCACACTCAGACTCTGAAAGAAGAGCACGTTGGAGTCAATCTGGAGAGGCACTGCTGCTTCATCAAGAGGCCTCACTCTCTCACTGTATGCAATAACACATTAGCATTAGGATTTTGGTAGTTTGATCACACAGAAAAATCTGACAGAGAAGGATAACGCCTCCCCTGGACTCTACTCCTGGCAGATCCACCTCGTTCACACCCTTCACAATCACATGGGGCACCACAGACCATAATCCTCTTCTGCACTGGGCCTCACCAGCACATCACTGGAGCTAGTGGACAAAGGGACACTGGGAAAGTGCTACTAGTGATTGTTTGAATCAAAATCCATTTTCTAAAAGAAACGGCCCTCGCAATCCACAACCTGTACACCTAAAGGCCCATCATCGGTCACAGGCCTACCTTGTTGATTCTGGAGTAGCTGACGTCCACCTCAGCTGCATACAGTGGCTGGAAGGCCTGTAAAACTGCTGGCAGCTCACACTGAAACTTCTCCTCAGGGAGCAGGCAGCACATAGCTGCCAGGGCCAAGACAATGGCCGCCGTCACCTTCAGACAGAGCAAAACACAAACACCATCATCCTCAAGGAAAGGATTCAGTCACAGGAAAGCAAACTTGTCTAAAACCACAGACAGTTAAAACAGCTTTGAGCAATGAATAAAACCTGCTTCATAAGTGCACCCTATTCAGCTTTGCTTACTGTGATCTGAACCCTGGACCCTGATACCCTTCCCTAATACCTGCATGGACACATCTTTTCTTTGCATTCAAGTCCATTCTTTCCTCCAGAACATCTGAGAATTCAAGATGATTAATAAGATGTCAAATAACCTACACTGGATTAAAGATCCCATACCTTTGGCTCAGAAGACGGCAGCCATCTGTGCACTATATCAAAACTAGTGATGACCTGGCTTGAACAGTCCTGAACACACTGCCCGGGACCCTGGAATTTCGCCCAGCTCTCGTACAGGCCTTCTAATGCTGACAACACAAGAGAGGAACAGCCTGCTACACTCCTCAGCTACATCAAAGCAGTCCTGTAGCTCAGTGGGAAGCGGTTTGAACAGGCCTTGTCAATGGATTACCAGTGGAACCAAGCATTGATAACAGCTGTCCCCCTAAATGAGACAGCTTGCACACTTACCAAAAGACATCATTGCCTTCATTTTCTTTGTCTCAGCAAGGGAGAGAACAGGCACCAGCAGGTCCAGCAGTCTCACAATATCCCTTGCAATGTCATGACCTTCAAAGAAAACACATTTCACACTGGGTAGGGACCAAGGCTCATGATTACACTGGAGACTCAGCAGCGGGATGAGTAACAAACACTGAGCCTTCATAATAAGCTCATGTATCAGTGCTTGAATGGATAGATACGAGCAGCATTATGAAGTTTGAAATACAGCACAGTAAAACATCCGGAATATATCTGTGCAGATCACACCCCATTAGCAGCACAGAACTTACTGCAGTTGCGGGAGATATCTCCTACAGTATTCAGCAGCGTGTGGTGAGGGAGCACTCCGGGCTGGAAAAAGGACAGCACCATATCCATGGTACTGTTGTAGTGGTCTCTCACCACACAAACGACAATATTGCTGGCTGGCTGCTGCCAGTCAGGCAGCCATTTCTGAAACAACAGTAAAAGGAGATCAGAGCGTCTTGGGAGTCGATGGTATTGGAGTTGAAGCAACAGCTTGGATCAAGCCAATGAACACACACGTTAACACACAACGATTTGCTTCCATTAGATGCAACAATGTGTGCTACAGGCAAGGAAACAGACCACAGCACTGCAGCAAGACATCAGCTCGATAGGCAGGAATTAAAGGGGTTTACATACTGGTGACATAGTCATCTCATTCAAGGCCATCGAGACGGTGCTCTTGGCCAAGGACTCATCCAGATGCTGCGCAGATGTTTTGCGCAGCAGCTTCTCCACTGCCTGGAGGACAGCAGAGCGATGGGCAGTTGTCACCTAGAGCAGGGAAGAACCAAAGCCAGGGGTGAGACTGCTGCTCTCATCACAGCACCAAGTGTCTGTTCAAAGGCTTCTCCTTCAGGGCCAGTCAGCCTGGCCAACGGGCACTGAGTGTGAAAAGCAGAACCACCCCAGCTCACCAGACGAGGGAGTGGAAACGCACACAGAGAAACCCCAGGCTTCCACTCAAGCACATCTGTCAAGATGACAACACATTAGGGCTTATCTTCTGACCTTTAGTTGTAAGAAACAGCACAGACAGTATCTTGGAGCACACTGGGCTCCTGATTAGAGTGCGTTTGCAACGAGTATATCAGGAGGTGTGTAGGGAGCTCCTTCATGTTACCTGGGGGCTCTCGAGGAATCCCAGGATGACTGGCAGTGTCCCCTTGGTGTTCCTCTGCAGGAGGGAGAGAAGCTCTTCTATCAGGAGCTTCCCAGATTCCTCATCAGCACTGCTCATTCCCTCCAGAACAGCCAGGACCTCATCTACAGCAGACACACAGACAGGGGAATTACTGGTGTCGCCGCAGCACAGACTTCTAGGGAGAAATCTCTAAAACTCACCTGTTCTCTGAGGGACCTAAAACCCTACTGACACATCTCTGAGAATTAGAGAGATTAAAATGATTTTTGATGCACAGCCTGTAAAAGCTGGGACTCTTTCACCCCGGACAGTTTTCCAGTAGAGAGGAATACAGATCTGCTCTAAGGGCAGGAGGCTAAAGAGTGCAGGGTTTTGTTTTCGTCTCATTTTCAGATCAGTGGTCCTGAATAACAGCTGCAGCCACTGGGACTTCTTAACCCTTTAGAGCCCACAAAGAGAGCTGCTCTCTGGGTCACATCAGTCCTGTTAGCAGCTGCTCCTCAGCAAACAGAGGATCTCAGTGTTGAAGAAGAATCAGGGCAGCAGCTCTGCTCCCATGTGAAGAATCTCCTTCTGCTGCTCTAAGGGGATTAGAGCCTCTAGTTCAGCTTCTCTCACACCCAGTCAAAAGGACTTAGACAGATCTTCATAAATATACATTTGCTTTTCCCCAATTTACAATTAAATGTAAATGAAAGAATAATTGCAGTACATCACTCAGACACAGCTCATTTCATAACCACTGTGAATTACTCATTTTCAACACTTTAAATAGTTTCATACCTTACATGGATGTTAGTCTTCTTAAACATACTCTCACACACTAAATTATTTTATTTTATATCTTATTATTTTAGCTTATATATTGTATTTATTTGTGCTCAAATCATCATTTAGTTGAAAAGATGAAGAGACTGCTGTTGCTTTCCCTGCCTCGAGCTGAGGAGACCTGCAGGGTGACAGTGAGGAGCCCCTCAGGTCAGTCAGAGCTGAGCCCAGGGATGGAGTCCCAGTGGAAAGGGAAGCCAGGAGTCAGTGTGTGGGGGGACTGGCTTCAGAGGGCACTGGTCTAGATCCAGCTGTGTCATACCTGGCCCGGGGCACTGGCAGCCTGTGCGCTGCACACAGGAGGAGAACCACTTCACCCTGCTGGGCTCCCAGCTGCACTCCTTCGGGCTCATCTTGGACCTGTCAGTCAGCCAGTAGAACAGCACAGTGAAGCAGGGAGCTGGGCGGCGCTTCTCACACACTGGGAGTCAAGGTACTGCTGACAGGCCAGCAGCAGACCCACTAGACACCACAGAACTCTCTAACCAGCTGGTCCTACTGGAATACAACCCAACAGGCTGAAGGGCAGACACGGGATATTGAGGACACAAACAAATTCTTCACATCAGTGAAAGCAGAGACAGGAACAGAAGCAGCAATGAATTCCTGTTCAGATCTGCACTCTGGGCTTTAATAAAACTCCAGCAGGTTAACAGCTTTTAACCCCCTCTCACTGAACACCGTGTTAACACAATAACAGCTCGATCTGCCCAGGAGAAACAGGTCAAGAACAATCGGATCCGCGATACCGAGCCTCGGCAGGTCCCTACCTAGTCCGTAAACCACCAGGATCTTCAGTGAAAAGACAGAAGATTGACAAGCCGTGTCGACCTTAAGTCTTTTCTTCGCTATGAGCATCAGCGCTGAGCGACTCAGCAGCACCGGAGCGCTTTCCCGGACCGGAATTGTTGCGTCACAATCCCGATGTATCGACGTCATGCTCACGTTTAATAAGTCATTATAATTACTATATTTAATTATAAAATTAAATTTCTTTTATATGCTTTCTGATTTTTCCCTAATCTACCAACAGAAGCACTGATTGTCTGATTTCCAAAGTGTCTGTCAGCCGGAAAGTTTCAGAAAACACGGAGCGGAGCGTCTTGCTCACGTTATGACGTCAGACACCACTTCCTCCCTCCATCCAGACTCGCCTCTCCCTCCTCTCTCACACGACTCGCTCATCAGGGCTTTTACTGTCACTCCAGTCTCCTGCCAGACCTCTCCCAGACACAGCCTGCTCATTAGTCCTCCTGTGATCTAGACTCGCCCTGCAGATCTGCTCTCCGGCTCCTCCTCATGTTCACTCCGCTCGCTCACGCACAGACCTTGTGCTCTAAACAGTCCGCAACAACACATCTGGTCTTGAAGCAGCTCGTCTTGCAGCGCCCTGCAGCAGCGCCACGGTGTGTGAAGCCCTGCGGCCGGGAGCAGCAGAGTCCCGTCGCTGGGCCGCAGGAGGTCCGAGACTGACGGTCCTGCAGACCCGCTGGTTCGGGGCAGCTGGAGCCCCTGATCTCTCTCCCTGCGCCCCTCTTCCTCTGAGTAGGCGCTCTCTCTCTCCCCGCCTGTCCCTGGCGCTGTGCTGCACTGGGCTCTGCTCCAGGCCGCGGGGATGGGAGTGAGTGCCTGAGCCTCCTGCAGTCCCTGGGCCCAGTGATCCACCCCCAGCTGCCCAGCGTCTGGGAGCCTATCATCCCGCCCCTGGCCAGGCTCTCAGGTACCCCACAGCACAACAGGACAGATCTGCGAAGAGATATGTCTGAGAGAGCACTCAGCTGCTCCTGAGAGTACACCACGATGAGTGTAGAAGTCTGTAGCAGAATTATATGATTTCTCTCTGGGAGTATTAGGTGCATTTAGAGGATTAATCAGATTTGGAAACTTTCAGTGTTGCATTAGAATCAGTGTCATATCTTCTGCAGAGCACAGGTTTTGTCCTTATTGCACCTGAGTACCATAAAGTACCTGAGCAGATCTCCATCCCATTGTCCAGAACTGTACAGGATACAACACATCAGATGGGGGATTTGCATTTATCAACACCAGGATGTCCATAATGTCACTCATCTGTTTTTTTTGTTCAGTTACAGCTATTCTCCCTCAATAAGCTCTGAGCTGCTGCAGCCCCTATCTAAGTGCTGAGTTTTTTGTGTGTTGTGTTTCAGAATTGCCAGAGGGAAAGATTCCCCTGAAGCAGTTGCAGGATGGGCTGATTGTGGTATGTAGTGAGAGAGGGGATTGATAACACACACAGTGAGAGGGAGGGGGCACAGTCAGGAAAAGGGATCTTCTTCCTCTGTTGGATAATGTCATGTCATTCAAGTGCAGTGACAGCTGTCATGTGCTTCCTCTCCTAGGTTGCTGTGGATTCAAGGAAATAATCTCTCTTCTCTTGTTGAGGTGGTCCTATCATGCTGTAGTGTGAGAGAGTCGTTGTCAGTCCTCATAGCTGTGCAGTAATTTCAGCTGCCCAGTGTGGTGTGTGGGTGTGTTTGCTCACTCTGCTGTGGACCTGATTGCCTCCCCTGTGTGTCTGCAGCTCCTCTCTAACACACTGAGCGCAGTGGCGGATGAGGTGTGGGCCTGTAGGCTCACTCAGGACACAGTCAGAGTGCTCTGTGCTCTCAGCTCCACCTCTGAGGAGAAGGTGAGTCTGACAAAAAGCTGAGCTACATGAGAAGCTGGGACTTTTACTCACTAAAAGTCTTATTCCTCACCTAGTGTTGTGACGTAGTGGACATAGCAGGTGTGTAAATTAATTTTCTGTGTATTAGATGTTGCAAGGTGTGTGGCTGTTCAGGCTAGATTAATTCATGTGAGCTGTGAGCTACAGTATGTTTCCGTGAGTAGAGGGAGAGCCCATTCACTGTGAAATGTGCGCTCTGCGCTCTACTTCAGTGTGCTGTCTCCAGAGCTAACATGTCCTCTCAGTGCAGCTGTACAGAGCAGCCTCCTGAGCTCAGTGCTCACTGTCCTCTTCTCCGGTGTCACAGGCCTTCCTGTACCAGTGTATTGGTGCAGCTGCCCAGAACATCTCTCAAAAGGAGACTGTGAGAGATGCGCTTCAGGACAGTCTACAGGAAGTTCAATTTGAGAATCCTGCAGAGAGAGAGGCGAGGTGATCTGTTCCCACTCCTCACACAGACTCAGGGCTTCTACTGATTCTACAGCCATGAAAACCGGAATTCTCTGAGTGTTTTCTTTCTACACAACTGATGGGCAGACAAGGAGTATCTTTGAAAATTTCCCCATCTGTCCTCATACAGGGAGTATGAGGACAGATGGGGAGATTTTCAAAGTACTTTTCCCAAGAGAAGCATGTTCTACCTTCTTCAGAAAGTCACTGACTGCTGAGATATGTTATTCTAGAAACTGACAACATATGAATGGAAAGTAAACATTATACCATCGATCTCTGGTATTCCTTTAAAGGGGAACTGTAACACATTTTTATATTTAGAGCTTAGAAACTATCAGCATTGATGAGTATATTTCAAACCACAATAAAAGTCAGATGTAAACTGGAGGCTTTACAAGTTACTGTGTACATCACAAAATAGACAAAATTTCCAGGAATGCCCAACATCTGTGATTCATTGCAAAATAGCAGGCTTGTGAGTACATCTCTTTTAATCCAACAGAAATACTTGTTACTTGTTACTTGTTAACTCTGAATGCAGATCACACTGGAAACTTTCTGTGGTCAAATGTCTGCAGCGCAACCTGTACGTATTCACTCGTACATCAGAGTACATGTATCATTTTAGTGACTAGTGAGCAGGAAGGGCCGCTTCACGGCGCAATTCATACGATCTCTCGCTCTCGCCCATGGAGAGAACAGGGGTTTGTGACAATATGGCGACTTACAGAACTTTCAAATTGTTCATGATTTTGTGGTTAATTCGATATTTGTCAATGTTTTCTATGCCGTTAATCAATTCATTTTGTTACAGAGATTTACTAACCGGTCTGAGAAACTGGGACTGCAGTTCCCCTTTGAAATTCTACTGGAAAGCTGGGCGGCGCATGAAGAACCTTTGACAGGCTTCCGTCACCTTGCCAAGACGTCACCTTTAATAATCAGCTCTTGCAGGTCCAGTCACTCGGAATGCTCAGGCTGCCACAAAGAGCACTGCAGCAGATCAAAAGGTATTGCCCAACACCTTTTCATATTTGCAGATGTTCAGGTGCAGGACAGCACTACTCTGCTAAACTGCCACGTGGCACAGTGAATCCTTAATGTGCCATGTATCTAACACACAGTAAATCTTATTTTTATAATAAAAATTAAATGTCTATTACTAATATCTGATGTACTGATATGTGACCATCTTTGTGTATTCTTTCAAGTTAATTTAAGTCAGGAAGAATGTGCAGTATATGAATCTTATGTTAAGAAACGCTACATAAACTAAACAACAGCTGAGAAGTTTAAAAACATTTTAAATAATGTTTCATGCACAGTGTCATCTCCCTCTTGCAACGATCTGGTTCATGCTCTGAAACTTAAGGAAACTTAAGAAAATCATACTCACTCATAACACTCATTTGATGAATGAGGAGATACTTCAGCTTAAGAGAAATTGTCACAAATCAGAGCGCTTACTGAGAAAACCTAAACTGCAGGTTCATTATGACATTCTGAGAGAACAGATTTCCACCTACAGTACTTCCATAAAAAGGGCAAGACAGTTGTACTTCTCTAATGTAATTAACAAACACAAAAATAATACTAAAGTACTTCTTTTCCACTATAGACAGTTTAGTAAACCCTACTTTTTCTCGTAATTTTTCTTATGATGTATGTTGTACAAAATGTGAAGAGTTTGCAATTAATTTCCAAGATAAAATAACTGATTAGACAGAATATAGCTCAGACAACCACGACGAGTCTCCTCGATTGTCCTGATCAGCCACTTGCATCTGTTATGACATCTTTCTCTGTTATTAATCTTCAGACACTTAAAACTGTTACAGACATCTTCCACATGTGATCTTGACCCTGTTCCTACAACTCTTTTTAAGAAGGTTTTTAAATTGTGTGCAAGATAATGTTTTTACTATTGTAAATTGCTCTCTGTCAGCTGGAGTTTTCCCAAATGCTTTGGTGAAGCCTTTACTAAAAAAGACTAATATGGATCCTGCTGTTGTTAGCAATTTTAGACATATTTCAAATTTTCCTTTTTTAAGAAAATTTTGGAGAAAGTTGTTTTTATTCGATTAAAAGAATATCTGGTCTCTAAGAATTGTTTTGAGAAATTTCAGTCAGGTTTTCGTTCTAACCATAGTACAGAGATGGCGTCGGTCCATGTTGTGAATGACCTGAGACTGAGTGCCAATAAATATAATTTGATTTTACTTGATCTCAGTGCAGATGGGAATGTCATGTCATGTCATTCAAATGCAGTGACAGCTGTCTTGTGCTTCCTCTCCTGGGTTGCTGTGGATTCAAGAGAATAATCTCTCTTCTCTTGTTGAGGTGGTCCTGTCATGTTGTAGTGTGAGAGAATCGTTGTCAGTCCTCATAGCTGAGCAGTAACACAAGCAGCCCAGTGCGTTGTGTGGGTGTGTTTGCTCACTCTGCTGTGGACCTGATTGCCTCCCCTGTGTGTCTGCAGCTCCTTGTAACGAACACGGACTGAAATCCGTGTCAGATCTTGTAGAAGACCCTATGCGATGCGGTAAGAGCAGGAGAAAACAGGAGGCGTGGTAAAAAGGAACACACAGGGGTTTAATAGTGCACAAAATAATAGTGACAGTCCGTGAGACAGTGTACGGGGAAGACAAAACGGCATCCAAATCCAAACGGGTCCAAGGGCAGGTCAAAGCACGGTCCGAAGTCCATCAACTGGAAATCCATCCTGGGACGCGACAAAGTTAAAATCCCCGGGAGGGGGGAGCACACGGACAAACGAAACATGGAGGTCCAAGGGTGACGGGGCGAGATCCTCCAGACCCCGGGCTCAGGAAACGGGAGGTGTCGGGGATGAGGCCTATGCCCTCAGGAGACGGACGTAGGGTTTCCTGGTGCTAGGCGGGCCTCGCGACATCTTACCCTAATGATGAGCCCCGAGGACTGGAGGAGCTGATCTTAAATAATAACACTAAAAGGGTACACCTGGAGAACTAAATCACACGAACAATAATGGGAGCAGTGGAGCGCCCTCTAGGGAGGGATGTCGGGCGTGACAGTACCCCCCCCTTCAAGGGCGGCTCCTGACGCCCTACACAATTAAAAATAAGAGCAATACTATCAACAAGAATATCTCAAGCACAGACTATATACAACCAGAGAAGGAAATTCAGAATCACTATATACACGAGATAAAACCGGAGAATACTATATACAAAACGGTAGGGCTGTCCACTCTCAAAATAGTTCCAGTGGGGAAAGAGAAAAAAAAAATGGAGAAAAGACGATCCAGAAAAAAAAATCCAAGAATTTCTTTTAAAAAAAAAAAAATCCACCAAAAATACCTTGTCCAGCGAAACAGGAATGGATCCAGACAGGAAAACAGGAAGGGCATCTTGAAGAGATTGGTGAAGAAAAAAAAGGTCCAAATAAGGGTCCGGGTGTTCCTGATTACCGCTCGCGGGGTCTAGCGTTGGCTCATCATTCTGTAACGAACACGGACTGAAATCCGTGTCAGATCTTGTAGAAGACCCTATGCGATGCGGTAAGAGCTGGAGAAAACAGGAGGCGTGGTAAAAAGGAACACACAGGGGTTTAATAGTGCACAAAATAATAGTGACAGTCCGTGAGACAGTGTACGGGGAAGACAAAACGGTATCCAAATCCAAACGGGTCCAAGGGCAGGTCAAAGCACGGTCCGAAAGTCCATCAACTGGAAATCCATCCTGGGACGCGACAAAGTTAAAATCCCCGGGAGGGGGAAGCACACGGACAAACGAAACATGGAGGTCCAAGGGTGACGGGGCGAGATCCTCCAGACCCCGGGCTCAGGAAACGGGAGGTGTCGGGGATGAGGCCTATGCCCTCAGGAGATGGACGTAGGGTTTCCTGGTGCTAGGCGGGCCTCGCGACATCTTACCCTAATGATGAGCCCCGAGGACTGGAGGAGCTGGTCTTAAATAATAACACTAAAAGGGTACACCTGGAGAACTAAATCACACGAACAATAATGGGAGCAGTGGAGCGCCCTCTAGGGAGGGATGTCGGGCGTGACACTCCTCTCTAACACACTCTAACACACTGAGCGCAGTGGCGGATGAGGTGTGGGCCTGTAGCTCACTCAGGACACAGTCAGAGTGCTCTGCGCTCTCAGCTCCACCTCTGAGGAGAAGGTGAGTCTGGCAGAAGGCTGAGCTACATGGGAAGCTACATGAGAAGCTGGGTCTTATTCTTCACCTAGTGTTGTGACATAGCAGGTGTGTCAAGTAATTTGCTGTGTATTAGATGTTGTAAGGTGTGTGTCTGTTCAGACTAGGTTCATACGTGTGTGCTGTTGTGTTGATGTGAGCTGTGAGCAGTGTTTGATTGTGCAGTAGAGGGGAGAGCCCCTTCAGGGTTCTGCGCTCTGTGCTCTACTTCAGTGTGTCGTCTCCACAGCTAGGGATGCTCCCATCAGGCTGTTGAGGGCCGATTCCCTGTCATTAGAATCGGACGCTTTTTTCTGTTAAAATCATTACAATAAGCCATGTACACGCCTCATGTCCAATGGCTAAGTGTTACCCTGCTTATTAATGGAGTTTTTAATGAAAGTTCGGGAGGAATGAATGCAGCCGCGCTCATTCGACACAGCTGCTGCAATTCTCACTAATCCTGACGTAAGCAACCGGTCTCCATAAGTATCAAACGTCACCCTCTCCTCTTCCTTGTTCGTTTTCTGCATGGTTTGTTTTTGCCTAGCTCGAATCCGTGCTCTCTTCTCATGGATCTACAAATCCGCCGCTCCGATGAAGAACTTTTCTGCAGCGCAGGAGACTCTCCTACCCTTCTCGTCCAGTCCACCCCCTACAGCTCACCTCACCTCCGTCTCATCGCCTCCTTCAGCCGCCGTGCCACATCAGCGCCGCTCATCTCCCAGCCAGTCCTCACAAGATCCAACTCCTCGCCGAAGACTGCGTTCCGCCGTCGTAGTCCCTCTCTCATTACAAACCCAGCCTTCCCGCTCCTCCACGGCAAAATCTCCAAATAACCCCCACTTCTCTTGAGGATGTCCCTGCCGCCGCACTTCATGCACATCGGCTCCCCCTTCTCCTGGATCATCTCTCGCGATTTCCAACCGGACCGTAGCAAGCCTCCAGAGGATACTTCGAAAACATGGCGTCCATTTTAAAAGAAACGCTTCCAAAAAAAAAAAAGGCTCTGTTTTCCCTGTACTTAACCGCAGTCTACACAAGGAAACATCAACTCCCCAGCTTCCCCCGGCACCCTCTGATGACATCACCCGCGCCGCCGCCACTCATCCCAACGTGAGGACCCCGAGGCCGCCCGCGCCTCTGCCTGTCGCATCTTCTGTCTTGTCTTGTCCTGATATCCGTGTCTGTCTCTTCCCCCAAGCAATCCATTCCTCTGTTGAACAACTGCAACTAGCCTCTTCCACCCAGCCTCCTGCCCTAAACTCCTTGCTGCCGAGTCTAAGGCCCCAGGCTCACGCCCCTCCCCCTTCTCCACTTAATCTAATTTCTGCACTCTCCTCTGTCTCTACCTCCGGCGTCCAACACGGCTCAAGCTCAGCCAGCTTGATGCCTTCGGCCCCGGCTTCTTTTCTTTCGGCCCATGCTGCTGTCTCCACGGCCCGAAGGCCAGCTAGTAAACGACCCCCAGCTCAGCCAGCAGGCGGCCCTTCTGCTTCTAAAACCAACTGAACTCTGAAAATTTTTCTTTTCAGTACATTTATTTCACCAGAAGAGTAGTATCAAAAATCGGCTGCACATAAAATGAGCATTTCTGTCAGAACTCGTCAGTTTAACCTACTGCTGAACAGGCAAAGAAAGATTTACTGCAGGCAGTCACTTTCAAGATTCAAGATGTTTTATTGGCCATATACAACAAGTGTGTTGGAATGCCTACTCGTTCAGCTGTACCCAGTAACAGTGGAGGAAAAAGAAATAACAAACAGACATGGACAATACATTTAGACACTAGACGTTATAACACAGCCAAGACAGGACATAGTGCAAACAGTGCAGTACCTTAAAGTGCAGGTGCTAATTTGAGCTGTTTATGATGCGGACTGCCCTGGGGAAGAAATTGTTTTTGAATCTACTGGTCAGTGTTCTGATACTGCGATACCTCCTACCAGAACCCAGGGGTGAAACCAGATCGTGGCCAGTTTAGGTCCCAGTTTCTGTGAGACACCCCCAGACTGTCCTGATCTGAGTCTCCTGTGGGACGGGTGGTGACTCGAGTTTGGCAGCAGAGCAGCTGTGTGCTGGGCTGATTCCTTACCTTGGCCTCGGTCTGGCTCAAAGCCCTCAAGCCCAGAACAGACACACTGAAGGTCACACGCAGCTGGAGATCCGCAAACACTATCAGACCGATATCCGGTCCCTACAAAAGCATCTGGAGACAAAGCAAAGGAGACCGTGAGTGAAGCTGAGGCCAGCCTCACACACTGTGAGCTGCAGGTGAGGCTCTCCAGGCCTGCTTCTGGTGAGCCCTGCTGTAGCTCAGCCCCAGTCCTGCTCCTGGATACCCAGGACGTCGGTGAGGTTTCCAGGGGTCTTTGAAGCAGCAGCTCCTGAAGAGCTGGAAGAAGCTATAAAACTGGTCCAATTAAGTCAATAATGAGCTAATTGAGGTCACTGAAAGTCCAGCTGGACTGAAATCCTGCAGACACACTGGACTGGGGACCCTGGTCACAGGCTTTCATTCCTGCTGAGCTCTTAGTGTATTGATGGAGCCGTTTGCTGAGCTGATCAGCTGAGACTCCAAGTTAGCTCTTCGATCGAACATCTACAGCCCTTTAAGCACCTGAAATGGGGAGTAAAACACCAAACGAAAGAACAAAGACAGACAGAGAGAAGCAGCGAAAGGCAGGTGGATTTTGTCCTGATCAGTTTTGGGGACCAGATTCTGGCTGAGAAACTTGATCCTTTGTTATATCAATGTTGTAACAGAGCTTGCAGTTCCGTTATTTTAGGAATTTCTGATTATGGAAATGTCTGTCCATTTTCACTTCATCCAAATTAGGGTCACAGGGAGCTTGAACCTGTCCCAGTAAGCAAGACGCCTATCGGGATACACCCTGGACAGGACACTAGTCCACTGCAGGGCAGACTCACACAAAGACAAACACAGACACGAACATGCTCAAACACACTCACAGACACACACATAATCAAACACACACTCACAGACACGCACAGACACGGACATGCTCAAACACACACACACTCAAACACACACTCACAGACACACACAGACACGGACACGCTCAAACACACACTCACAGACACACACACACTCTCACACACACTCACAGACACACACGTACACGCACACACTTAAACATGTCACAGAGAATTTTCCCAGAAGCCAATTAACCTACCTGTACATTTTAGGACTGTGGGGGGTGGGAATGGAGCACCTTGAGAAAACCCACACAAACACTGGGAGAACATGCAAACTCCACACAGACCACAGCTCCAGAGTTGAACCCTGGGCCCCAACACTGTGAGGCAGCAAAGCTGTATTTAATTTAAAATCATTTAAGTATTTTGAACAGTAAAGGTGAATATACATCCACACCCACGCACACAGTACTAACTTGTATCTGTATCCAGGGAGCTGTGCTGCAGACAGTATTTACAGTCTTTCCTCACAGCTAACGAGACATGAGACACATTAATGTTTAGTGCACATGCCAGAAACAGATTCATGTCAATGATGGGCTCTTGAAACATCAATCTGAGCAATCTGGTATCAGATTTAATGACAATCCAATGTGTTTTATACAACCAAACTGACCTAATCATTGAATTAACAGCTCAAATTCTAGGGCTGGTTGACACAGGCCCGAGAGAGAGGAAACACTCTGGTGGAGAAGCTGTCCTTACCTCCAGATATAATGAACATCCTCAGCTGAGACACTGACTGTGTGGGTGTAGAAACTCTCACTGGCACTGATCGCAAGAGTGGGCGCGTTCCCCTTGGTGCCCCTGTTTGGCTGCTGTGTGTCTCTCAGGCTGGTCTCCAGTCCCTGGTGGCAGCACTGGGCCCCACCCTTCCTGTGAAGCGCTTGCTGAAAATGTGAGGCAGGTGAAAAGAGCTCTATCCATTCACACGATTCTTATCATTTGTGCACCAATAACACAGAGAGGGACAGGAGCTGTGCTGCACCAGATTCTTCTAGGAGGAAAACACTCAGCCAAGGTATTGTACCGGTCAGAGGGACTGAACTGCTCGCCCTACTAGTTCCGTCATTCTCACCAGGATCTGCTCCTGGGGACTGCTCACCCACACGCTGCCTGACACTGTTCCACTGGGGCTGGGGGTCCTAACAATGTCAATGTAGTTTACAGGCATGTTCTTGCAGGTGAGAACCCCTCCATCACCTCATGCATCAAGTCACCTGTGTCTTAAGCAAGACATCCCAGTGATTCTCTCAACGTTAGTGTGCCAGTCCAGATTTAAAAGAGACGAGCACCTGAGGTTCAATCTGGAGCTCATACAGGACTGTGCCACAGTCATGTGATTTACAGTCTGTCTTGGATCCGATTTACTGATCTGAGTAGATCTCACAGATCTTGATTTACTGATCTGGCCTCACTTGTGAGTTTCGGCTCAGTGCTGTAGGGGTTCAGGCAAAGACCTTCAAGCCTGTGGTGGCGGAACTTCTGTTCCAGTGTGGGCTGACCATGAAAGACCTGTTAGATACGACTGGAGACATAAGACTTCAAATCAGCTTTCTAGATGAAGTGAAAAACAACTGAGCTGCCCTGCAGTAAATGGAACCTTTCTGAGCTGCTGTACATATCAGAAAGCACTCTGGATTCATCTGGATTCTCTCAGAGGTTGACAGCTCAGGGGCTTCATTTTGTGTTGAATGCTGTTGAAGAAAAGTCTTCACTCAGGTTAGGTGTGGTCAAGCAGAGTCCTTTATTCATGCGCATGGGGAGAATATAATCATGCAGATCTGAGAGCAGCCTCTCATACAGATCTGTGAGTAACCTCTCCACCAAGATGGTAAATGCAATGAGTTTTCTCCAGCAGATTCACACAGGAAAGCTCATTCTAAGTTTCCATATAAGGAGTTTTTTTTATCTCTACAAACATTTCTTTGTAATTGACCACATTCTTCTTAAGGAGCAATTTTACCCTGTATACAGACAAAAGTATATAAATAAAAGGTGTGAAATGAGCTAGACATTCTCCTATTGTAGCATTAATATCAAAAAGTCAAATAATATGCTTGCAATTGTTCTTTCATACTGTTGCTGGGTAAAAGGCATTTTTCAAAGCCAACTATTCACTATCTTTTAAACTTTAAAAAAGGTAAATGCTAAAATTCTTCCTCAATACAGAGTTAGCCTTCTCATAATGACCTGATACTATACCTGATTTCAAATCACAGATATTGATTGCACATGGGGTAATAAATTGCGTACCATTTATTTTAATGATGGTGCTCGTTTTCCAATAAAACCGAAAAAAAAATCAATTAACAAAACATCTGATTCAGCATAATCATGTCCGATGTAATAAAGTTTATGAAGTGTTTATAAAGTGTTAGAGATGAGGCAAGAAGATTTCAAATAGGATCCTGAACAGTGGTCCCAGGAGAAACAAATACAACTCAAATCTCCCTAAATCGGACGAGCCTGCCTTTCACTGCAAACATGAATTGCCGGCGTGTTAAAACTGGAAAGGAAGATACAGGAGTCTCTCAAGAAACTGTCCCAGTACATGGAAATGTTATTGTTGGAGTGTGGAACAAGCTGCCCAGGCATGTTACTGAAACCTCTTTTAGGGAATGGAAGGATGATGAACTGAGGTGCATCTGACAAGCATTTTTACTGGCGCCTGTGTTATTACTGTGTGAATAATTAATCTAAAATATTCCTACTGTACTATTGTTTATCATTCAGGCCCCGCCCCCTGCTGATCGCGGCTTCTGATTGGCTGAGTCGCAGCTCCGAGCGCTCGGCGTCTCCACCTCCTCCGGCTCCGGCTCGCGGCTGCCCGCTCCGCTGAGGGCGCGAGAGGAGCGCAGCCGTTATTTGTGAGCGGCTGTGTGTCGGAGGAGCGATCGTCTCCCTGCGGCTGATCCCTGTGGAGGCGTGTGGGGCTCCTGAGGCGCGGCTCTCTGCCTCCTGTCACACTGCGGAGAAGAGCCGAGGGCAGACCTGCAGCCCCGCTCCGCGACGGGTCTCTGCTGCAGCCGGCCGCAGGTATTTCCCGCAGCAGTGTGTCAGCCTCACACTCTGACAGCGAAGCTCTCAAGAGAGGTTTTGCCTTCAGACTCAGCGAGTCCGGGTTGCAGCGGCGATGGGCTTCAGTTCCCGCAAAGCACTCTGGGAGGGTTTGCTCCGGCCGCAGCAGTGACGTCACGGAGGAAGGAGAGTTCCGGCGTGTCTGCTCCTGAGAGGGTGTGCTGGCTCTCCTGAAGCGTGTGGAGTGGGGACTGATAACACACACAGTGAGAAGGAGGGGGCACAGACAGGGAAAGTGATCTTCTTCCTCTGTTAGGTAATGTCATGTCATTCAGATGCAGTGGCAGCTGTCTTGTGCTTCCTCTCCTGGGTTGCTGTGGATTCAAGAGAATAATCTCTCTTCTCTTGTTGAGGTGGTCCTGTCATGCTGTAGTGTGAGAGAGTCGTTGTCAGTCCTCATAGCTGTGCAGTAATTTCAGCTGCCCAGTGTGGTGTGTTGGTGTGTTTGCTCACTCTGCTGTGGACCTGATTGCCTCCCCTGTGTGTCTGCAGCTGCTCTCTAACACACTGAGCGCAGTGGCGGATGAGGTGTGGGCCTGTAGCCTCACTCAGGACACAGTCAGAGTGCTCTGCGCTCTCAGCTCCACCTCTGAGGAGAAAGTGAGTCTGACAGAAGGCTGAGCTACATGAGAAGCTGGGACTTTTACTCTCTAAAAGTCTTATTCCTCACCTAGTGTTGTGACGTAGTGACATAGCAGGTGTGTCTGTAATTTGCTGTGTATTAGATGTTGTAAGGTGTGTGTCTGTTCAGGCTAGGTTCATACGTGTGTGCTGTTGTGTTGATGTGAGCTGTGAGCAGTGTTTGATTGTGCAGTAGAGGGGAGAGCCCCTTCAGGGTTCTGCGCTCTGTGCTCTACTTCAGTGTGTCGTCTCCACAGCTAGGGATGCTCCCATCAGGCTGTTGAGGGCCGATTCCCTGTCATTAGAATCGGATGCTTTTCTCTGTTAAAATCATTACAATAAGCCATGTACACGCCTCATGTCCCATGGCTAAGTGTTACCCTGGTTATTTTTTCCCATTAAAATGAACTAGATTACAGGTATAATTTGTTTATTTTTATAAACGATATAAAATGTAGTGGGCTTATTGTTCAATTACCATAAAATAAACACTCCTGACTAAAAGAAATAAAATAATCACTTAAAATAAAATAAAGACTGCTTACTCATCAAACATGCACACAAAAGCTTTATAAATATTACATATACATTTGGCACATATATAGCAATAACATAAAAACAGCTAAAACAAAATAACAGGCTTGTCTTAATCACAACCCACAATTCTAATAAAATAAAATAAATAAAATGTTCAATAAGATGTTTAACAAGCAGATTGCAGCCGACTACAACCAAAAGGAAACAAGTCAGAATCATTTGGCTCTTTAGCTACTGAGCCTCTTGTTTACTAATCATCGAGGGCAGATTCTTGTTTATGAATGGGAGCAGCTGTGCGTGTGTTGAAGACAATCTGTTCCTCTTCTCATGCAAAATTTGCGCTGCTGTGCTGAATAGACGCTCGCTGTCCACACTCGTACAAGCAGCGCAAAGGTAGACCTGAGCTCCTTCTGTCAAGGCAGGGAAACGGCTTGGATTGCTCTTCCAGAAAGCCACTGGCTCTGCGCTTCTTGGGATGAGTTGCTGACTGAGGTGGAGATTAATCTCTGATGCTGTCGAGTCATTCCTGTCCCGACCATCGCTTTTATCTTCAGTCAGAATCTCCTCATACGTCGCCTGCAGAGATCCTGCCCGTAGTTCTTTCGGCTGTCTTGCTGTGCCTGCTGTAAGGCTCCAGTGTTTTAAGTGTTGCCGTTATTGATGGCTGAGCGAGAGTCGGTTTGTTAGTCACTGCAGCTTTTCCACATGCTAATTGTTCACACTCTGCGTATTCTCTTTGGTGATGAGTTCTCAAATCTCTGATGAGGTTCATGGTGTTGAACGTTTTAGTCAGTGATCCCCCACGAGCGACTTCTTTTGCACATGTATTGCAAACTGCAAATTGTTCGTCTTTTGTAAAAGTGTGGAAAAACTGCCAGACTGCCGAGGACATGTTGCTACTGTATGTTCAGATAATGTCGGAAATGTAGTCATCGCAAAATTGGTTTTTGAGATTGGTCAATTTAGAGACCACTGATCGAGTCATTTGGAGTGAAAATCAGTCGATTTCGATTGGCCGCTGATCAATTGGAGCATTCCTATCCACAGCTAACTTGTCCTCTCAGTGCAGCTGTACAGAGCAGCCTCCTGAGCTCAGTGCTCACTGTCCTCTTCTCCAGTGTCACAGGCCTTCCTGTACCAGTGTGTCGGTGCGGCTGCCCAGCACCTCTCTCAGCAGTAGACTGTGAAACAAGCGCTTCAGGACCGTGTGAAAGAAGCAGGGTTTGAGAATCCTGTGGAGAGAGAGGTGAGGTGATCTGTTCCCACTCCTCACACACAGACTCAGGGCTTCTGCTGCTGTTGACGACAGCCATGAAAACCGTAATCTCAGCGATTCCTTTCTTCACGACATACGGACAGACGGGGAGCATCTACAAGTATGAGGACAGATGGGGAGATTTTCAAAGCACTTTTCCCTAGAGAATCATTTTCTACCTTTTTCAGAAAGTCACTGACTGTAGAGATATGTCATTCTAGAAACTGACAACATACTAATGGAAAGTAAACATTAAACCAGTGTTTTAACTGCTTTATCGAGCGCAGGTCATGAACTGCCTGCGCCTATCCCAGCAAGCAACAGCACAAGGCAGGGTGCACCCCGGGCAGGACGCTAGTCCTTCACAGGGCACTCAGACACTCACACCAGGCTAATGTTGCCGCAGGCCAGTTAACCTACCAGTATGTCGCTGGACTGTGGGAGTAAACTGGAGCACCTGGAGGAAACCCAGGGAGAACACGCAAACTCCACACAGCAATCACCCCAGGACTTGAACTAAAACTAGTTTTGCTGGTCATTTGACCACCAGAGAGGAAGGAAATTTAAAGATCACAGTTAAGTTTTTTATGTTTAAATTTGCTATTAAGAACAGAAGACCTCATAGTGTGAACCTCACAACTGCTTTCTGCAGACTTGACTAACCTGCTGGTAAATTCTGTAATGTGTGTGCAGTCAGGATTTATTCCAGTGAGTTTTTCACTCCTTGCAGGGTCTGCCTGGGCTGTCAGTGAGTGACCCCTGCAGGAGCCCAGCGTCAGACTGAGCCTGTGCCGCAGTGTGGGCATGATGGCACAGGCAGTGCGCAGCCCCAGTCCCTCCAGAGCTCCCAGCTTCCCTGCCAAGGCCGAGCTCCTGGCGACAATGATGGTCAGTGTGTCTGACGCAGCCGCCTGTCTGCTGTTTTCCCACACGGATGCTCTGACAGTCCTTACTGTCAGTAGAAATCAGAGGGGAGAGAGGTGCCCTCGCTCTCTTCCTCGCTGCAGCTCCACACAGTCTCTGGACTCTCAGCTGTGCCTCTAGATGAGCACAGGCCCTGTCCTGGGGTCTTTTGATGGAGGGAAGTGGGGTTTACATTTCTCTCCCATCTCTTCACAGGCGTTTGTTAAAAAGCAGCCCAGTGATGCCCTGAGCCGAGCTGTCTGTCTGCAGGCCCTGCGCGCCTGTTCCACACTGAGGTACTGTTTCCTGATGAAACTGCCTTCACTGCTTCCATTTCTTCACAGTTACATTTTTAAGTGTGCTTGAGGCAGATGGGCATTATGTTTGATGCAATAAGATAGATAGATTAGACTTTATTGATCCCGAAAGGAAATCGATGTGTTACAGCAGCCCAAGGCAAGCAAAAAAAAAACAGACATTAGGATGAACAAAAAATTAGAATACGTACAATAATACAAAATAAATATAAAATAAATAAATAAAAATCAATACATAGGTGTGTGCAAAATATGATCATAGTCACTGTAAAAACAATAAAATATGTGCAAAATGTGCATAGGCACTGTATATACAGATTGAGTGTCCAAAAAGTACAATGGAGCAACATGCTATCCATAGACGACCAAATGAAGGGCTAACAGTCCTAGCCTAGAGCAGCATTATACACCCTGACAGCCGCCGAGAGGAAAGACGTTCCCTTGAAAACCGTAGCTGGAGCAGTCTGTTGCTAAAAGTGCTCCGCTGCCCAGTAACAGTCCCATGAAGTGGATGAGAGGCATTGTTCAAGATGGCTGTGAGCTTGGTCAGCATTCTCCTCTCAGCCACCACCTCCAGGTGGTCAAGGCTCAGCCCCAACACATAGCCAGCCTTCTTGATGAGTTTATTGAGCCTATTTGCATCTCTTGTCATGATGCTGCTGCCCCAGCACACAACAGCGTAGAAGATGGCCGCTGCCACCACTGATTCATAAAAAATGTATAGCAGTGTTCCACACACACCAAAGGACCTGAGAGTCGGCTCTGGCCTTTCTTGTACAGGGTGTCAGTGTTACCAGACCACTCCAGCTTATTATCCAGGTGTACCCCTAAGTACTTGTAGGACTGCACCCCCTCTATGTCCTCACCCTGGATGGAAACAGAGTTCAGCGGAGACTTATTCCTTCGAAAGTCCAGGACTATTTCTTTGGTCTTGCTGGTGTTTAGCTGGAGATGGTTAAGATGACGCCACTCCACAAAGTTGGTAATCAAGCTCCTATATTCCTCCTCCCTCCCCTTTCTAATACACCCCACAATTGCAGAGTCATCTGAAAACTTCTACAGATGACATGCCTCAGAGTTGTACCTGAAGTCAGAGGTGTAAAAGGTGAACAGGAATGGAGCAAGGACAGTCCCCTGTGGAGCCCCAGTACTGCTAACAATCTGTTCGGACACACAGCTCTGTAGCCGTACATACTGTGGCCTGCAGGTCAGATAGTCTATAATCCAGGACACCAGGGGAGTGTCCACCTGCGCGCCGCCCTTAGCTTATCTCTCAGTAAAGGTGGATGGATGGTGTTAAAGGCACTGGAGAAGTCAAAGAACATAACTCTCACAAAGCTCCCCGTCTTCTCCACTTCAATAAGTGCCATTTCCTAACATCAATATGTGGTGCATCAACTGCAGTACTCCTAAGTCTAAAACAATACATTCAAAATATATGATGCGATGTATTTTCAGACCTTGATAATGGGTTCAATAGGACTGGCCTGTGGTCATGCTTTTTCTAAAAGAGCTATAGTGACAGGTTGTATAGTTCCATCTGTTTACATCATGATGAGTCTTGAGGAAGAGCTGCTAACAGTGTCCTGTTTTTCCTTGTCCCACAGTAGCTGCAGCCCAGAGCTCCCTGCAGTGCAGAGCATCTGACTCGTGTGCTTGTGGAGGATGTGCTGTCCCAGGGGCCCTGAGCTCCAGGTAGGACTGCTAGACTCAGCCGCTGATGTTGGGTACAGGCGGCAGATGGTGTCTTAAGATTAACCGATCTTGCATTGTGGAACCTGTGAAAATTCACAATGGCTGTACATCCTTTTGCAGAGCACAATCCCTGACACATGTGTTGTATCCTTTTCTTAAAAATGACTGATTTCCAAGGTTTGGAAAAGGAGACATTAATTTGGAAAATGTATGGAAATCTTAGTAGCAAAATAATGCTGACACAAATGTATTGGTGTTAAACAAAAATACACTCAAGCTGATCTCCTCCGTGTTTCTGAAATCATCCTCCCGAAAAACGCCGGGTTGTTACTCATGTTGGTCTGAGACAGCAGTTGGCTGGGTGTCAGAAAGCGGCTCAGCCAGTCAAGCTGAAATCTACCTGTGTCAAGATAACAGAAGGAGGCAGAGTTCATTTCCAATTTGTGATTTCAGTTACATTGCGGTTCATATATATGTAATATTTAAATGATTGATTAAAGATTTGCCATTTGTGCCTGATCACACACACGTGAACACAGTCGACTGGTCCCTGCAGGACCAACAGAGTGTGTTTAGACTGTCAGCAGCGGAGAGCTCTCATGATGGTGTAATATTTCCATCCAGTCCTCAGTGTTGTCTGCTGAGTTGAGCTAATATGGATGTGATTTGGACTCATGAACAATAAGTCTTCACAACTGTTTTGTCTTTTAAATTCGACAGTTCATTACAGAGCATCAATGTCGATAAGCAGGCGAGCATAAAAACAAAATTACAGAACCAAACTAAGCTTGACAGTGACACATTGATGACACAAAGGGTGCAAACGATATTTATAGTTACAGTCAAACCTCAATCCTGCTGGGCAAGCTGATCAGAATTCGCCAGATAAGTTTTATAAAAATGTTGAAAAAAATAATACTACCTAACAGAAAAATGTTATAATTAACCAGATATTTTTTTTTTACTAGAAATAATTTGAGTAATCTAGTTTCTGGGAAAAATTATATTTTTAAATTTATATTTAGCCACAGCTAAAAATATGAGTAAATTAGAAAAATGTAAACAATGTAAAATACAGACTAGCTATTGCTGTATTCTAGCTTTAGTCATCAGTTCAATACATCTGAGGAACAAAAGCAGCACAAACACTACTTTCTGTGGCACAAATCACATTGTTAATACAGCTCATCATACTGGACCTCAGCGTTAAGAGAAACTCACACTCTGTTCACAGGTAGGGCTGCGATTCCCTGTGGCTGGAGCGGTTTTTTACTGTGTAGGCTACTCGGAGTGCTTGCAATAAGGAAAGTGGTGTCTGAAGTGTGTGAGTCGTTACATTCAGTAACTGGCACCTCCTCAAACAGAAATGACTTAGACAAAAGCTGTCCTATATTCAATTTCAATTCACTTCAATTTAATTTATTTTTATATAGCACCTTTCACAACAAGGTGTCCCCAAGGCACTTAACAAAGCTGTGTGACAACACATGACGTTACAGCAGGGTGCGAATGATATCTTGGCATCAGGGGGAGCTCGCCCCTGGTTTGGGGGGGGACCCATCATGCGTGAAAGCCCAGTCAGCTAGCGCATACAAAGTGAGCACTGGATTATATAGTTATAGTTTAACAGGAGTTACTCTTACCTTACAATAGAAGTGACCACAGAGGTCTGGGCTCAGCTGTCTGTGGTGTCCGTCCTGTTGCCCATGAAGTGGACGAGCGGTGGCCTGCTTTACTCCAAGATGATACAAGAGGCAGGGATCGAACCTCTCCAGAGGAGGTCCATTCAGATCAACAAAAAGAAGAGAGGAGAGGCTTCGTTTTCTCTTAGTGTCACTCAGGGCAGAGAACCCCCGCTCGCAGTCGGCTGAGGTGGCGAGGCACGTCCGGCCTGCTGTGGAGTTTTCCCAGCGTCTGTCCTGATGCTTTGCCTTGTAATTTCCAGTCGCGGAATTCCTCCCCTGCCTCTCTGACGGGTTCGCCCAGTGCTTTAGCAAGCGCACCAACTTCACCTTCCCCGTAAAGAATTAAGACCTCACGATCCTGTGGCCAGAAGCCCTTATCCAGCGGTTTCAGCATCTGGACTAATTCAGATTCCGAGTCGCTTTGTAAGGCTACTGATCACAGACTGATAGAACTGGAGCCGGTTTATCTTTCCTGTACCCTCTGAGATGTCAACATCTTTAAACATGCCCAGTGACGAGCGCTGCTCGGCCTTCACTGCGGATTGACCGCCGGTGTCTTTCCTGGCTGTCAAGATATCGAAGGTCTGCTGAATGTGGCAACTGGACTCCACCACAGATGTGTCTGTGTTTTGGAGTTTCAGGCAGAGGCCCAGCAGCTCACGGAGAGGGTCTTTCATAGATGCCAAATCAGCAACAGATGAGGAGTTAGTGAGGTGTTTGTGTAGTCCCTTGTGTTTCTGTCTCTCAGTGGCACTGCATGATGCATCCTCCCTCGCTTGCTGTTTGAAAATGGTGTGCTAATGCAGGGAAATATTTCCATACTGCTTTTACAGTATTAAAACTGCTTGCCACTAATATTCATAATCTGGCCAATTTTCAAAATCTGCACATTTAGATCTGCGGTTGCTTTCTTGAGCATCTGAGCGTTCATAGTCGATTGGTGATAAAGTGAATATAGTTTTGCAATAAAGAATTTGAAATGGTTACACCCAGCCACTTTTTTGAGAGCGTCTTGGACTGCCAGTTCACGGCGATGTGCCAGACAGTGTATGGAATGCACTTTAGGAAAGTCACGCTTTAGCCTAGCAGTCAGTCCAGGGGATTTGCCAGTGAGCACTGCAGCCCCGTCAGTGGCTATGCTGATGAGATATTTCTTCAAGAACTCATCATCAATACCCACGTTACTAAGGCTCCCTCTCAGGCAACTGTAGATTGATTCCACGTCTGTGCCATCCGTCAGCTCTGTGATGTCCAAAAATACATTGACCACATCCCCTTTCCCACTCTCATCGCATCTCATGTATATGATGAGATGAGCACACCCGTTCACTGTGCTTTCATCAATAGTGAGGCTATTTTGTGACTTAAGTTCTTTTATACTCAACACAAGCTTGTTCCACATGTGCTTTGCAACATGACCTATAATTTCAGCACAGGAATGGTCTGACTTATGTACAGTGCCTACTTTGGCACCATTAAGCTCCGGTTACAATATTGAAGGAGTGAACTTTTTATAAGCTAGTCTTTCCTTGGACACCATATAGGCAGATCTGAATGAAACTGCGGTTTCTTGAATTAAATTCGCATTAATTTCAAGTACCTTGTTTTGGAGAATTTCTTTTTACTTCGTCTCTTCAATATCAACGGCCCTTTTATGTGATAAGCTATCGCGGTGTTTATATATTTTTTCCGCAGCTGGTTCTGCAAAGGGTTACTTACATCTCCATTAATCCACTTCTCAGATAAATGCATGCCAAGTGCTTTTTCTGACAGCAGAAGACTCTTTGCATCTCTGCATACTGTGCATCCCAAGTTTCCATTCTTAACGAAAAGCCACAGGTTGCGTTTTTTCCACTCTGTCCACTGCTGGCTGGCCCAGTTAGCCGGTAGATCGGTGCCGACTGGGGACACAAAGGGACCAGCCTCTTCCTCTGGGGAGCTAGCGCTGTTGGTGAACGTATTCGGAGGGGCAGGCCAGGCAGGCGGGTCAGCAGCTGAACTGTCTGACGAGCAACCGCTAGCAGCAAGAGTCAGATCGCGCAGTTTGGGTTGTTTTGTGAACCCAAAACTATCGAGTAAAGTTCCCTGTTTTCTCTTGGGCATTATCGTCATTTTTCAGAAATATATATGTAGAAAACAGACTGTCATTGGAAAGTTTCTCTGCATATTTACTGTGCGCCTTTTTTTTTTGAGAAGACATAACAAAGAGTGACTTGTTAGCTTGTCCGTTTGTCACGTGAAAAGGAACGTTGCCTACTTTTGTAACAGCACCACCATGCCTTGATCGGTAATAGTATTCAGTTGCTTAGCTATTTCTATGGGAGCAAAACGCTGAAAACGGAAATGCAAATGTAGTCTATACAAGAAAAGGTGACCCATACTGTATAAATAGGATTTTTTTTTAATTTCGAATTTCCATATTTTAGAGACCCCCCATTTCGCAAATGGTCTCTTCAAAGGAGCTCGTGCCTTATTCAAGGGAGCTAAGCTCCCCCGTAACTCGCACTACGTGTTAGAGTACAGAAAGAGAAGAGGCCAAAACACAACAGAGGAGAGGAACCCAAAACTCATCAGTAAGGTGAAGAAAAACCTCTGGGGGTCCAAGGTCAACTGGCTGCCCAACCCCTCTGAGCATGCTAACATTATACAATTCAAAAAAAGTACTAAGTGTGGAGTATTAAACCTTCCATCATGTCCTTCTGTGTGACAGTACTCCATGCAGATCCCTGTAGACCAGCAAATCCTCCCTAAACGATAGCTATTTTCGCGATGTCCCCCTTGGATCCATGGCAGTGATGCAGCATCCGACTCAGATGGTCCCCAGCCCATCCGGACATGTGGGGAGGAGAATAGGATAGTCTGATCAGAACAGATGTATCTACCTGGCAGGCCAACACAGAGACACACAATGGCATGTACAGCAGCACCAGCAGCCATAGCTCCAGCGGGCTATGATGTAAGGTGTGAGTAGGCTGGGCTGAAGTCATAGGTTTTCAGTCGGGATTTAAGTCCTGAGATTGACTCGGCATCCCGTACGTAGGCTGGCAGACTGTTCCATAAACTAGGGGCCCTGTAGCTGAAGGCTTTACCTCCAGCTGTTATTTTATTAATATGTGGATTAAGAAGAAGACCTGCGTTCTGTGATTTAAGTGGGCGACCTGAATTGTATACATTAATCAGCTCCATTAAACAGACAGGCACCTGACCTTTGAGAGCCTTATAAGTAAAAGAATTTTGAGGTCTGCCCTGTACCTGACAGGTAGGCAATGGAGAGAGCTAAGTACAGGTGTAGTCGTACTTTCTACTCCTAGTAACAAATACACAAAACAGCATTTTGAATTCGCTATAAGGTGTTGAAAGTGCGATAGGTGCTCCCTGATAGTAGGGCATTATAGTAATCTAATGTGCTGTATACAAAAGCATGTATTAGTTTCTCTGTGTCTTGAGTGGAGAGAAGATGCCTTAGTTTCGCAATGTTTCTTAACTGTAGGAAGCACACCTTCGATACTGTATTGACATGAGAGTTAAATTAGAGTCTTGTGTCTAAGATGACACCTAGATTACGTGCCGAATCTTTGAAACAAACTTTTAAACCCTCAGAGTTGAGTGCTGAGGTTATAGCAGTCGTATCTGCACTGTTGCCTCCAAACAACAGAAGCTCAGTTTTATCAGAGTTGAGTGACAAAAGGTTTTCACATATTCAAGTCTTTAATTCATTAATGCAATTAGCTAAAGTTACAATTGACGAGTTGGGTGATTAGTTACCTAACTCTTAGTAACCATTAGTCTAGTTACAATGACTCACCTAATCCAAACGTGGATTTGTGCCAGATCAGTGAAATATTGTAAAAAGGTGGAGATGAGCGGTTTGCTCTGTTTCCATTGGTGTCTGTGGTGACTTGGTCGAGGCATGACTGCGCACAGTATCTAAAGAGGGGGCGGGGCCATGGGGAGGTCAGTCCTGCTGGGATTCACTTTCGGGATTTATATTGCACTCAAGCCAGAGGGCTAAATCTCTCCGTGTGTAATTGACTTTATACACTCCAGTCATCTTCTTACAATTATTATTTAATTCATTTTATTTGAAGTATTACATATTTACTTATTTAATTCATGTTCATAAGTTTACGGTATTGTTTCAGTTCTGCAAAATAAAAATGTGCTTTAAATGTTCAACATGCACTTCAGTTCAATTTGAAATTTCAAAAATACAAAAAGAACAACACAGCAGCTAACCAACAGTTAATAATACCCTATTAGTTAACTCCAGGTAATTAAAAAGTTATACTCCTTTTAAAGCATGTTCTATAGAAATTATGAGAAAACAATATATATCGTTATATATATCGTTACCATGCAAAATTAAAATCATGCTGGGCAAGCGATTTTTTTAAGTTTTTAAAAAAATCGAAAATATGATACAGTGAAGTGTCCCTGCTTGGGACATTGCATGACTTTAAACGCTGTAAAAAACGTGTTTAGATCATTAAGAAATGGGTGATCAACTTAGAATGTTTGTGTACATTGTAGGTTTTTTACTTTATAATTAAACCTTTAAAATACTTGAATTTCATAAATGGAGTTTATAACGAAAGTACGCGTTTCGTACATAAACAATCTGCTTCTCTTCTCTTCCTGTGGTGTGAAACAGATCAGCGGGTCCGTGTTCCCAGTCAGGCTGGAGAACAGCGCCCCGCCCACTGCGCTCCGTCACGGAGGGGGCGGAGCCTAGCAGCACAGACTGAGCGCTAATGGCACCGATCGCGTCTGCATTTATAACTTAGTGTTTAAAATGAATCAAACAGTGTAAATCATTTCTTTTTACTTTTAAGTTCTTTGCTTTTTTAACAAATTAGACTGATCATTTGATAACATTGTTAAAGCAGGATCTTATTGTACTTCTTAATTATATTACACGTCTTAAATAATACTGTAACAAAATGGAGGCTGTGTTACACTCTCCCCCACTTAACTCGCCGTCCTCGTCGAAGGGCTATCCCATCCCACTTCTGACACCAATGTAACGCTTCGGGGTTCACATGGGCACCCTCGCTGCTGCCGCATCAGGTCGGCCCCCCACCATCAGGGACTCGAACCCGGGCCTCCGGTGTCACTCAACAGGGACCCAGCCTCTTGAGCCAAAGGGAAATCTCCCGACAGCCCGGCGGCTGTGGGCCCTGCTATCCACAGGGAAGGGCGGTGACGTCACCGCGCTGGTAAGCCAGCTCTCACAAGCAATGGAGGCCATATGCGTTACAATAAGCTTTTAATCGTCTTTAATGATTTATACATTTTGGAAAGGTTTCATCTATACAAAACAGTTAGAATAAATTATAAATTTAATAATTATTATACATAATATAAGGTATGAATGACAAATATAATCATGAATATTAAAATTGCGTTGGAGTAAATTGTTGCACTTTTTTCCATATCTTGTAAAAAGTGACAATTTACAAGACTTTGGTCAAATGTGCATTTGATCTGACAAACTAAAATCAAAATATCACAAAATGAAAGTAAACAAGTAAATTATAAAAATAAATTTGGCATTAGTAAAATAAAATATATCAAATTAAAGTTCTAAAATAATGAGAAATAAAATGTAAAATATACTGAGAAAAGTTCCTTTTCCCATCGGCCCTGAGATGAAGCCCATTAGCAGCAAAGGCCTGAGCAACGGGCTGCTGGTTCTGCAGAAGCACGCTGTTGCTCCTGAGGAGCTGCACATGGTCCATGTGAGAGGGGAGCTGTGAAAGAGCCCGGGCAGCTTCTTTCACAGCTCCAGCAGTAAAGAGGCATCGCAGAGCCGTGGCAAAACTGAGCAAATTGCCATATGAACCTTACAAAGAGATGCTCTTACTGCCACAGTCAGTTCTTTCCTAGCTCTAAGGATGTCATAGGAGGAGTCACCCTGGGCTCTGTTATTGGTCCCTGTGTTAACGATCAGTAATATATCCTCATTCAGGGCCTGGAGGTGGTACAGGTGCTGGTGGGCACTGCGTGTTGTGCAAGGGTGCAGCCACACCTGTTCTGCTGGCATCAGTGTTTCCAGGCCCCACAACATAGAGTCGCTGAGGACATGCACTTTCTTTGGACCTGATGGGAAAAAAGGCATTATCACAGGCATTGCACGGCTACATCATAAGATAAATCTTAAAAGTATATAAACTGTACCTGAACAACATACATATCCAACGAATAACAATGAACAACAGTGTAAAAATCATAACTCACAAGTAACTATAGACAGTGCTGGAAACCAGCTATCACAAGGAACGGGGAAGTTATTTACATCAGCAGTTATATATAGAGCAGTAATTTTGTATTGCTGACTCCAGGGATTAACTTTTTGCCAGCCTCCCTGGTGCATCAGCATCAGCTACAAGATGTTTTCCTTTTCGTCTTCCTCAAAATTATCTGCATCTGACACACAGTGTAACATTAGCAACTGCCCGAACTTAAGAAACCTAAGCAACAATCCTCACCTCATTATCCATGTGATCATCTAACAATGGATAATCAATTAAAGCCACTAACGTCATCATCACCCTCCTCTACACAATCCACAACAAACAAGTCTCTTGTTCTATTTACATGGACTGCCCTGCCTGGCCACCAACATTCACTTCCATCTTCACTGCTCACAAATGTGCTCCATTTTCTTGCCTACAAAGTCCTCTGCACTAACAGGAAGCAATTCTAAATAACTATTCATATAATCTTTCCACAAAGCAAACCACCATATTTTTCTAAATCCATCATATTTATTTAAAAACATACTCCTGGCCATCTAGTCTCATTTCAACCACTGTGCCCTTGTATCACACCTTCCTATCTTTCTCATCAAAAGCATGTCTAACTCTCTTTCCTAACAAGTGTTCTGGTTTAATTAACATAAGAATTCTTAATCTTTCCATACCAACCTTTTTTCTACCTAGATCTCCAGCCTTATAATGCTGCTTAACAGCCTCCTTTAAAAACTCTGCCTTTTCTTCAACAGTGTGTTCTGACGGTGCCAAACATTAATCTTTGTCTTCTCTAGATGTACCTGGGATTTCCTCTGGCCTGCAGAATCATGCATGAATTCCAGTAATTCAGCTTGCAAAAAATAAACTCCAGCTGCATTGTGGAACATTGCATTAATTCAGTTTCCTTTAAATGGAATCAGAGGGACATGATCAGATTTTCCTTGGCTCATCAAAAAAGATCTAAACTGTAAAGATTTGCCACTTTTCTCACACCCTCTTTCATGGATGGCTTTGCACACTGATCTAATCAATCTAACTGTACCACTCTCTCCTACCCTTCTAGGCATCCAATCTAAACTAACACTGCCCAACTTTTCGCCACCAACAATCATCCAAGACAGAAAGTGTAACATTTGCCTGAGTACCTACCAATTTATCCAAAACTATTCTGACTATCTTAGAAGCCTTACGTGCACTAACGCCCATGTTTGCTACTAAATCCCTATAAGCCTTTCTTACAGCATCACTATACTTTCCTTTTTCACACGTGCTAATATTGTGACTCACTCTCCTGTCTGTCTCTGTTTTCAAGCCTTAATATTCTCCCTGCCAGAACTGCACCTGCTCATTCAGGTCCCTCTCCCCATGTGCTAAATCTGCTTCAGAATCGCATTTTCTTTTGTAATACGCAACCTTCTGTGATTCCTTTTTTTATATATATCTAATCTTTTGCAACTGTTCCTGCAATTCATCAGTACTCTTCTCTAGTTGTGCATTTTCCTTCTCTAACTCACTTTTCTGCAGTTCATTCAAAATGACTCCCTGCTCACATTCCACAACTTTTTGCTCAAACACAGTAATACAGTAAAGCAACAAAAATGTCAATTTATGCTTGAAAAAGAAATAGAAATTAGGAAGGTCGTAATAGAATAAAAACAATAAAACTGAATAAAAAAGAAAGATAAATTAAAAGAACAGAGAACCATTTTAACTAAAAGCTAAATTAAAAAGATGTTTTCAAGTGGTTTTTAAAACAATGTACCGAGCTTGACTACCTGATAAAAAGTGGTAGTGAGTTCCATAATTTAGAAACATAAAAACAAAAAGCAGCCTCTCTACTCTTTCTGTATTTCACATGTGGTATCTGCAGAAGGCCAGTATTTTCAGATCTCAGGTCAAGTATAGAAACATATAAAGACAGACATTCAGTAAGATACATAGGTGCTAGGCCGTTTAGAGCTTTAAAAGCAAGTAAAAGAACTTTAAAATCTATCCTAGAAAATACAGTCAACCAGTGAGGATCTTTCAAAACAGGAGTGATATTTGTTCTCTTTCTTGTTTTTGTTAGGATCCGTGCTGCTGCATTTTGAACAAGTTGGGATTTATTGTTTTCTTGGGAAGCCCACTAAACAGAGCATTACAATAATCGATTCTACTGGTAACAAATGCATGGACACATTTAACACATGAAGCAAAAGAGCCCAATTTATCCTGCAAGAGTTCTTTCTGAATTTTAGTACCCAATATCAGTATTTCAGTCTTGTCTTGATTAACTGTAGAAAATGTTGGGACATCTACTGAGAAATATCTAACACACAGCCGATTAGTCTGTTGACAGAGTTTTGATCTTCAGATGGAATAGAGATATACAGTTGTATATCATCGGCATAGCTATGAAATTGATCCCATTGTTCCTAATTACATGACCTAAAGGTAACATATACAGTATAGTGAAAAGAGCAGAGGTCCTAAAATGGAACCCTGCGGAACTCCACAAGAAATGTCAAAATGTTTTGATGATTGATTTCCCAGAGCAACAAAAAACTGTCTATTCTTTAAATAAGATTTAAGCCATTCTAAAACCATCCCTGAAAGACCTACCCAGTTTTCAAGTCGGTTGATCAGAATCTTGTGATCAACTGTATCGAAAGCTGCACTGAGATCAAGTAAAACCAAATTATGTTTATCGGCACTCAGTCTCAGGTCATTCACAACATGGACCAACGCCGTCTCTGTACTATGGTTCGAACGAAAACCTGACTGAAACTTCTCAACATAAAAAGCTAGAGACCAGATATTCTTTTAATCGAATAAAAACAACTTTCTCCAAAATTTTCTTAAAAAGAAAATTTGAAATAGGTCTAAAATTGCTAACAACAGCAGTATCCATATTAGTCTTTTTTAGTAGAGGCTTCACCAAGGCAGTCTTGAAACCTCCTGCTGACAGAGAGCAATTTACAATAGTAAAAACATTATCTTGCACACAATCAAAAACCTTCTTAAAAAGAGTTGTAGGAACAGGGTCAAGATCAAATGTGGAAGATGTCTGTAACGGTTTTAAGTGTCTGAAGATTAATAACAGAGAAAGATGTCATAACAGAACTAGGTGGCTGATCAGGACAATCGCGGAGACTCGTGGTGGTTGTCTGAGCTATATTCTGTCTAAGTTATTTTATCTTGGAAATGAATTGCAAACATCTTCACATTTTGTAGAAGATACATAATAAGAAATATTACGAGAAAAAGTAGGGTTTATTAAACTGTCTATAGTGGAAAAGAAGTACTTTAGTATTATCTTTGTGTTTGTTAATTACATTAGAGAAGTACAACTGTCTTGCCCTTTTTATGGAAGTATTGTACAGATGCAGCCATTCAAAGTGCGCGGCACAGACACCGCGGTACAGATACCGCAGGTATGATGACACGGGATACCGCGGTGCATGATTGGTTGACCGAATAGGAGCATACTGTAACGCGTGTGAAGGCCATAAACGATATTAATTTTGGAACATAAACATACAGTATATAGCTGGTCTTGGTACTTTAAAGAAAAAAATACACACCGGTATTCCATTTCTCCCTAAACATTGTAAGCTTCGAAGTCTTTAACTAACGTGATACCGGAGTCAACAAGCATACTTTTAGAATTTGATTAAAAGGGAATATAATATGGAATCGCGTATCTAAAGAATTTAATAACGGTATGATTATATCCGTGTACTGCGGCAGGGCTGTGTAGGGCTGTTTCGCCTGCCTGATCATGCGAGCTCTCTTGTAGCCTACTGGTCTAGGTGCGTGACTACCAACTGGCAGGTTGTGTGTTCGAATCCAGCTGGTGCTGAACTTTTATTTTAACAAACATTTCTTCGAAAAAATAGGTAAGCGATATTATGGATATTATGTGTGTGTGTGCAACAGTAAATTTTTATAGAGAAATGGAGGCTGGACAGTATGCGTTACAATATAAACATTTATATTGATTTAAATCGTGTTCTGATTTAAATCGCAAACGCGTGTTTAATTATGTGTTTTTAATCATAATCAGGCTAATGCATTTCTACATTTTCTGTATGAACCAGCTTAGAGGTTCATACAGAAAGACAGCTTGTGTTTAAATTGAGTGTAAGGTAATTTATGCTTCTAAAGTCATGGTCAGTATTATTGTACTGTGCTGTACTGTGTCACATTATTTTATAGCGTTTTTATTGCGTTATTAAATCCGGTGGCGCTGTGTTAGTTTCCTGACTCACATTATTTAAACTACCACATTGATCATTCATCTCTAAATAAACTTTATTTTATATAGCGTTTTAAGCGATTAGGTAATTAGATTGCTCATAAACCTAATCGCTTTTTCTACATAAACACAGCGTGATTGCTCTCTGAAAATGCTTTTCCTTTATTTTTAAAGTAGGCTCAGATTTCAACTATAGATCGTATTATTATAAACTTTCTTGGAAAAATGTATTTTATGTAAACCATGTTTGCTATTAATTCATTTAGGGCTAAAATACGTTCATTGTCTTCCAATCGAGTCGAGTTGACATTGGAAGCCTGCCACACCCGGACTGTTAAACCAACGCATTAGCACGTCAAAGCCCATTGAGCCAGTATTGGCTTTAGTATCCCCCCCTTCTCCCCTCAATTCAATTCAATTCAAGGTGTTTTATTTGCATGATGGGTACAAGCAGTGTTGGGTATGTATATTGTAACGCTTACGGCAGACAGGCACTGTGTAAGAGCCGGCGCACCAGAGCAGCGCACCGAGGGAGCGTCTGCATTTCTAACTTAGTTTTTAAAATTAGTCAAGCAATATGAAGCATCTCCTTTTACTTAGTGCCTGAGCATAAAAAGAATAGGAGCATACTGCAACGCGTGTGAAGGCCATAAACGATATTAATTTTGGAACATAAACATACAGTATATGGCTGGTCTTGGTACTTTAAAGAAAAAAATACACACCAGTATTCCATTTCTCCCTAAACATTTTAAGCATCGAAGTCTTTAACTAACACGATACCGGAGTCAACAAGCATACTTTTAGAATTTGATTAAAAGGGAATATAATATGGAATCGCGTATCTCAAGAAATTAATAACGATATAATTATATTCATGTTGCAAAAGAACTGCAACGGACATAAAAACTCCCTTGCTTTTAACAGAGCGTTCCATAATTTCTAACTACGAAAATGCCAGGTGAAAGGATTTGTAAACATATTTTGTTAAAGCAAGTCAGTTTTTTCCACAACACATAAAAGACATTTTTCCAAGAAAGTTTAGCCTTTGTCACTAATGAAACCACTAAATAAAGACATAAATATAGAAATCTTAAGATTTGTTCTATTTAATGTTGGTAGCAGGATGAACTGTCAGAGTGTATATTTTGTCGCAGAGTTGCTGCAAGATGTTAACAGTGAAAAAGGTATTTAGAAATGAGTTATTTCAAGATGAAAATTTTCAGAATAATTGCAAATCTAGCAGGATAGAGAAAGCACAGAAAACTGGCAGTTAGATTGATCAGATTAGTATGAAAAGTCATTTAGCAAAGGGAATTAGAAGAGTGACAAACTAGTATACTTTAGATCTTTTTTTCTGAACCAGGGACAATCTGATCATGTTTCCCTATAACAATAATAAAAAACTTTATTTGATATATCACCATTAAAGGTGGCATCTCAAAGCAATACAGTAGATGTAAAAACAGATAAAAGGACCACAGATTACAAAGTAAATGCATATAAGAAAGACAAGCAGTTAGAGGTGCTACCAAAATTAGAAAATGAAGCAGATACAGACACTAAGTCTTCTGAAAAGAAAGGTTCTGAGGTTAGATTTAAACTGGCCCTGGTGTGTGTGTGTTTGTGTCTGTCTGTCCTGTGATGGACTGGCGCTATGTCCAGGGTGTATTCTGCCTTGTGTCCGTCGCTTACTGGGATAGGCTCCAAATCCTCTGTACTGGATAAAGAGATTAGAAATGGATGGAAGTAAAGGCACTGTGTGGATGGAACTATACACAGTGTTAGAAACCCACTATGAAATGGCAGCATCTGGCTTAAGGAAACAGCCTTTCCACCTCTCTTGCACATCAGTATCCATACCTAGTTATTTAAACAAATTGCCTCTAATTATAAACATCTTAATATGCTTCAGGTGGGTAGCTGCGTCAGCATGCGTAGGCTGCAAAGGAACAAGTAATAGGTTTATTCCATGCTGAAAAAAAGAAGAAAGAGAACACAACGTTTCGGCCGTGGAGCCTTCTTCAGGTGTGTCAATGTTAACAGACACACCTGAAGAAGGCTCCACGGCCGAAACGTTGTGTTCTCTTTCTTCTTTTTTTCAGCATGGAATAAACCTATTACTTGTTCCTTTGCATCTTAATATGCTGGCTCTGTGGATCCGCATCAGCTATGTTTGCCCATTCCTTCAATTCATGTGCATCCAACACACAGTTCAACGCTAGCAACTACACAAAATCTAAAATATGAGCTCTACTTGCCACTTACAGTACCAACAGTACCAGCTAACTTTAGTAGTGACATTTTCATGGATCTTTTTAACAATAAAATTTACAACATCAGACTTCAGACACAATTAAACAGGCCTCAAAAAAGTCTGGTACAAACATTTTCAGCATGGAATAAACCGTTACTTTAATGGTATAAACCTTAAATGGATTCATATTCTCAATAAGATTTGGTGCTCAGTAACATGACTTAGAAAATGACAGAAGACATACGTATCATGCTTATCCTTCTATTTTTCATAATCGTAAACTCCTTAAGGCAGTTACATTTTCTCTGTTCTGACCTGGAGTTACAGAGAAATTTAAATTCTAATAAGAGATTTGTAATGAGGAAAGTCATACCAATCACTCATACAGTACCAGGATTTGCAATTACAATACAAATACTTTCTTTCTGTATGTGTTTATTTTGCAGTTTGAGTCTATGGCATTCCTTTGGGGGTCTATACTCCAAGGCATGACTTTTTTATGTATAAACATCAGTATTTACTGCTATTAATTACTGTACGATTTATAGTTGAAATCTGAGCCTAGATATAAAGTTAGATATAAAGTTAAAATCTCGACAAAGCAATGTAGGAAATACAGAGAAAATAAATCCTTTCTGACATCTAAAATCAGTTTCGATCAAGGTCTCTAAAACGAACAAGAAAAAGAAGATTTTCGGAGGGCAATTACGCTGTGTTTATATAGAATAAGTGATTTATGAGCAATCTAATTTCTTGTTCGTTTAAAACAGTGAAATGTCAGCTGTAAAAGATCGCACCAGAAACAGCACTCTCTCTGCCTGTCATAGACGTTCAGGACAGGCTGAATGAAGTCATGTCAAGTACAATAATTCGGAGATCAATAATAACAGTTGTAGGACAGTATATAAGGAGGATAAGGATTTTGAAGTTGACTCGAAATCTGATAGGTAACCAGTGCAAGGACTTGAAAACAGGTGTAATGCATCCCTGATAGGATTCTTGCTGTCATATTCTGAACATATTGAAGATTGCTCAGTGTGGATTTAATTTCCTCAGTGAACAGGATGTGCATTTATTAATTCTAGAAAAAAACTAGATTTCTCTAGTTCTTAGTTTCTCTAGTTCCCTTTAAAATAAACTATTATTCCACAATGCAGAGTATTACATGGCCAGTATTTACACATGATATTTGTGATTTAAAGAAAGTAACACAAGCAGCTTTTGGAGATTTAAGTGTTGGCTGAGTTATTGCAGGATAAAAGACTAGAGATGTTGGCAAGAAGAAGATAGTTTGGGGAAAGCTGAGGAATACACTTATAACAAGAACACTTCCTAATGGGGTTAGGCATACTTTTGATGAAGATGATGAAGTTAACAGACTATATGTTTACATAGATACTGAAATAAGGATTGTATTTTAGATTATGTGTAGTTGCTGGCATTGAACTGTGTGTTGGATGCACATGAATTGAAGGAATGGGCAAACATAGCTGATGCGGATCCACAGAGCCAGCATATTAAGATGTTTATAATTAGAGGCAAGTTGTTTAAATAACTAGGTATGGATACTGATGTGCAAGAGAGGTGGAAAGGCTGTTTCCTTAAGCCAGCAGTATAAAATATTTTATTCTCAGTGAGATGCTGCCATTTCATAGTGGGTTTCTAACACTGTGTATAGTTCCATCCACACAGTGCCTTTACTTCCATTTCTAATCTCTTTATCCAGTACAGAGGATTTGGAGCCTATCCCAGTAAGCAACGGACACAAGGCAGAATACACCCTGGACATAGCGCCAGTCCATCACAGGACAGACAGACACAAACACACACACACCAGGGCCAGTTTTCCCATAAACCAATTAACTTACCAGTATGTTTTGGAGTGCGAGAGGGAGTCATATCACACATATGGAGAAAAACCATGTAACCCAGAGAGAACATGTAAACCCCACACACACAGGATGGCAGGAATTGAACCTAGGACCCCAGTGCTGCAAGATAGCAATGCTAACCACTTTGCCACCATTATAAATGGATGGATATCTTAGTTATCTTTCTAGTTCACAGGTTTGCATGCATAATTTAATTTTGAAAGCCACTGAGACATCAGGTACTACTGTTGTATTTATGAAAAAGAAACAAAACAAAAAACATACTAACAACTGTGCCATCCTACTCCTTAGCTAATACATTTTATTATTCATAAACAGTTAACATTGTTAGCAAAATATTTTGAATTATATTTAACCCTATTTTTTCTTTAGTTTTGTATTTAACTTATTATATGATAGTCAGACTTAATGTATATTTGAACAATGAAAATATATTTTTACAAGATTTTACATTAAGCACTTAAAATTAATATGGTTAATAATAGTAAACTGTAACATGCTGTAACAAGATCGGTTAAACTGCGAAGAAAATGCTTTCAGAGAAAATGTTTCAGGTGTGAAGAACATAGATCTCCAATGCAATTTCAACCAAACCTGTTCCCACACACCCTGGCCCCACTACCATTAGAATATACACAAAGCACTCAAATCTTTCGAGCTAATGATCAGGTGACCCGAGAGAGAGCGAGAGAAACACCAAGGGGTGCGGAACCAGGGAACTATTTACATGGAAAACGGGCGATCTCCCCAGACTGTCCGCCCGTTTCACTGTTACCTGGATACCTCTTTATTTAGAACTCACAAACACTGATTTTTAGTTTAGAAGGATTCAAGTAGGGTTTTAGATGAAAGGCAGCGACCTTAATCAAGCCCAAATCACAATTGAACCCATTCAGAGCCTACATTACATTTTAGCGTTTCATTCTGAGCAGAAGACCCTCACACCTGAAGAAGGGGGAGGTGTTTTTCGCTGGAAATCTCGCCTGCTTCTACTTTACAACCGGAGTGCTGGCTGTGACGAATTAAACCGGTTTTAATCACAGACCATGTGACATGGGAGTCAGGAAACTCCACCGGATTTGATAACGCTATAAAAACGCTATAAAATAATGTGACTTGGCACAGAACAAGTTTACAGCACAGTTCAATAATAAATGCTGACCATGACTTTAGAAGCATAAATTGCCTTACACTCAATTTAAACACAAGCTGTCTTTAGCCCTCTAAGCTGGTTCATACAGAAATGTAGAGATCCAGGCTCAGAACACACAGCTTCATTAGCGAATACATATGCAGGACAACTAGAGAAGACGTTTTACAGAGGATGGATTTTTAGAAACATCCCATCAGTGACATCACTGAAGTCAACTCCTAGGTACTGTAACTGTCGTGTGGATAGTTTCACAAGAATCAGACAAAGGTTTAAGCATCGCTTGTTCTAGATAAAACTGCAAAAAAAAAAAACAACAACCCATAATGTACTTCTTTGCGGCTCTGTTTGCCCAAATCATATATTCACAACGTGAAATCTAGAAAATAATATTACGTAACCAAAATCCGCAATATGGAAACAGAACCTGTGTAATTGTTGATAGATGATGTACTCGTAACATTTTTTCAAGACGAACTACAACATTTAAAAAATGACTTGTATGTACTTGATATCTCTAATCAATCCACGGGTCCCAGCACGAAACGAAACTAAAACGCATACCGTTTCGCGCTTCTTATTAGTTGCTCAAAAGTAATTTGACCTTATGAAATGCATAATATAAACCTAGAAACATATACGTGAGCAGTACTTAAGCACTGTAGTATCGGTGTTAAGACATACCTCTCAAATACTGTAAATCAAGTTAAAAATATCTCAAGACAGATTCTGGTCATAATGAAACCATGTTTCGTGTATGTTTTCTTTAAAGTACCGAGACCAGCCATATACTGTATGTTTATGTTCCAAAATTAATATCGTTTATGGCCTTCACACGCGTTGCAGTATGCTCCTATTCTTTTTATGCTCAGCTACTAAGATTTCCCTTCAGTGGTAAAATTAGATATGAATAGTCAATACTTAAACGGGCACAGTTAAGACATTAAATATACATACAGATGCAGCCATTCAAAATGCGTGCGTTATTTTGCGGCATACCCCGGTGGGCGTGTCGCGGCATCACGCAGTGTCACGCAGTGTGACGTGGTTAATCGCGCGTCATTTGACGCTCTGCCGGAAACTATCCGGCGTCACCTTGTAAAACCGCCAGGGGGAGCTTAACCTCTCATGTACAGCATTTGAGCCTTTAATTTTGAACAGTGTATTACAGCATGTTAATCTTCAGTCATTCAAATGTTGGTATATTTTATGAAAGCAAGATTGCTCAGTTGGACAAAAGTACACAACCTACCTTTATCAGAAATATTTATGCATCAAAGCCTTTACCGAAGATATTACTAATAGTATTAATAATGGATGACTTTGGACAAGCTGTATACTCAAAGTATAATTTCTTTAGCACATTTGTACAAGCACTTGGAATCTGTCCAAGCCATACTTTGTCAGGCATTTTGTTTTACTTCAACGGGCATAAAAACTTCCTTGCTTTTAACAGGGCGTTTCATAATTTCTAACTACGAAAATGATTTAAAATGCGACACCTATCATTCAACTAGAGCTTAAAATATCACAAGGAAAAATACACACCGGTATTCCATTTCTCCCTAAACATTGTAAGCTTCGAAGTCTTTAACTAACGTGATACCGGAGTCAACAAGCATACTTTTAGAATTTGATTAAAAGGGAATATAATATGGAATCGCGTATCTCAAGAATTTAATAACGGTATGATTATATCCGTGTACTGCGGCAGGGCTGTGTAGGGCTGTTTCGCCTGCCTGCTCATGCGAGCTGACTGTAGCCGACTGGTCTAGGTGCGTGCCTGCCAACGGGCAGGGTGTGTGCTCGAATCCAGCTGGTGCTGAACCTTCCAGTTTTATTTATTTATTTTTTAATCGCGTAACATATTACTGTATGCAAACTGTACTGTATACAGTATGTATATGTATATTTAATGTCTTAACTGTGCCCGTTTCATTGAATTTTAAAAAATTATTTAACACGAACATTAAGCTGTTTACATCTTCCGCCTGAGAACAGTCACCCGTTGCTACCCAACGCAGAATGGTGATTGGCTGACACCATCTGACACCCCTCTGATTGGAGAAAAAAGACGTGCTGGTTTGCTATACATACTGTAACAGGAAGAGGATTTCTTTCTATTCAAAACGTGTATTTTAAAAGTTTAAGAAGTAAAAACCTTACAGCGTACACAGATTTCTAAACTGATCAGGATCGTTATCTTTGTCTTATGCATAATAATATTCACCGCTCTGTGCAGCAAATTAATAATAAACTTTATTTTATATAGCGTTTTAAACGAATAAGTAATTAGATTGCTCATAAACCTAATCACTTGCTTTTTCTTTTTATTTAGGCTCAGATTTCAACTATAGATCGTATTATTAATAACCATAATAACAACCAACCAACAAAAACAACCATATAAACATAATACCAACCAAAAACATAGATAACAACCACAATACAAAATCAAATATATCAAACCATTTTACTCTCGCAAAGTCCTCCAATTATCATAATCCCGCCCCTTATGCAAAACCAAACCTTCCTCCCATCCCAGTTTATCCTGTTTATCATAAACAAAATCCACCTCAATTTTCAACATAAAGCATTACACAAAATCAATACCTCAACACTCCATACTCAACAACGATAATTCACAAACAGCCAGAACATGTAACTACACATTCCCAAACAGACCTAATTTCCATAGCCCCGCCCCTTATGCAAAACCAACATCCCTCCCCTGTTCTCTCTCTCCCCTGGCGGTTGTAATTGTTTTTATTTTCAAATAAATTTTAGCAAAGTCATGCATTTTAAAAATCTTAAGATTTTTATATTTATGTCTTTATTTAGTAGTTTCATTAGTGACAAAGGCTAAACTTTCTTGGAAAAATGTCTTTTATGTAAACCATGTTTGCTATTTATTCATTCAGGGCTAAAATATGTTCATTGTATTCTAATGAAAGAAGGGTTCCTTTCGCTGTAGTCGGGAGCCTAGCCTTTAACTAGTAAGTACTGTACTTACTGGGTTTTTGAGGGGGGGGGGGGAGAAAAATCGTTTTCCCAGCCTAACAGTATTGTTTTTAACCTGTAAATTTGCTGGACAGAGAGGTGAACATTATTACACAGAAGACAAAGATAGCGATTTACGTTGCATTGTGTATCGTGCTACTTTAATACAGTTTTAAATAATTGGAAGTCTAAACAGTATCAGCTTTATTTATGGGTTTTAAATAAAGGTGATTTAAACGCGATTTAAATCAATATAAATGTTTATATTGTAACGCATAGGTGACTATTCATTGTTATTAAAATGACTTAAATTCGATCATGTTGTGATATTTAGAAATATACATTTGTTTGGTGCGAGTGAAGTTTTATTTAATCTCTGAGCCATACTGATTCTTCTGGAAGCCAGTTTCCGCCAGGGAGTAAAAAAAAAACACACTATGGTATTCTCTCCAATGCAGTGCAGTTAAAAACATACCTCTGATGCTGCTCCTAAATGAATATCGTTTATGACCATCAGAAGCTTTATGCTCCTTTTCTTTTTTCCAGTGGATTGAACAGGGAGAGGCATTTCATGATGTACTTTTCACTGATGAAACAACAGTGGCTCTGGAACAGTTTTCAACCATGTCGTTTTATAAAAAGGGGAGATATGTACACGTTACTGAAGCTAAACGTTTAGCCTTTGTCACTAATGTAAACACTAAATAAAGACGTATAGAAATCCCTACGTTACAGACTGTATATGGCTGGTATTGGTAGTTTAAAGAAAAAATACACACCAGTATTCCACTTTCTCCCTAAACATTTTAAGCATCAGAGTCTTACATGTGGTTATTTATTGCATAATTTAATTTTGAAAGCCACTGAGACATCAGGTACTACTGTTGTATGGTACAAGTGTGGTACTTTTAGGGGTACCACGGTACAGAACACTAGTTATTTAAATATGATTGATAGATAAATAGGCCCACTTTATTCATCCTGAAGAAGATAGAAGACATCCTGATGTCTTAACACAGATACTACAGTGCTTAAGTACTACTCACGTATATGTTTCTAGGTTTATATTATGCATTTCATACGGTCAAATTACTTTTGAGCAACTAATAAGAAGCGCGAAACGGTATGCGTTTTAGTTTCGTTTCGTGCTGGGACCCGTGGATTGATTAGAGATATCAAGTACATACAAGTCATTTTTTAAATGTTGTAGTTCGTCTTGAAAAAATGTTACGAGTACATCATCTATCAACAATTACACAGGTTCTGTTTCCATATTGCGGATTTTGGTTACGTAATATTATGTTCTAGATTTCACGTTGTGAATATATGATTTGGGCAAACAGAGCCGCAAAGAAGTACATTATGGGTGGTTGTTTTTTTTTTTGCAGTTTTATCTAGAACAAGCGATGCTTAAACCTTTGTCTGATTCTTGTGAAACTATCCACACGACAGTTACAGTACCTAGGAGTTGACTTCAGTGATGTCACTGATGGGATGTTTCTAAAAATCCATCCTCTGTAAAACGTCTTCTCTAGTTGTCCTGCATATGTATTCGCTAATGAAGCTGTGTGTTCTGAGCCTGGATCTCTACATTTGTGTATGAACCAGCTTAGAGGGCTAAAGACAGCTTGTGTTTAAATTGAGTGTAAGGCAATTTATGCTTCTAAAGTCATGGTCAGCATTTTTGTACTGTGCTGTAAACTTGTTCTGTGCCAAGTCACATTATTTTATAGCGTTTTTATAGCGTTATCAAATCCGGTGGCGCGGTGTTAGTTTCCTGACTCCCATGTCACATGGTCTGTGATTGGAACCTGTAATACCGGTTTAATTCGTCACAGCCAGCACTCCGGTTGTAAAGTAGAAGCAGGCGAGATTTCCAGCGAAAAACACCTCCCCCTTCTTCAGGTGTGAGGGTCATCTGCTCAGAATGAAACGCTAAAATGTAATGTAGGCTCTGAATGGGTTCAATTGTGATTTGGGCTTGATTAAGGTCGCTGCCTTTCATCTAAAACCCTACTTGAATCCTTCTAAACTAAAAATCAGTGTTAGTGAGTTCTAAATAAAGAGGTATCCAGGTAACAGTGAAACGGGCGGACAGTCTGGGGAGATCGCCCGTTTTCCATGTAAATAGTTCCCTGGTTCCGCACCCCTTGGTGTTTCTCTCGCTCTCTCTCGGGTCACCTGATCATTAGCTCGAAAGATTTGAGTGCTTTGTGTATATTCTAATGGTAGTGGGGGCAGGGTGTGTGGGAACAGGTTTGGTTGAAATTGCATTGGAGATCTATGTTCTTCACACCTGAAACATTTTCTCTGAAAGCATTTTCTTCGCTGTTTAACCGATCTTGTTACAGCATGTTACAGTTTACTATTATTAACCATATTAATTTTAAGTGCTTAATGTAAAATCTTGTAAAAATATATTTTCATTGTTCAAATATACATTAAGTCTGACTATCATATAATAAGTTAAATACAAAACTAAAGAAAAAATAGGGTTAAATATAATTCAAAATATTTTGCTAACAATGTTAACTGTTTATGAATAATAAAATGTATTAGCTAAGGAGTAGGATGGCACAGTTGTTAGTATGTTTTTTGTTTTGTTTCTTTTTCATAAATACAACAGTAGTACCTGATGTCTCAGTGGCTTTCAAAATTAAATTATGCATGCAAACCTGTGAACTAGAAAGATAACTAAGATATCCATCCATTTATAATGGTGGCAAAGTGGTTAGCATTGCTATCTTGCAGCACTGGGGTCCTAGGTTCAATTCCTGCCATCCTGTGTGTGTGGGGTTTACATGTTCTCTCTGGGTTACATGGTTTTTCTCCATATGTGTGATATGACTCCCTCTCGCACTCCAAAACATACTGGTAAGTTAATTAGTTTATGGGAAACCTGGCCCTGGTCTGTGTGTGTTTGTGTCTGTCTGTCCTGTGATGGACTGGTGCTATGTCCAGGGTGTATTCTGCCTTGTGTCCGTTGCTTACTGGGATAGGCTCCAAAACCTCTGTACTGGATAAAGAGATTAGAAATGGAAGTAAAGGCACTGTGTGGATGGAACTATACACAGTGTTAGAAACCCACTATGAAATGGCAGCATCTCACTGAGAATAAAATATTTTTTACTGCTGGCTTAAGGAAACAGCCTTTCCACCTCTCTTGCACATCAGTATCCATACCTAGTTATTTAAACAAATTGCCTCTAATTATAAACATCTTAATATGCTGGCTCTGTGGATCCGCATCAGCTATGTTTGCCCATTCCTTCAATTCATGTGCATCCAACACACAGTTCAATGCCAGCAACTACACATAATCTAAAATACAATCCTTATTTCAGTATCTATGTAAACATATAGTCTGTTAACTTCATCATCTTCATCAAAAGTATGCCTAACCCCATTAGGAAGTGTTCTTGTTATAAGTGTATTCCTCAGCTTTCCCCAAACTATCTTCTTCTTGCCAACATCTCTAGTCTTTTATCCTGCAATAACTCAGCCAACACTTAAATCTCCAAAAGCTGCTTGTGTTAATTTCTTTAAATCACAAATATCATGTGTAAATACTGGCCATGTAATACTCTGCATTGTGGAATAATAGTTTATTTTAAAGGGAACTAGAGAAACTAAGAACTAGAGAAATCAAGAAAGGCTTTTTTTCTAGAATTAATAAATGCACATCCTGTTCACTGGGGAAATTAAATCCACACTGAGCAATCTTCAATATGTTCAGAATATGACAGCAAGAATCCTATCAGGGATGCATTACACCTGTTTTCAAGTCCTTGCACTGGTTACCTATCAGATTTCGAGTCAACTTCAAAATCCTTATCCTCCTTATATACTGTCCTACAACTGGTATTATTGATCTCCGAATTATTGTACTTGACATGACTTCATTCAGCCTTTCCTGAACGTCTATGACAGGCAGAGAGAGTGCTGTTTCTGGTGCGATCTTTTACAGCTGACATTTCACTGTTTTAAACGAACAAGAAATTAGATTGCTCATAAATCACTTATTCTATATAAACACAGCGTAATTGCCCTCCGAAAATCTTCTTTTTCTTGTTCGTTTTAGAGACCTTGATCGAAACTGATTTTAGATGTCAGAAAGAATTTATTTTCTCTGTATTTCCTACATTGCTTTGTCAAGATTTTAACTTTATATCTAACTTTATATCTAGGCTCAGATTTCAACTATAAATCGTACAGTAATTAATAGTAGTAAATACTGATGTTTATACATAAAAAAGTCATGCCTTGGAGTATAGACCCCCAAAGGAATGCCATAGACTCAAACTGCAAAATAAACACATACAGAAAGAAAGTATTTGTATTGTAATTGCAAATCCTGGTACTGTATGAGTGATTGGTATGACTTTCCTCATTACAAATCTCTTATTAGAATTTAAATTTCTCTGTAACTCCAGGTCAGAACAGAGAAAATGTAACTGCCTTAAGGAGTTTACGATTATGAAAAATAGAAGGATAAGCATGATACGCATGTCTTCTGTCATTTTCTAAGTCATGTTACTGAGCACCAAATCTTATTGAGAATATGAATCCATTTAAGGTTTATACCATTAAAGTAACAGTTTATTCCATGCTGAAAATGTTTGTACCAGACTTTTTTGAGGCCTGTTTAATTGTGTCTGAAGTCTGATGTTGTAAATTTTATTGTTAAAAAGATCCATGAAAATGTCACTACTAAAGTTAGCTGGTACTGTTGGTACTGTAAGTGGCAAGTAGAGCTCATATTTTAGATTTTGTGTAGTTGCTAGCGTTGAACTGTGTGTTGGATGCACATGAATGAAGCGACGGACACAAGGCAGAATACACCCTGGACATAGCGCCAGTCCATCACAGGACAGACACAAACACACACACACCAGGGCCACTTTAAATCTAACCTCAGAACCTTTCTTTTCAGAAGACTTAGTGTCTGTATCTGCTTCATTTTCTAATTTTGGTAGCACCTCTACCTGCTTGTCTTTCTTATATGCATTTACTTTGTAATCTGTGGTCCTTTTATCTGTTTTTACATCTACTGTATTGCTTTGAGATGCCACCTTAAATGGTGATATATCAAATAAAGTTTTTTATTATTGTTATAGGGAAACATGATCAGATTGTCCCTGGTTCAGAAAAAAAGATCTAAAGTATACTAGTTTGTCACTCTTCTAATTCCCTTTGCTAAATGACTTTTCATACTAATCTGATCAATCTAACTGCCAGTTTTCTGTGCTTTCTCTATCCTGCTAGATTTGCAATTATTCTGAAAATTTTCATCTTGAAATAACTCATTTCTAAATACCTTTTTCACTGTTAACATCTTGCAGCAACTCTGCGACAAAATATACACTCTGACAGTTCATCCTGCTACCAACATTAAATAAAACAAATCTTAAGATTTCTATATTTATGTCTTTATTTAGTGGTTTCATTATTGACAAAGGCTAAACTTTCTTGGAAAAATGTCTTTTATGTGTTGCGGAAAAAACTGACTTGCTTTAACAAAATATGTTTACAAATCCTTTCACCTGGCATTTTCGTAGTTAGAAATTATGGAGCGCTCTATTAAAAGCAAGGGAGTTTTTATGTCCGTTGCAGTTCTTTTGCAACATGAATATAATTATATCGTTATTAATTTCTTGAGATACGCGATTCCATATTATATTCCCTTTTAATCAAATTCTAAAAGTATGCTTGTTGACTCCGGTATCGCGGTAGTTAAAGACTTCGATGCTTAAAATGTTTAGGGAGAAATGGAATACTGGTGTGTATGTTTTCTTTAAAGTACCGATACCAGCCATATACTGTATGTTTAAGTTCCAAAATTAATATCGTTTATGGACTTCACACGCGTTGCAGTATGCTCCTATTCTTTTTATGCTCAGGCACAAAGTAAAAGGGGATGCTTCATATTGCTTGACTAATTTTAAAAACTAAGTTAGAAATGCAGACGCTCCCTCGGTGCGCTGCTCTGGTGCGCCGGCTCTTACACAGTGCCTGTCTGCCGTAAGCGTTACAATATACATACCCAACACTGCTTGTACCCATCTGTCATGCAAATAAAACACCTTGAATTGAATTGAATTGAGGGGAGAGGGGGGGAATACTAAAGCCAATACTGGCTCAATACCCTCGATGGGCTTTGACGTGCTAATGCGTTGGTTTAAGAGTCCGGGTGTGGCAGGCTTCCAATGTCAACTCGACTCGATTGGAAGACAATGAACATATTTTGTGATATTTAGAAATATAAATTTGTTTGGTGCGAGTGAGGTTTTATTTAATCTCTGACCAAGGGAAACGTTTCATTTTTTCAAAGAAATGTTTGTTAAAAAATTAAGTCATAGTTCTATGGGATTCAATCACAGACCATGTGACATGGGAGTCACGAAACTACTGTAACACACAGCGCCACCAGATTTAATAACGCAATAAAAACGCTATAAAATAATGTGACTAGGCACAGAAAAAGTTTACAGCACAGTACGATAATAAATGCTGACCATGACTTTAGAAGCATAAATTACCTTACACTCAATTTAAACACAAGCTGTCTTTCTGTATGAACCTCTAAGCTGGTTCATACAGAAAATGTAGAAATGCATTAGCCTGATTATGATTAAAAAACACATAATTAAACACGCGTTTGCGATTTAAATCAGAACACGATTTAAATCAATATAAATGTTTATATTGTAACGCATACTGTCCAGCCTCCATTTCTCTATAAAAATTTACTCTGTTGCACACACACACACAATAGAAGGAGGAACCGCTGTCAGAAGGGAAGATATGTTCAAAATATCGCAAATATCGATCATGTTGCGATATTTTGAAATATAAAAGTCAATTGATTGTCCATAATATCGCTATTCTATTTTTTCGAAGAAATGTTTGTTAAAAGAAAAGTCCGGTACCAGCTGGATTTGAACACACAACCTACCAGTTGCTAGGCACGCACCTAGACCAGTCGGCTACAACACAGCTCGCATGAACAGGCAGGCGAAACAGCCCTACACAGCCCTGTCGCAGCACACGAATACCATTATTAAATTCCTTAGATACGCGATTCCATATTATATTCCCTTTTAATCAAATTCTAAAAGTATGCTTGTTGACTCCGGTATCACGTTAGTTAAAGACTTCAAAGCTTAAAATGTTTAGGGAGAAATGGAATACTGGTGTGTATTTTTTTCTTTAAAGTACCAAGACCAGCTATATACTGTATGTTTATGTTCCAAAATTAATATCGTTTATGGCCTTCACACGCGTTACAGTATGCTCCTATTCTTTTTATGCTCAGCTACTAAGATTTCCCTTCATTGGTAAATTCAATATCTACAACGGGCACAGCAAAGACGTTTTTACTGTAAGTCTTTCTACGACAGACCAACGGACCACGAGTGCCCCTGTCGGTCAACCAATCACTTACTGCGGTGCCACGCGTCATCTTGCGTCATACTGAGCGACGTCACCTGCGGTACGTGTCTGTGACGCACACTTTGAATGGCTGCATCTGTATACATACTGTATACAGTACAGTTTGCATACGGTAATATGTTTATGTTCCTAAATCAATCTCTTTTATGAGCATGTGAAAGGCATGGTGAATCACTGTACTTTGCATGATTGGAAACAAATGCGTGATTGCGAAATGCTGTGGTGTTACTTTTACAAAGATGGTCAATGAAAAAAAGAATGTTGACCAGGGCAATACTTTGAGTTTACACTTACAGCTTGTCCAAGGTCATTCATTATTAATACTATTAGTAATATCTTCGTTAAAGACTTTGATGGCCACAGCTCAAACATGAGAGGTTGAGCTTTATTAGCTCCACCTTGCGGAAATTCCGGATACTATTATTTTGCTTGTCGTATTATAGGAGAATTTACGGTAACTCGCGGTATTTACCGGTAGCTTGCAGTAGACTGCGTACAGCGTACCGCAAAATAATGCGGTATCGCCCGCGCATTTTGAATGGCTGCATCTGTAGATGGAAATCTGTTCTCTCAGAATTTCATAATGAACCTGCAGTTTAGGTTTTCTCAATAAGCGCTCTGATTTGCAACAATTTCTCTTAAGCTGAAGTATCTCCTCATTCATCCAATGAGTGTTATGAGTGAGTGTGATTTTCTTAAGTTTCCTTAAGTTTCAGAGCATGAACCAGATCGTTGCAAGAGGGAGATGACACTGTGCATGAAACGTTATTTAAAATGTTATTAAACTTCTCAGCTGTTGTTTAATTTATGTACTGTTTCTTACAATAAGATTCAGATACATTCTTCCTGACTTGTAAATTAACTTGAAAGAATACACAAAGATGGTCCGATATCAGTACATCAGATATTAGTAATAGACATTTAATTTTTATTATAAAAATAAGATTTACTGTGTGTTAGATACATGGCACATTAAGGACTCACTGTGCCACGTGGCATTTTAGCAGAGTAATGCTGTCCTGCACCTGAACATCTGCAAATATGAAAAGGTGTTGGGCAATACCTTTCGATCTGCTGCAGTGCTCTTTGTGGCAGCCTGAGCATTCCGAGTGACCGGACCTGCAAGAGCTGATTATTAAAGGTGACGTCTTGGCAAGGTGACGGAAGCCTGTCAAAGGTTCTTCATGCGCCGCCCAGCTTTCCAATAGAATTTCAAAGGGGAACTGCAGTCCCAGTTTCTCAGACCGGTTAGTAAATCTCTGTAGCAAAATGAATAGATTAACGGCATAGAAAACATTGACAAATATCAAATTAACCACAAAATCATGAACGTTTTGAAAGTTCTGTAAGTCGCCATATTGTCACAAACCCCTGTTCTCTCAACGGGGAGAGCGAGAGTTTGTATGAATTGTGCTGTGAAGCGGCCCTTCCTGCTCACTAGTCACTAAAATGATACATGTATTGTGATGTACGAGTGAATACGTACAGGTTGTGCTGCAGACATTTGACCACAGAAACTTTCCAGTATGATCTGCATTCGGAATTAACAAGCAACTTCAATTTATCAGCAAGACTGTCTTGATGTTGAGAGCAATATTTCTGTTGGATTAAAAGAGATGTACTCACAAGCCTGCTATTTTGCAATGAATTGCAGACGTTGGGCATTCCTGGAAATTTTGTCTATTTTGTGATGTACACAGTAACTTGTAAAGCCTCCAGTTTACATCTGACATTTATTGTGGTTTGAAATACACTCATCAATGCTGATAGTTTCTAAGCTCTAAATATAAAAATGTGTTACTGTTCCCCTTTAAAGGAATACCAGAGATCGATGGTATAATGTTTACTTTCCATTCATGTGTTGTAAGTTTCTAGAATAACATATCTCAGCAGTCAGTGACTTTCTGAAGAAGGTAGAACATGCTTCTCTTGGGAAAATCTCCCCATCTGTCCTCATACTGCTTGTATGAGGACAAATGGGGAGATTTTCAAAGATACTCCTTGTCTGTCCATCAGTTGTGTAGAAAGAAATCGCTCAGAGAATTCCGGTTTTCATGGCTGTAGAAGCAGTAGAAGCCCTGAGTCTGTGTGAGGAGTGGGAACAGATCACCTCACCTCTCTCTCTGCAGGATTCTCAAATTGAACTTCCTGTAGACTGTCCTGAAGCGCATCTCTCACAGTCTCCTTCTGAGAGATGTTCTGGGCAGCTGCACCAATACACTGGTACAGGAAGGCCTGTGACACCGGAGAAGAGGACAGTGAGCACTGAGCTCAGGAGGCTGCTCTGTACAGCTGCACTGAGAGGACATGTTAGCTCTGGAGACAGCACACTGAAGTAGAGCGCAGAGCGCACATTTCACAGTGAATGGGCTCTCCCTCTACTCACGGAAACATACTGTAGCTCACAGCTCACATGAATTAATCTAGCCTGAACAGCCACACACCTTACAACATCTAATACAGAGAAAATTAATTTACACACCTGCTATGTCCACTACGTCACAACACTAGGTGAGGAATAAGACTTTTAGTGAGTAAAAGTCCCAGCTTCTCATGTAGCTCAGCTTTTTGTCAAACTCACCTTCTCCTCAGAGGTGGAGCTGAGAGCGCAGAGCACTCTAACTGTGTCCTGAGTGAGCCTACAGGCCCACACATCATCCGCCACTGCACTCAGTGTGTTAGAGAGGAGCTGCAGACACACAGGGGAGGCAATCAGGTCCACAGCAGAGTGAGCAAACACACCCAAACACCACACTGGGCAGCTGAAATTACTGCACAGCTATGAAGACTGACAACGATTTTCTCACACTACAGCATGACAGGACCACCTCAACAAGAGAAGATAGATTGTTCTATTGAATCCACAGCAACCCAGGAGAGGAAGCACAAGACAGCTGTCACTGCATTTGAGTGACATGACATGACATTACCTAGCAGAGGAAGAAGATTACTTTCACTGTCTGTGCCCCCTCCCTCTCACTGTGTATGTTATCAATCCCCTCTCTCACTACATACCACAATCAGCCCATCCTGCCACTGCTTCAGGGGAAGCTGTCCCTCTGGAAATTCTGAAACACAACACACAAAAAACTCAGCACTTAGATAGGGGATTGCAGCAGCTCAGAGCTTATTTAGGGCGAATAACTGTAATTGAGCATAAGAAAACACAGATGAGTGACATTAAAGACATCCTGGTGTTGATAAATGTAAATCCTCCATCTGATATGCTGTATCCTGTACAGTTCTGGACAATGGGATGGAGATCTGCTCAGGTACCTTATGGTACTCAGGTGCAATACGGACAAAACCTGTGCTCTGCAGAAGATATGACACTGATTCTAATGCAACACTGAAAGATTCCAAATCTGATTAATCCTCTAAATGCACCTAAAACTCCCAGAGAGAAATCATATAATTCTGCTACAGACTTCTACACTTATCGTGGTGTACTCTCGGGAGCAGCTGAGTGCTCTTTCAGACATATCTCTTGGCAAATCTGTGCTGTTGTGCTGTGGGGTACCTGAGTGAGCCTGGCCAGGGGCAGGATGAGAGGCTCCCAGACGCTGGGCAGCTGGCGGTGGATGACTGGGCCCAGGGACTGCAGGAGGCTCAGGCACTCACTCCCACCTCTGTGCGGCTGAGACGCTCCAAGCTGGCAAGCAGATGTCAGCCCAGAACTTCAGCTGGGACCTCCACATCACTGCTGGGTATCAGAGTGCACAGCTCTCTAACTGCTGTCTACACTGAATACTGAATCACTGGCTTCACTGATGCACTTTTTCCCCCAGTTCACACTGGATCAAGAAAGGAATCACCCCCACTGGCCCAGTCTTCCCACTGGCTGGCTGTGGGTGGAGAAGCTGTGCACTACTGTTCAAGTCTTACGTTAGGGGGCCTTGTGTGCTCTGCTAGCTGAGGCCTCACTTACCAGAAGTCTCACCATGAAGATGTCCGGTGAGGCCAGGAAATCTGAAACACACTCCTTGATACAGTCTGAAAAGAAACACACCCCTGTGAGTGCAGCCCTGATCCAAGCAGCTTGACCAGATGCAGCAGATGCAAGAGGACGAGGAAGTGACTAGGAATCAGGGTGCATCTCATGGCTACGGAGAACTAAAGTCTCACACCCTATCAATTCTGATTAATAATTCTCCGCTGTTCCTAAATAACATTCCTAAATAAAATAGACACTCCTGTTAGGAAGGATGAGTCTCCCATTCGGGAAAAAAACAGTCAAAGCCTGGTTAGAAATGAAAGTGGCTCAGTACCTTCACCCACAAGTTTAGCAAGGATGGTCAGGCTGCCTAGTAGGTCCTGCTCCTTCAAATTGTCCAGCTGGGACATGGAGAATTCCAGCACACTCCCTGGTAACTCCCCAGCAACAAAGAAGCAACAAAGCAGAAGAAAATCACTGCACTCAGGACAGCACACACTCTCCCCATTCACCTGCACCTAGAACCTACAGCCCCTTCCTACAAATAATCTTCATCATCTCATCTGTACACCCAGCACAGAGGACACACATCAAAACAGAACAACTTTTCATCAGCTGGTGACATAGCATGAAGCAGCCCTTCCTGCTCACTAGTCACTGTAATGACTGATTAATGCAACGTGCAAGCGACTAAGTTCAGGTTGTGCACCAGACATTTCACCACAGAGATGTTCCACCGTAATCTGCAAGTGAATAGTATTGGTCGGCACAACTGTCTCCAAATGAAGAGCAATATTTAAAAGTCTTCACAAGCCTGCCTGTTCACAATATAACAGGGCCCCTTAACCTCACCGGACGTTTTCTTGCCTCGTCCAGAATCGCAGACAATATCACCAGCATGGCGCTGCGCAAATCTGGAAATGCCATCTATTTTGTGATGTCAAATGGAGCTGTATACATTTTATATTCATTGGGGTTTGAAATGTACCCATCAATGTTGATTCTTTCGAACCCCAAAATATAAAAAGTTCCCCTTTAACGACTGGTGCCTTCATTCTTAGTGAAGTGGTTCATCTTGGACATCTTGAGCACAAAAGAGTAGAGCCACTGACTGAAGCAGCTCTACCACAGGGACGCAACTGAGCTCCCTGGCTTGTGACTGTTGGATGTGGCATCTAGTGATCCAAGTCACACTGGTATTGAAAAGGTTTCCACCTTTAATAAATAGGGAATTTCTCTCATGGAGACAATGCCCTCACGTCAAGTTGTCTTTGTCCCGGCCTGCAACACATGAAGGAATCATCTTTCTGTGTCTGACACATAAAAACAAAGCCCTTAGCCCTCACCTAAGACACAGAACATCTGCACTAAGGATGCGCTCCTCTCCTCCTCTGGTTTCCCAGGACATTTGAAAGAAGCACAAACCTGAGAGAGACAGAGGATTTCTGAAGCACATTTACTATACAACCCAGCCACATCTTCTGCACTGGGTACTATTAATATAGAAGTGCTTTCAGTTGGGACAGTAACTGGGCATGGCAATATCTAATACTGTGGGCACTTCCTCAAAACAAACATTAATCATTTACTGGCTACTGTGATGTCTTGTCTGTGCAGGTGAGCAGGCTGCTGTCCCCATTACCTGCGCGTGCACCATGGTCAGCAGCTGCTCCAGCTGGGACTCCAGCACTGGTCTGGCCTTCGGCACTGCTGCCTCCACAAGCACACAAAGACTCTGAAAGAAGAGCACGTTGGAGTCAATCTGGAGAGGCACTGCTGCTTAATCAAGAGCCCTCACTCTCTCACTATATGCAATAACACATTAGCATTAGGATTTTGGTAGTTTGATCACACACAAAAATCTGACAGAGCAGGATAACGCCTCCCCTGGACTCTACTCCTGGCAGATCCACCTTGTTCACACCCTTCCACAATCACATAGGGCACCACAGACCATAATCCTCTTCTGCACTGGGCCTCACCAGCACATCACTGGAGCTTGTGGACAAAGGGACTGGGAAAGTGCTACTAGTGATTGTTTGGATCAACAATTTAAAGAATCAAAATCCATTTTCTAAAAGAAACGGACCTCGCAATCCACAACCTGTACACCTAAAGGCCCATCGTCGGTCACAGGCCTACCTTGTTGATTCTGGAGTAGCTGATGTCAAGCTCAGCTGCATACAGTGGCTGGAAGGCCTGTAAAACTTCTGGCAGCTCACTCTGAAACTTCTCCTCAGGGAGCAGGCAGCACATAGCTGCCAGGGCCAAGACAATGGCCTCCATCACCTTCAGACAGAGCAAAACACAAACACCATCATCCTCAAGGAAAGGATTCGGTCACAGTAAAGCAAACTTGTCTAAACCCACAGACAGTTAAAACAACTCTGAGCAATGAATAAAACCTGCTTCATAAGTGCACCCTATTCAGCTTTGCTTACTGTGATCTGAACCCTGGACCCTGATACCCTTCCCTAATACCTGCATGGACACATCTTTTCTTTGCATTCAAGTCCATTCTTTCCTCCAGAACATCTGAGAATTCAAGATGATTAATAAGATGTCAAATAACCTACACTGGATTAAAGATCCCATACCTTTGGCTCAGAAGACGGCAGCCATCTGTGCACTATATCAAAACTAGTGATGACCTGGCTTGAACAGTCCTGAACACACTGCCCGGGACCCTGGAATTTCGCCCAGCTCTCGTACAGGCTTTCTAATGCTGACAACACAAGAGAGGAACAGCCTGCTACACTCCTCAGCTACATCAAAGCAGTCCTGTAGCTCAGTGGGAAGCGGTTTGAACAGGCCTTGTCAATGGATTACCAGTGGAACCAAGCATTGATAACAGCTGTCCCCCTAAATGAGACAGCTTGCACACTTACCAAAAGACATCATTGCCTTCATTTTCTTTGTCTCAGCAAGGGAGAGAACAGGCACCAGCAGGTCCAGCAGTCTCACAATATCCCTTGCAATGTCATGACCTTCAAAGAAAACACATTTCACACTGGGTAGGGACCAAGGCTCATGATTGCACTGGAGACTCAGCAGCGGGATGAGTAACAAACACTGAGCCTTCATAATAAGCTCATGTATCAGGGCTTGAATGGACAGATAAGAGCAGCATTATGAAGTTTGAAATACAGCACAGTAAAACATCCGGAATATATCTGTGCAGATCACACCCCATTAGCAGCACAGAACTTACTGCAGTTGCGGGAGATATCTCCTACAGTATTCAGCAGCGTGTGGTGAGGGAGCACTCCGGGTTGGAAAAAGGACAGCACCATATCCATGGTACTGTCGTAGTGGTCTCTCACCACAGAAACGACAATGTTGCTGGCTGGCTGCTGCCAGTCAGGCAGCCATTTCTGAAACAACAGTAAAAAGAGATCAGAGCGTCTTGGGAGTCGATGGTATTGGAGTTGAAGCAACAGCTTGGATCAAGCCAATGAACACACACGTTAACACACAACGATTTACTTCCATTAGATGCAACAATGTGTGCTACAGGCAAGGAAACAGACCACAGCACTGCAGCAAGACATCAGCTCGATAGGCAGGAATTAAAGGGGTTTACATACTGGTGACATAGTCATCTCATTCAAGGCCATCGAGACGGTGCTCTTGGCCAAGGACTCATCCAGATGCTGCGCAGATGTTTTGTGCAGCAGCTTCTCCACTTCCTGGAGGACAGCAGAGCGATGGGCAGTTGTCACCTAGAGCAGGGAAGAACCAAAGCCAGGGGTGAGACTGCTGCTCTCATCACAGCACCAAGAGTGTCTGTTCAAAGGCTTCTCCTTCAGGGCCAGTCAGCCTGGCCAACGGGCACTGAGTGTGAAACAGCAGAACCACCCCAGCTCACCAGACGAGGGAGTGGAAACGCACAGAGAAACCCCAGGCTTCCACTCAAGCACATCTGTCAAGATGACAACACATTAGGGCTTATCTTCTGACCTCTAGTTGTAAGAAACAGCACAGACAGTATCTTGGAGCACACTGGGCTCCTGATTAGAGTGCGTTTGCAACGAGTATATCAGGAGGTGTGTAGGGAGCTCCTTCATGTTACCTGGGGGCTCTCGAGGAATCCCAGGATGACTGGCAGTGTCCCCTTGGTGTTCCTCTGCAGGAGGGAGAGAAGCTCTTCTATCAGGAGCTTCCCAGATTCCTCATCAGCACTGCTCATTCCCTCCAGAACAGCCAGGACCTCATCTACAGCAGACACACAGACAGGGGAAACACTGGTGTCGCCACAGCACAGACTTCTAGGGAGAAATCTCTAAAACTCACCTGTTCTCTGAGGGACCTAAAACCCTACTGACACATCTCTGAGAATTAGAGAGATTAAAATGATTTTTGATGCACAGCCTGTAAAAGCTGGGACTCTTTCACCCCGGACAGTTTTCCAGTAGAGAGGAATACAGATCTGCTCTAAGGGCAGGAGGTTAAAGAGTGCAGGGTTTTGTTTTCGTCTCATTTTCAGATCAGTGGTCCTGAATAACAGCTGCAGCCACTGGGACTTCTTAACCCTGAAGAGCCCACAAAGAGAGCTGCTCTCTGGGTCACATCAGTCCTGTTAGCAGCTGCTCCTCAGCAAACAGTGGATCTCAGTGTTGAAGAAGAATCAGGGCAGCAGCTCTGCTCCCATGTGAAGAATCTCCTTCTGCTGCTCTAAGGGGATTAGAGCCTCTAGTTCAGCTTCTCTCACACCCAGTCAAAAGGACTTGGACAGATCTTCATAAATATACATTTGCTTTTCCCCAATTTACAATTAAATGTAAATGAAAGAATAATTGCAGTACATCACTCAGACACGGCTCATTTCATAACCACTGTGAATTACTCATTTTCAACACTTTAAATAGTTTCATACCTTACATGGATGTTAGTCTTCTTAAACATACTCTCACACACTAAATTATTTTATTTTATATCTTATTATTTTAGCTTATATATTGTATTCATTTTTGCTCAAATCATCATTTAGTTGAAAAGATGAAGAGACTGCTGTTGCTTTCCCTGCCTCGAGCTGAGGAGACCTGCAGGGTGACAGTGAGGAGCCCCTCAGGTCAGTCAGAGCTGAGCCCAGGGATGGAGTCCCAGTGGAAAGGGAAGCCAGGAGTCAGTGTGTGGGGGGACTGGCTTCAGGGGGCACTGGTCTAGATCCAGCTGTGTCATACCTGGCCCGGGGCACTGGCAGCCTGTGCGCTGCACACAGGAGGAGAACCACTTCACCCTGCTGGGCTCACAGCTGCACTCCTTCGGGCTCATCTTGGACCTGTCAGTCAGCCAGTAGAACAGCACAGTGAAGCAGGGAGCTGGGTGGCGCTTCTCACACACTGGGAGTCAAGGTACTGCTGATAGGCCAGCAGCAGACCCACTAGACACCACAGAACTCTCTAACCAGCTGGTCCTACTGGAATACAACCCAACAGGCTGAAGGGCAGACACAGGATATTGAGGACACAAGCAAATTCTTCACATCAGTAAAAGCAGAGACAGGAACAGAAGCAGCAATGAACTCCTGTTCAGATCTGCACTCTGGGCTTTAATAAAACTCCAGCAGGTTAAGAGCTTTTAACCCCCTCTCACTGAACACCGTGTTAACACAATAACAGCTCGATCTGCCCAGGAGAAACAGATCAAGAACAATCGGGTCCGCGCTACCGAGCCTCGGCAGGTCCCTACCTAGTCCGTAAACCAACAGGATCTTCAGTTAAAAGACAGAATATTGACAAAGCCGTGTCGAGCTCAAGTGTTTTCTTCGCTATGAGCATCAGCGCTGAGCGACTCAGCAGCACCGGAGCGCTTTCCCGGACCGGAATTGTTGCGTCACAATCCCGATGTGTCGACGTCACGCTCACGTTTAATAAGTCATTATAATTACTATATTTAATTATAAAATTAAATTTCTTTTATATGGTTTCTGATTTTTCCCTAATCTACCAACAGAAGCACTGATTGTCTGATTTCCAAAGTGTCTGTCAGCCGGAAAGTTTCAGAAAACACGGAGCGGAGCGTCTTGCTCACGTTATGATGTCAGACACCACTTCCTCCCTCCATCCAGACTCGCCTCTCACTCCTCTCTCACACGACTCGCTCATCAGGGCTTTTACTGTCACTCCAGTCTCCTGCCAGACCTCTCCCAGACACAGCCTGCTCATTAGTCCTCGTGTGATCTAGACTCGCCCTGCAGATCTGCTCTCCGGCTCCTCCTCATGTTCACTCCGCTCGCTCACGCACAGACCTTGTGCTCTAAACAGTCCGCAACAACACATGTGGTCTTGAAGCAGCTCGTCTTGCAACGCCCTGCAGCAGCACCACGGTGTGTGAAGCCCTGCGGCCGGGAGCAGCAGAGTCCCGTCGCTGGGCCGCAGGAGGTCTGAGACTGACGGTCCTGCAGACCCGCTGGTTCGGGGCAGCTGGAGCCCCTGATCTCTCTCCCTGCACCCCTCTTCCTCTGAGGAGGCGCTCTCTCTCTCTCTCCCACTGGGCTCTGCTCCAGGCCGCGGGGATGAGCAGGATCCCGGGGCTCAGCAGCACCTCCCGGCTGCAGACGAAGCTGGTGGGACTCCTCAGCTGAACTTGGTCCAGTTACTGGCGGGCCTGCGGTGCCGAACAGCAAACAGGACCGAGCAGCCCCGCTCCCTCTCATAGGTCTGCCCTCGGCTCTTCTCCGCAGTGTGACAGGAGGCAGAGAGCCGCGCCTCAGGAGCCCCACATGCCTCCACAGGGATCAGCCGCAGGGAGACGATCGCTCCTCCGACACACAGCCGCTCCCAGATAACGGCTGCGCTCCTCTCGCGCCCTCAGCGAAGCGGGCCGCCGCGAGCCGGAGCAGGAGGAGGCGGAGATGCCGAGCGCTCGGAGCTGCAACTGAGCCAATCAGAAGCCGCGATCAGCAGAGGGCGGGGCCTGAATGAACAACAAGAATACAGTAGGAATATTTTATATTATTAATATACAGTAATAATAAAACAGATGCCTATGAAAATACTTGTCAGATACACCATCAGCTGGAGACATTTCCCAGAGGCCCTGAGCTCCAGGTAGGACTGCTAGACTCAGCCGCTGGTGTTGGGTACAGGCGGCAGACGGTGTCTTAAGAATACCTGCTCTTGCATTGTGGACCCTGTGAAAATTCACAATGGCTGTACATCCTTTTGCAGAACACAATCCCTGACACATGTGCTGTATCCTTTTCTTAAAAATGACTGATTTCCAAAGTTTGGAAAAGGAGACACTCCGTGTTTCCGAAATCATCCTCCCGAGAAACGCGGGTTGTTACTCATGTTGGTCTGAGACAGCAGTCAGAAAGTGGCTCAGCCAGTCAAGCTGAAACCTGTGTTAAGATAACAGAAGGAGGCAGAGTTAATTTCCAATTTGTGATTTCAGGTACACTGAAGTTCATATGTATTTAATATTTAAATGATTAATAAAAGATTTGCCATTTGTGCACGATCACACACACCCGATTCCTAGTCACTTCTTCATCCTCTTCATCTTCTGCGTCTGGTCAAGCTGCTTGGACCAGGGCTGCACTCACAGGGTTGTGTGTTTTTTCAGTCTGTGTCAAGGAGGCCCTGAAGAAGTATGTCCTCATGAGCTTTGTGGCATCCCTTCACAACCCCAGCAATCAGTTACAGTCAGAGCTGCAGTGATCTGGCCTCGCTCTGCTGCCATGTGTCTGTGCTCTGTATCCTGCTGCGCCTGGGAAAGTGTGAAGTACTCCTGAGGTGTGTGGAAGGTGTGAGGGTGTTTGTGTGTCTCAGGGTGTGCAGACTGGTCTGCTGTGACGATGTGCTGTGATTCCTGTCCTCAGGTGAAGTATCTGGAGTCGCAGGTCCTGATTGCAATGGGGCAGAAGGGCTATCTGGGGCTGGGGGGCACAGTCTTAGCTCTGGAGTACATAGTGAAGAACTGTGCCCTTGCAGACGACACCACCCAGGTATGGAGCTGCAGTTTACGGTTCTTTGTCAGTAATGTTCCTGAATGAACATGAAATAAAACCTTGGACTTCCTGTTGAGCAGCACCCTGAGAACTGTCAGTCCATCCCAAGTGTTTGCCTTTACCTCTTCTTGCACAGCATGAGCATGTCCCTGCTCCACACTGAGTGGGATAATGTGTGTGTTTCTGTGTGTTCAGGCCGAGCAGAGTGTGAGCAGCAGCACTGTGAGGCAGAGCTTTGAGGCTGTGCTGGCCTGCTGGTGTGCCGATGATAGTGTGGCTGAAGTAAGTGCCTCTGTCTATACTCTCTGCCACCTGAGACTGGAAACCTCTTCCACCTCGATGCTCAGGCAGACTGTTGCCAAGCCTGTCTATTATCTCTTCCTCTATCCTTTCTTCCTCTTTCACTGTGTTTCTTTAGAAGGTGGTGCTGCTTTGCAGCAAATGTGTTGACGAGCTGGAGGCTGGAGTGGCCTGTGTTTTGTTGTGCTCGTGCCAGATGCTGTGGCCGTACCTCCTGGAGTTCCTCACCTGGAGGAGTTATAGCAACGCTCTGCCCACACTGTGCCAGAACCTCAGTGTGCTGCACAGGAGGCTGAGGGAGAAGAGCCCCTTTCCTGTCTGACTTTGATAAGCTTGGTTAGTATTGGGGATCAGATGGAGTGTCGCAGTCCAGTCCAGAGCAAATTTGCTCCTTGGTTCTGGGACTGTGTGGAGCCAGAAGGGAGAGGGTGTCCCTCACTTCATCAAATTCTAAAATTGATAGCTGAATGGCCAAGTTAAAGAAAAGCTTTGAGTATATAAAAATTCCAAGTTTTGAATTTTGAAGCATTTTAAATCCTTAACTGTGAAAAAAAACTGTATCAGGTCAGCCTATATCAGGGGTCAGTAACACAAGAATAGTTGTGTCACATTAAAAAAATAGTTGTTTTAGTTATCAGCTTAGAAACCAGAGTAGGCTTCATTTTCAAGTTTGAGTACCTTGTTCAATGCTCCCACAATGATTTCGGTGAAGAAGTGTCTCTTGTACTCGATCTGAAATGTACTTCCAAATTTTGTCTCTTTTTGGCTTCTCCACATCATCTAGAGGTCACAAATGATGTGGCAACATTAACACTCAAGTCTTTGTCATCGGTAGCCTTTTCTAGCTCAGTGTTTCCCATTTAGGATTTATATTTTGTCTTTACAAAGCACAGAAATGCCCTGCAGTTGTCTACGTGAAATTTCCTCCTCTGGGTGTTCGCCCAGTCTTGAGTTTCATCTAAATCTTGAATTTTTATCAAAATGCATTGAGACACCTGAGATTTCCTCAGGTTACAGAAAGTATGCCACATCATTTAGAGAACAGATTCTCTCTATGTGGGGAGAGTCAGTGTAATAAAGTGGTCATGTTGCCACTTATTTCTTAAAGTTCTTATTTCCAGAACTGGATGCGTGGAGTCTAGTTGGGTTTAATGTGCTCCCTTTTGATGTCAATGTCTCTGTGCTTCAGATTTCCTGGCCTCACCGGACATCTTCATGGTGAGACTTCTGGTAAGTGAGGCCTCAGCTAGCAGAGCACACAAGGCCCCCTAACGTAAGACTTGAACAGTAGCGCACAGCTTCTCCACCCACAGCCAGCCAGAGTGGGAAGACTGGGCCAGTGGTGGTGATTCCTTTCTTGATCCAGTGTGAACTGGGGGAAAAAGTGCATCAGTGAAGCCAGTGATTCAGAATTCAGTGCAGACAGCAGTTAGAGAGCCGTGCACACTGATACCCAGCAGTGATGTGCAGGCCCGAGCTGAAGTTCTGTGCTGACATCTGCTTGCCAGCTTGGAGCGTCTCAGCCGCACAGAGGTGGGAGAGAGTGCCTGAGCCTCCTGCAGTCCCTGGGCCCAGTGATCCACCCCCAGCTGCCCAGCGTCTGGGAGCCTCTCATCCCGCCCCTGGCCAGGATCTCTCAGATACCCCACAGCACAACAGGACAGATCTGCAAAGAGATATGTCTGAGAGAGCACTCAGCTGCTCCCGAGAGTACACATGTAGAAGTCTGTAGCAGAATTATATAATTTCTCTCTGGGAGTTTTAGGTGCATTTAGAGGATTAATCAGATTTGGAATCTTTCAGTGTTGCATTAGAATCAGTGTCATATCTTCTGCAGAGCACAGGTTTTGTACTTATGGCAGCAGTACCTGAGCAGATCTCCATCCCATTGTCCAGAACTGTACAGGATACAGCATATCAGATGGGAATGACATGTCATGTCATTTAAACGTAGTGACAGCTGTCTTGTGCTTTTTCTCCTGGGTTGCTGTGCATTCAAGAGAATAATCTCTCTTCTCTTGTTGAGGTGGTCCTGTAATGCTGTAGTGTGAGAGAATCGTTGTCAGTCCTCATAGCTGTGCAGTAATTTCAGCTGCCCAGTGTGGTGTGTGGGTGTGTTTGCTCATTCTGCTGTGGACCTGATTGCCTCCCCTGTGTGTCTGCAGCTGCTCTCGAACACACTGAGTGCAGTGGCAGATGTGCTTAATACCTTCTACCTGTGGTTCTACCTTCTTCAGAAAGTCACTGACTGCTGAGATATGTTATTCTAGAAACTGACAACATATGAATGGAAAGTAAACATTATACAATCGATCTCTGGTATTCCGTTAAAGGGGAACTGTAACACATTTTTATATTTAGAGCTTAGAAACTATCAGCATTGATGAGTGTATTTCAAACCACAATAAAAGTCAGATGTAAACTGGAGGCTTTACAAGTTACTGTGTACATCACAAAATAGACAAAATTTCCAGGAATGCCCAACGTCTGCGATTCATTGCAAAATAGCAGGCTTGTGAGTACATCTCTTTTAATCCAACAGAAATATTGCTCTCAACATCAAGACAGTCTTGCTGATAAATTGAAGTTACTTGTTAATTCTGAATGCAGATCACACTGGAAACTTTCTGTGGTCAAATGCCTGCAGCACAACCTGTACGTATTCACTCGTACGTCACAGTACATGTATCATTTTAGTGACTAGTGAGCAGGAAGGGCCGCTTCACGGCGCAATTAATACGAACTCTCGCTCTCCCTGTGGAGAGAACGGGGGTTTGTGACAATATGGCGACTTACAGAACTTTCAAATTGTTCATGATTTTGTGGTTTATTTGATATTTGTCAATGTTTTCTATGCCGTTAATCAATTCATTTTGCTACAGAGATTTACTAACCGGTCTGAGAAACTGGAACTGCTGTTCCCCTTTGAAATTCTACTGGAAAGCTGGGCGGCGCATGAAGAACCTTTGACAGGCTTCCGTCACCTTGCCAAGACATCACCCTTAATCAGCTCTTGCAGGTCTGGTCACCCGGAGCACTGCAGCAGATCGAAAGGTATTGCCCAACACCTTTTCATATTTGCAGATGTTCAGGTGCAGGACAGCATTACTCTGCTAAACTGCCACGTGGCACAGTGAATCCTTAATGTGCCATGTATCTAACACACAGTAAATCTTATTTTTATAATAAAAATTAAATGTCTATTACTAATATCTGATGTACTGATATGTGACCATCTTTGTGTATTCTTTCAAGTTAATTTACAAGTCAGGAAGAATGTACAGTATATGAATCTTATGTTAAGAAACGCTACATAAACTAAACAACAGCTGAGAAGTTTAAAAACATTTTAAATAACGTTTCATGCACAGTGTCATCTCCCTCTTGCAACGATCTGGTTCATGCTCTGAAACTTAAGGAAACTTAAGAAAATCACACTCACTCATAACACTCATTGGATGAATGAGGAGATACTTCAGCTTAAGAGTAATTGTCGCAAAACAGACCGCTTATTGAGAAAACCTAAACTGCAGGTTCATTATGACATTCTGAGAGAACAGATTTCCACCTACAATACTTCCATAAAAAGGGCATGACAGTTGTACTTCTCTAATGTAATTAATAAACACAAAGATAATACTAAAGTACCTTTTTCCCCCACTATAGACAGTTTAATAAACCCTACTTTTTCTCGTATTTTTTCTTATGATCTATCTTCTACAAAATGTGAAGATGTTTGCAATTCATTTCCAAGATAAAATAACTATGATTAGACAGAATATAGCTCAGACAACAACGACGAGTCTCCTCGATTGACCTGATCAGCCACCTACATCTGTTATGACATCTTTTCTCTGTTATTAATCTTCAGACACTTAAAACTGTTACAGACAACCTCCACATGTGATCTTTACCCTGTTCCTACAACTCTTTTTAAGAAGGTTTTTGATTGTGTGCAAGATAATATTTTTACTATTGTAAATTGCTCTCTGTCAGCTGTAGTTTTCCCAAATGCTTTCAAGACTGCCTTGGTGAAGCCTCTACTAAAAAAGACTAATATGAATCCTGCTGTTATTAGCAATTTTAGACCTATTTCAAATTTTCCTTTTTTTAAGAAAATTTTGAAGAAAGTTGTTTTTATTCAATTAAAAGAATATCTGGTCTCTAACATTTTTTTGAGTAACTTTAGTCAGGTTTTCGTTCTAACCATAGTACAGAGACGGCACTGGTCCATGTTGTGAATGACCTGAGACTGAGTGCCGATAAACATAATTTGGTTTTACTTGATCTCAGTACAGCTTTCGATACAGTTGATCACAAGATTCTGATCAACCGACTTGAAAACTGGGTAGGTCTTTCAGGGTTGGTTTTAGAATGGCTTAACTCTTAATTGAAGAACAGATCATTTTTTGTTGCTTTGGGAAATCAATCATCGAAACATTTTGACATTTCTTGTGGAGTTCCGCAGGGTTCCATTTTAGGACCTCTGCTCTTTTCATTATATACAGTATGTTACCTGTAGGTAATGTAATTAGGAACCATGGGATCAATTTCATAGCTACAACGATGATATACAACTGTATATCTCTATTCCATCTGAAGATAAAAACTCAGTCAACAGACTAATCGGCTGTGTGTTAGATATTTCTCAGTAGATGTCCCAACATTTTCTACAGTTAATCAAGACAAGACTGAAATACTGATATTGGGTATGTAGCGGCAATGCTTGTTAATAAGACAGAATTAAGCGTTGGTATGCTGTCCTAAAGGAGGCCCCATCTCACCCTGCATCTCTGTGGTGCAGCCACAGAGAAAGTATCCATGCAGGCTGATTTAAGATGTTTTCTTTTGATAAGGATCAAGCTCCCAAAGGGGGATGCACTTAGCTAAGCCTGGCTATCATGATCAATGGTCATCCATTGGCGCCTATCTGTCTAGGGAGTGCCAGATGGACATCTGGACTGCATTCCTAAGTGTCAGGAGTAAGTGACTCATATCTCACCTTGATCAACCAATCAGGGACTGGTAGGGCCGAGTAACCCACGTGGGACTCTGATGCCCATGGAACTTTCAGCCAATCGACGAGCTGAAGTTCCTCCAGGTAAAAACAGGCCTGGGAGATTCAGGAGAGATTCAGTGGAGGACTTCGGTGAGACTTCTGTGGACAATTCTAAAGGAGAATCCCAGGGCAGGACAGCCCTGGAGCAGAAGGCTCCCAAGGGCAGGACATTCTCGCAGCGCGCCTCCTGACCATCCTGAGACTCAGCCCGGACAACCACGGAACGGCCAGTGTGTCCGAGTGCCAGAACTTTCCTTTGTTCTAAGAGTCTAGAGCGGAGGTTGCCAGAGAGTAACCAGAGGATCCACCCGAGGTTAGCATCAGCAGCAAGCCTCGTGAACAGGTCGGAACTGTGGACAGCTGAATCACTATTCAGAACTAGCGCTTCATCAGGAACGAACCGGTCCTCTTCCTGACTTGCTGGGACCCACAGTCATCTTTTCTCCTGTGCACAAACTTTGCTAGTTAAAGCCAACACTAACTAGCCGGTCAGTGAGCATCAGCAGCGCACCGTCTCAAGCCGCACAGCACAGCCTGGCACGGAGCCAGAGAGCCCGCAGGAGATCTGAATCCCCAGAGATTGGATGAGTATTCAACTTCAATGCATTACAGCTCGAGAATTCAATTGTTATCCCAACCAGTTGATATCAATTTAATTCCTAAGAGTTATGTACTTGTTTTGAGTATCTAATGTAGAAGTTATAACCAAGTGCATTTACGAAACGGTCTAAATGAATGATATACTGAACGTATGTCCTCTTGATGTGTAACACTTCGTAACTGATTGAATATATACCTTTTGTATTCTGATAACCCTCTCGATAAGATCTGTTAGGTTTATATGCATATTCTATGTATTAATAAATGTATCCTTGTGTATTAGTACCTGTGTGTGTGCGTTGTTTGAGTTATATCGCATGGTTGGATTCTAAAGCCATCAAAAGAATCAATTTTGTGATTTACTGCTACAATTAATAATTGTCCCAGTAAATGCCCAAACCCTACAGAACTGGTGCCTTCAGAGAGCACACTACAGGTACTAAAATTCAAGAACTCTTGCAGGATAAATTGGGCTCTTTTGCTTCATGTGTTAAATGTGTCCATGCATTTGTTACCAGTAGAATCGTTTATTGTAATGCTCTGTTTAGTGGGCTTCCCAAGAAAACAATAAATCCCAACTTGTTCAAAATGCAGCAGGATGGATCCTAACAAAAACAAGAAAGAGAACACATATCACTCCTGTTTTGAAAGATCCTCACTGGTCACCTTTATTTTCTAGGATGGATTTTAAAGTTCTTTTACTTGCTTTTAAAGCTCTAAACGGCCAAGCACGTGTGAAAAAGGAAAAAAATAGTGATGCTGTAAGAGAGGCTTATATGGATTTAGTAGCAAACATGGGCGTTCGTGCACGAAAGGCTTCTAAGATAGTCAGAATAGTTTTGGACAAATTGGTAGGTATTCAGGTCGACAGATTGCCAGGGGAAAGTTTTTGTAAATATCCTGTGTTAGAAGAGAGACAAGTTTCTAAAACATCTAAAAGAAAAACTGTTGCAAGAAAGTATTTAAGCCTTGCCACAGATGGGACCACTAAATATGGCCATAAATATGGAACTGCAGGGACTTCTTTCCAGGAGGGTAGCAGGATGCATTTGGGACTCAGAGAGCAGAGAGGTGGTGTAAGATGTTGTTAATAGTGGAAGCAGGGATTCGGATGCAACGCTTTCTGAGAAGGAAATTGTCTACAAAATTACAAATCTAATTGGCGACAGGGCAAGTGCAGAAAAAAACATTAATGAAATCCTGGTGCAGTACAGAACTGATATCTTGCCTGAAATTGTATATGGATTTGATGACCTCTGTGAGACAGGCAAGGCTAGGATCAGAGTTATCAATGAGTTGTTCTGTGAATTAGATTTAACTGATGGCTTGGCACATCAGGCAAATGTTACACTTTCTGTCTGGGAAGGAATGATTGTTGGTGGTGAAAAGGTGGGCAGTGTTAGTTTAGACTGGATGCATAGAAGGGTTGGAGAGAGTGGTACAGTTAGATTGATTAGATCAGTGTGCAAAGCCATCCATGAAAGAGGTTGTGAGAAAAGTGGCAAATCTGTACAGTTTAGATCTTTTTTGTTGAGCCAGGGAAAATCTGATCATGTCCCTCTGATTCCCTTTAAAGGAAACTGAATTAAAGCAATGTTCCACAATGCAGCTGGAGTTTATTTTTTGCAAGCTGAATTGCTGGAATTCATGCATGATATACGTAATGAAAACAAATTAATAAAAGCAGTGATTCAGGATTTGAGTGTAGGTCAGTTGCAGGATGCGGAGCACTGGGAATTATTTGTAAGGTTGTGACAGAGCCGTTGTGGAGAGCTCTGGGAGCATGTTTTAGAAATGAATGCGAGATACAGGGAGCTAGTGTGTAAGCTGAAGGAATGGCAGGCTGATAGCAGTACGTTAGTCAGAGGTGAGGTACGCTTGTTTACCAACATGGAGGCACATTCTGGACCTGTTCTGCAGAAGCCCACAGAACAGAGGAGCCCTGAATTATAGGACATGACTAGGCAGGCAGTGCAATTGATCCTTCCTAGTTTTGTAAAGGTGTGTTGTAGGATGGTAGCAGATCATTTGGAATATGGCAGGTACTGTATGATACGGTTTCAGAGGAGATGTATAAAATGTTTGATTCAGCACCAAGACACATGTAAGCTATGAGAGGAACTTGGGAATCTTTGACAATTTACTTAAAGTTATGGCCAGAGCAACTGCAATAGCTGTTGAGGGTTTGATCATGTTTAAGGAGAACAGGTCTTGGCAGTGGCTTGAAAAACTGGATTCTGAAAAGAAGGCAGAAGTTTTATCTCAAGCTAGAGTATCAGTTAAAGAGCAGAGGGCTGTGTTTTGGGAGATGGTAGCTAGGATAAGAGATGCCAGGTTGCAGACACGTAGAGAGAAAAGGGAAAAAAAGAAAAGGAAACGAGATATAAGGACAAAGGAAGTACTAGCGGTAGAGACAGGAAAGTATGGGGAACTTTGGAACAGCGAGGAAGAAATAGACGAGCAGCTGAGGAATTTAGATGAGAACAAGAAGCTTCCTGCAGTTACAGCACAGTTGAGGTTTAGGAGATATGTGAGAGGAATGAAACATGAAAATGGAGTTTTCAATTTTTTAAAGGAGGGGAAAAGGCTTAGTCTAGAACAGCTGATTGATTGCTAAAAAAGTGTTGTCTGCAGGCCAGAGGAAATTCCAGGTACATCTAGAGAAGACAAAGATTAATGTTTGGCACCGTCAGAACACACTGTTGAAGAAAAGGCAGAGTTTTTAAAGGAGGCTGTTAAGCAGCATTATAAGGCTGGAGATCTAGGTAGAAAAAAGGTTGGTATGGAAAGATGAAGAATTCTTATGTAAATTAAACCAGAATACTTGTTAGGAAAGAGAGTTAGACATGCTTTTGATGAGAAAGATAGGAAGGTGTGGTACAAGGGCACAGTCATTGAAATGAGACTAGATGGCCAGGAGTAATAATTACGTATGTGGATTAAATAACTTCCCCGTGCCTTGTGATAGCTGGTTTCCAGCACTGTCTATAGTTACTTGTGATGATTTTTACACTGTTGTTCATTGTTATTCGTTGGATATTTATGTTTTCAGGTACAGTTTATATACTTTTAAGATTTATCTTATGATGTAGCCGTGCAATGCCTGTGATAATGCCTTTTTTCCCATCAGGTCCAAAGAAAGTGCATGTCCTCAGCGACTCTATGTTGTGGGGCCTGGAAACACTGATGCCAGCAGAACAGGTGTGGCTGCACCCTGGCACAACACGCAGTGCCCACCAGCACCTGTATCACCTCCAGGTCCTGAACGAGGATATATTACTGATCATTAACATAGGGACCAATAACAGAGCCCAGGGTGACTCCTCCTATGACATCCTTAGAGCTAGGAAAGAACTGACTGTGGCAGTAAGAGCATCTCCTTGTAAGGTTCATATGGCAATTTGCTCAGTTCTGCCACGGCTCTGGGATGCCTCTTTACTGCTGGAGCTGTGAAAGAAGCTGCCCGGGCTCTTTCACAGCTCCCCTCTCACATGGACCATGTGCAGCTCCTCAGGAGCAACAGCGTGCTTCTGCAGAACCAGCAGCCCGTTGCTCAGGCCTTTGCTGCTGATGGGAAAAGGAAAATTTCTTAGTATATTTTACATTTCATTTCTCATTATTTTAGAACTTTAAATTGATATATTTTATTAAAATAGTCCCACACTTTATTTAATAATATAATTGTTTACTTTCATTTTGTGATATTTTGATTTTAGTTTGTCAGATCAAATGCAAAAATTATCACTTTTTACAAGATATGGAAAAAAGTGCAACAATTTACTCCAACACAATTTTAATATTAATGACTATATTTGTCGTTCATAGCTTATATTATGTATAATAATTCTTATATTTATTTTTTATACGAACACTGTTTTGTTAAGATGAAACCTTTCCAAAATGTATAAATCATTAAAGACGATTAAAAGCGTATTCTTTTCCACGTGTTATATAATTAGGAAGTACAATAAGATCCTGCTTTAACAATGTTATCAAATGATCAGTCTAATTTGTTGAAAAAGCAAAGGACTGAGAAGTAAAAAGAAATGATTTACACTGTTTGATTAATTTTAAACACTAAGTTATGAATGCAGACGCGGTCGGGCCATTAGCGCTCAGTCTGTGCTGCTAGGCTCCGCCCCCTCCATGACGGAGCGCAGTGGGCGGGGCACTGTTCTCCAGCCTGGCTGGGAACACGGACCCGCTGATCTGTTTCACACCACAGGAAGAGAAGAGAAGCAGATTGTTTCTGTACGAAACGCGTGTTGTGTTTCACTAGGAGCGACAACACCCGAGATCAAAGCGTGATGAACTATTACGGAGCGAATATTGCCTTAACCCGCTTGGCTGAGAGCCGACTTCCTGGCCACAGGACGCAGGGTGCCCAAGGGGCAGCTGCAGAGGTGGAGCTGGGGTGTGAGAGTCGCACGCGAGGGAGAGGAGGAAATCATGCTGGGATTTATAGTGCTTGGTGGAGGAAGGATGAAGGGAGCTATTGCTAATTACTGACAGCTGAGTACGATTGAGCGAGGTTGTTGTCACCCCTCCCGAACTTTCGTTATAAACGCCATTTATGAAATTCAAGTATTTTAAAGGTTTAATTATAAAGTAAAAAACGTACAATGTACACAAACATTCTAAGCTGATCACCCGTTTCTTGCGCATAAAAAGTGTTTTTTAATTATCTAAATGATCTGTCACAAATCCACGTTTGGATTAGGTGAGCCGTTGTTACTCGACTAATAGCTCATTGACACCCGTAGAAGGCTCCACAGCCAAAACGTTGTGTTTCTTTTCTTCTCTCTTCAGCCTGGAATAAACATTTACTTGTTCCTAATAGTTAAGCGCCCGATTTTCAACAGTATTTTCTTAATTTATTATGCCAATTGTTGCTTCTGATACAACAACTTCCAAAACAAGTTAATTTATCAAAGATGAGGGCACAGTCATTGGAGGAGTTTTAATGCAAAACTGTCCAGCGCAGCTCCCTAATTCAAAGTAAGTCAAGACGAAGAGGCTAAAATTATTCCAAACTGGTGTAGAGAATGATACTCAGCCATCTCGTCGACTGTCACTTTAGCCAATTGCATTAATAAATTAAAGACTTGGATATGTGAAAACCTTTTGTCAATCAACTCTGATAAAACTGAGCTTCTGTTGTTTAGAGGCAACAGTACAGATATGACTGCTATAACCTCAGCACTCAACTCTGAGGGTTTAAAGGTTTGTCTCAAAGATTCGGCACGTAATCTAGGTGTCATCTTAGACACAAGACTCTCATTTAACTCTCATGTCAATACAATATCGAAGGAGTGCTTCCTACAGATAAGAAACATTGCAAAACTAAGGCATTTTCTCTCCACTCAAGACACAGAGAAACTAATACATGCCTTTGTATACAGCAGATTAGATTACTATAATGCCCTACTATCAGGGAGCACCTATTGCACTTTCAACACCTTATAGCGAATTCAAAACGCGGTTTTGTGTATTTGTTACTAGCAGTAGAAAGTACGACAACACCTATACTTATCTCTCTTCATTGGCTTCCTATCAGGTACAGGGCAGACTTCAAATTTTTTTAATATAAGGCTCTCAGAGGTCAGGTGCCTGTCTGTTTAATGGAGCTGATTAATGTATACAACTCAAGTCGCCCACTTCGATCACAGAACGCAGGTCTTCCTCTTAATCCACATATTAATAAAATAACAGTTGGAGGTAAAGCCTTCAGCTACAGGGCCCCCTAGTGTATGGAACAGTCTGCCAGCCTACGTACGGGATGCCGAGTCAATCTCAGGACTTAAATCCCGACTGAAAACCTATGACTTCAGCCCAGCCTACTCACACCTTGCATCATAGCCCGCTGGAGGTATGGCTGCTGGTGCTGCTGTACATGCCATTGTGTGTCTCTGTGTTGGCCTGCCAGGTAGATACATCTGTTCTGACCAAACTATTCTATTCTCCTGCCCACATGTCCGGATGGCGCCCGGGCTGGGGACCATCTGAGTGGGATGCTGCATCACTGCCATGGCTCCAAGGGGGACATCGCGAATATAGCTATCGTTTAGGGAGGATTTGCTGGTCTACAGGGATCTGCATAGAGTACTGTCACACAGAAGGACATGATGGAAGGTTTAATACTCCACACTTAGTTCTGTTTTTGAATTGTATAATGTTAGCATGCCCAGAGGGGTTGGGCAGCCAGTTGACCTTGGACCCCCAGAGGTTTTTCTTCTCCTTACTGAGGAGTTTTGGGTTCCTCTCCTCGGTTGTGTTTTGGCCTCTTCTCTTTCTGTACTGTAACGCGTAGTGTGAATTACGGGGGAGCTTAGCTCCCCTGAATAAGACACGAGCTCCCCTGAAGAGACCATTTGCAAAATTTTGGGGGGTCTCTAAAATATGGAAACTGTCAATTAAAAAAAATTCCTATTTATATGCGTCACTTTTTTCCGGTATAGACTACATTTGAGTTTCTGTTTTGAGCGTGTTGCTGCCATAGAAATAGCTAAGCAACTGAATACTATTACCGATCAAGGCATGGTGGTGCTGTTACAAAAGTAGGCAACGTTTCTTTTCACGTGACAAACAGACAAGCTAACAAGTCACTCTTGGTTACGTCTTCTAAAAAAAAAGGCGCACAGTAAATATGCAGAGAAACTTTCCAATGACAGTCAGTTTTCAATACATATATAAAAAATTCAGTTTTCTATTTATATTTCTGGAAAACAACAATAATGCCCAAGAGAAGACAGGGAACTTGACTTGCCAATTTTGGGTTCACAAAACAACCCAAACTGGGCGATCTGACTGTTGCTGCTAGCGGTTGCTCGTCAGACAGTTCAGCTGCTGACCCGCCTGCCTGGCCTGCCCCTCCGAATACGTCCACCAGCAGCACTGGCTCCCCAAAGGAAGAGGCTGGTCCCTCTGTGACTAACTGGGCCAGCCAGCAGTGGACAGAGTGGAAAAAATGCAACCTGTGGCTTTTCATTAAGAATGGAAACTTGGGATGCATAGTATGCAGAGATGCAACGAGTCTTCTGCAGTCAGAAAAAGCACTTAGCATGCATTTATCTGAGGAGTGGATTCGTGGAGATGTAAGTAGCCCTTTGCAGAACCAGCTGCGGAAAAAAATATATAAACACCGTGATAGCTTATCACATAAAAGGGCCGTTGATATTGAAGAGACAAAGCAAAAAGAAATTCTCCCAAACAAGGTACTTGAAATTAATGCGAATTTAATTCAAGAAACCGCAGTTTCATTCAGATCTGCCCATATGGTATCCAAGGAAAGATTAACTTATAAAAAGTGATTCCTTCAATAATGTAACCGGAGCTTAATGGTGCCAAAGTAGGCACTGTACATAAGTCAGACCATTCCTGTGCTGAAATTAAAGGTCATATTGCAAAGCAAATGCAGAACAAGCTTGTGTCGAGTATAAAACAACTTAAGTCACAAAATAGCCTCACTATTGATGAAAGCACAGTCAATGACATCTCATCATATACATGAGATGCGATGGGAAAGGGGATGTGGACAATGTATTTTTGGACATCACAGAGCTGACGGATGGCACAGACACAGATTCAATCTACAGTTGCCTGAGAGGGAGCCTTAGTAATCTGGGTTTTGATGATGAGTTCATGAAGAAATATCTCATCAGCATAGCCACTGACGGGGCTGCAGTGCACACTGGCAAATCCTCTGGACTGACTGCTAGGCTAAAGCATGACTTTCCTAAAGTGCAGTCCATACACTGTCTGGCACATCGCCGTGAACTGGCAGTCCAAGATGCTCTCAAAGAAGTGGCTGGGTGTAACCGTTTCGAATTCTTTATCGCAAAACTATATTCACTTTATCACCAATCGACAAAGAACGCTCGGATGCTCGAGAAAGCAGCCGCAGATCTAACTGTGCAGATTTTGAAAACTGGCCAGATTTTGAATATTAGATGGGTGGCAAGCAGTTTTAATACCGTGAAAGCAGTATGGAAAGATTTCCCTGCATTAGCACACCATTTTAAAACAGCAAGCAAGGGAGGATGCATCACGCAGTGCCACTGAGAGACAGAAACACAAGGGACTACACAAACGCCTCACTAACTCCTCATCTGTTGCTGATTTGGCATCTATGAAAGACGCTCTCCGTGAGCTGCTGGGCCTCTCCCTGAAACTCCGAAACACAGACAAATCTCTGGTGGACTCCAGTTGCCACATTCAGCAGACCTTCGATATCTTGACAGCCAGGAAAGACACCGGCAGTCAATCCGCAGTGAAGGCCGAGCAGCGCTCGTCACTGGGCATGTTTAAAGATGTTGCATCTCAGAGGGTACAGGAAAGATAAACCGGTTCCAGTTCTATCAGTCTATAAGACGGACACCACAGACAGCTGAGCCCAGACCTCTGTGGTCACTTCTATTGTAAGGTAAGAGTAACTCCTGTTAAACTATAACTATATAATCCAGTGCTCACTTTGTATGCGCTAGCTGACTGGCCTTTCACGCGTGATGCTTCCCCCCCCAAACCAGGGGTGAGCTCCCCCTAATGCCAAGACATCATTCGCACCCTGCTATATAAAAATATATTAAATTGAATTGAATTGAAATTGACTATAGGACAGCTTTTGTCTAAGTCATTTCTGTTTGAGGAGGTGCCAGTTACTGAAAGTAACGACTCACACACTTCAGACATCACTTTCCTTCTTGCAAGCACTCCGAGTAGCCTACACAGTAAAAAACCGCTCCAGCCACAAGGAATCGCAGCCCTACCTGTGAACAGACTGTGAGTTTCTTTTAACGCCACAGAAAGTAGTATTTGTGCTGCTTTTGTTCCTCAGATGTATTGAACTGACGACTAAAGCTATAATACAGCAATAGCTAGTCTGTATTTTACATTGTTTACATTTTTCTAATTTACTCATATTTTTAGCTGTGGCTAAATATAAATTTAAAAATATAATTTTTCCCAGAAACTAGATTACTCAAACGATTTCTAGCAAAAAAAATATCTGGCTAATTATGACATTTTTCTGTTAGGTAGTATTATTTTTTCCAACATTTTTATCAAACTTATCTGGCGAATTCTGATCAGCTTGCCCAGCAGCATTGAGGTTTGACTGTAACTATAAATATCGTTTGAACCCTTTGTGTCATCAACGTGTCGCTGTCAAATTGTAAACATTACTGTTGGCAAGATGTCTCGTAAGTTTAAAACTCATACTGATCACTGATTTCAAATATAAATGTTTAAAATAGCAATTGCTTAGTGTGACTCTCAGAGAACAGCTTAGTTCGGTTCTGAAGAGGTTCTGTAATTCTGTTTTTATGCTCGCCTGCTTATCGACATTGATGCCCTGCAATGAACTGTCGAATTTAAAAGACAAGACAGTTGTGAAGACTTACTGTTCATGAGTCAAAATCACGTCCATATTAGCTCAACTCAACAGACAACACTGAGGACTGGATGGAAATATTACACCATCATGAGAGCTCTCCGCTGCTGACAGTCTCATCACACTCTGTTGGTGAAGGTGAGCTGCAGGGACCAGTCGACTGTGTTCACGTGTGAGTAATCGGGCACGAATGGCAAATCTTTAATCACTCATTTAAATATTACATACATATGAACTTTAATGTAACTAAAATCACAAATTGGAAATGAACTCTGCCTCCTTCTGTTATCTTGACACAGGTATATTTCAGCTTGACTGGCTGAGCCACTTTCTGACACCCAGCCAACTGCTGTCTCAGACAAACATGAGTAACAGCCTGGCATTTCTCAGGAGGATGATTTCGGAAACACGGAGGAGGTCAGCTTGAGTGTATTTTTGTTTAACACCAATATATTTGTGTGCAATGAACTTCACTGAGTCAGCATTATTTTGATACTAAGATTTCCATATGTTTTATAACTTAATGCCTCCTTTTCCAAACCTTGGAAATCAGTCATTTTTAAGAAAAGGATACAGCACATGTGTCAGGGATTGTGCTCTGCAAAAGGATGTACAGCCATCGTGAATTTTCACAGGTTACACAGTGCAAAAGCAGGTATTCTTAAGACACCGTCTGCCGCCTGTACCCAACACCAGCAGCTGAGTCTACCAGTCCTACCTGGAGCTCAGGCCCCTGGGATCCTGCAGAGGCAGTAGCAGCACATCCTCCACGAGTCAGGTGCTCTGCACTGCAGGGAGCTCTGGGCTGCAGCTACAGTGGGACAAGGAAAAACAGGACACTGTTAGCAGCTCTTCCTCAAGACTCATCATGATGTAAACAGATGGAACTATACAACCTGTCACTAGAGCTCTTTTAGAAAAAGCATGACAACAGGCCAGTCCTATTGAAGCCATTATCAAGGTCTGAAAATACATCACATCATATATTTTGAATGTATAGTTTTAGACGTAGGAGTACTGCAGTTGATGCACCACATATTGATGTTAGGAAATGGCACTTACTGCATCAAACATAATGCCCATCTGCCTCAAGCACACTTAAAAATGTAATTGTGAAGAAATGGAAGCAGTGAAGGCACTTTCATCAGGAAACAGTACCTCAGTGTGGAACAGGCGCGCAAGGCCTGCAGACAGACAGCTCGGCTCAGGGCATCACTGGGCTGCTTTTTAACAAACGCCTGTGAAGAGATGGGAGAGAAATGTAAACCCCACTTCCCTCCATCAAAAGACACCAGGACAGGGCCTGTGCTCATCTAGAGGCACAGCTGAGAGTCCAGAGACTGTGTGCAGCTGCAGCGAGGAAGAGAGCGAGGGCACCTCTCTCCCCTCTGATTTCTACTTACAGTAAGGACTGTCAGAGCATCCGTGTGGGAAAACAGCAGACAGGCGGCTGCGTCAGACACACTGACCATCATTGTCGCCAGGAGCTCGGCCTTGGCAGGGAAGCTGGGAGCTTCGGAGGGACTGGCGCTGCGCACTGCCTGTGCCATCATGCCCACACTGCGGCACAGGCTCAGTCTGACACTGGGCTCCTGCAGGGGGACACACAGCAGCTCACTCACTGACAGCCCAGGCAGGCCCTGCAAGGAGTGAAAAACTCACTGGAATAAATCCTGACTGCACACACATTACAGAATGTACCAGCAGGTTAGTCAAGTCTGCAGAAAGCAGTTGTGAGGTTCACACTATGAGGTCTTCTGTTCTTAATAGCAAATTTAACATAAAAAACTTAACAGTGATCTTTAAATTTCCTTCCTCTCTGGTGGTCAAATGACCAGTAAAACTAGTTTTAGCTCAAGTCCTGGGGTGATTGCTGTGAGGAGTTTGCGTGTTCTCCCTGGGTTTCCTCCAGGTGCTCCAGTTTACTCCAACAGCCCAGCGACATACTGGTAGGTTAACTGGCCTGCGGTAACATTAGCCTGGTGTGAGTGTCTGTGTGCCCTGTGAAGGACTAGCGTCCTGCCCGGGGTGTACCCCACCTTGTGCTGTTGCTTGCTGGGATAGGCTCAGGTAGTACATGACCTGCACTCGATAAAGCAGTTGGAACACTGGTTTAATGTTTACTTTCCATTCATATGTTGTCAGTTTCTAGAATGACATATCTCTACAATCAGTGACTTTCTGAAAAAGGTACAAAATGCTTGTCTACGGAAAAGTGCTTTGAAAATCTCCCCATCTGTCCTCATACTTTTAGATGCTCCCCGTCTGTTCATCAGTCGTGTAGAAAGGAATCACTGAGATTACGGTTTTCATGGCTGTCGTCAACAGCAGCAGAAGCCCTGAGTCTGTGTGTGAGGAGTGGGAACAGATCACCTCACCTCTCTCTCCACAGGATTGTCAAACCCTGCTTCGTTCACACTGTCCTGAAACGCTTGTTTCACAGTCTCCTGCTGAGAGAGGTACTGGGCAGCCGCACCGACACACTGGTACAGGAAGGCCTGTGACACCGGAGAAGAGGACAGTGAGCACTGAGCTCAGGAGGCTGCTCTGTACAGCTGCACTGAGAGGACATGTTAGCCGTGGAAAGGAATGCTCCAATCGATCGGCTGCCGATAGATATCAGCCGATTTTCACTCCAAATGACTCGATCAGTGGTCTCTAAATTGACCAATCTCAAAAACCAATTTTGCAATGACTACATTTCCGACATTACCTGAACATACAGTAGCAACATGTATGTCCTCGCCGGTCTGGCACTTTTTCCACACTTCTACAAAAGACGAAGAATTTGCAGTTTGCAATACATGTGCAAAAGAAGTCGCTCGTGGGGGATCACCAGCTAGAACGTTCAACACCATGAACCTCATCAGAGATTTGAGAACTCAACACCAAAAAGAATACGCAGAGTGTGAACAATTAGCAAGTGCAAGAGCTGCGGCGACTAGCAAACCGACTCTCGCTCAGCCATCAATAACGGCAACACTTAAAACACTGGAGCCTTACAGCAGGCACAGCAAGACAGCCGAAAGAACTACAGGCAGGATCTCTGCAGGCGACGTATGAGGAGATTCTGAATGAAGATAAAAGCGATGGTCGGGACAGGAATGACTCGACAGCATCAGAGATTAATCTCCACCTCAGTCAGCAACTCATCCCAAGAAGCGCAGAGCCAGTGGCTTTCTGGAAGAGCAATCCAAGCCGTTTCCCTGCCTTGGCAGAAGCAGCTCAGGTCTACCTTTGTGCTCCTTGTACTAGTGTGGACAGCGAGCGTCTATTCAGTACAGCAGCGCACATTTTGCATGAGAGGAGGAACTGATTGTCTTCAACACACGCACAGCCGCTCCTATTCATAAACAAGAATCTGCCCTCGATGATTAGTAAACAAGAGGCTCAGTAGCTAAAGAGCCAAATGATTCTGACTTGTTTCCTTTTGGTTGTAGTCGGCTGCAATCTGCTTGTTAAACATCTTATTGAACATTTTATTTATTTTATTTTATTAGAATTGTGGGTTGTGATTAAGACAAGCCTGTTATTTTGTTTTAGCTGTTTTTATGTTATTGCTATATATGTGCCAAATGTATATTTAATATTTATAAAGGTTTTGTATGCATGTTTGATGAGTAAAAAGTCTTTATTTTATTTTAAGTGATTATTTTATTTATTTTAGTCAGTAGTGTTTATTTTATGGTAATTGAACAATAAGCCCACTACATTTTATTTTGTTAATAAAAATAAACAAATTATACCTGTGGTCTAGTTTATTTTAATGGGAAAAAATAACCAGGGTAACACTTACCCATGGGACATGAGGCGTGTACATGGCTTATTGTAATGATTTTAACAGAAAAAAGCGTCCGATTCTAATGACAGGGAATAAGCTCCTCAACAGCCTGATGGGATTATCCCTAGCTGTGGAGACGACACACTGAAGTAGAGCACAGAGCGCAGAACCCTGAAGGGGCTCTCCCCTCTACTGCACAATCAAACACTGCTCACAGCTCACATCAATACAACAGCACACACGTATGAACCTAGCCTGAACAGACACACACTTTCCAACATCTAATACACAGCAAATTACAGACACACCTGCTATGTCCACTACGTCACAACACTAGGTGAGGAATAAGACTTTTAGAGAGTAAAAGTCCCAGCTTCTCATGTAGCTCAGCCTTCTGTCAGACTCACTTTCTCCTCAGAGGTGGAGCTGAGAGCGCAGAGCACTCTGACTGTGTCCTGAGTGAGCCTACAGGCCCACACCTCATCTGCCACTGCGCTCAGTGTGTTAGAGAGCAGCTACAGACACACAGGGGAGGCAATCAGGTCCACAGCAGAGTGAGCAAACACACCCACACACCACACTGGGCACCTGAAATTACTGCACAGCTATGAGGACTGTCAACGATTCTCTCACACTACAGCATGACAGGACCACCTCAACAAGAGAAGAGAGATTATTCTCTTGAATCCACAGCAACCCAGGAGAGGAAGCACAAGACAGCTGTCACTGCATCTGAATGACATGACATTACCTAACAGAGAGAGAAGATCACTTTCCCTGTCTGTGCCCCCTCCTTCTCACTGTGTGTGTTATCAGTCCCCACTCCACACGCTTCAGGAGAGCCAGCACACCCTCTCAGGAGCAGACACGCCGGAACTCTCCTTCCTCCGTGACGTCACTGCTGCGGCCAGAGCAAACCCTCCCAGAGTGCTTTGCGGGAACTGAAGCACATCGCCGCTGCAACCCGGACTCGCTGAGTCTGAAGGCAAAACCTCTCTTGAGAGCTTCGCTGTCAGTGTGTGAGGCTGACACACTGCTGCGGGAAATACCTGCGGCCGGGAGCAGCAGAGACCCGTCGCGGAGCGGGGCTGCAGGTCTGCCCTCGGCTCTTCTCCGCAGTGTGACAGGAGGCAGAGAGCCGCGCCTCAGGAGCCCCACACGCCTCCACAGGGATCAGCCCCAGGGAGACGATCGCTCCTCCGACACACAGCCGCTCACAAATAACGGCTGCGCTCCTCTCGCGCCCTCAGTGGAGCGGGCAGCCGCGAGCCAGAGCCGGAGGAGGCGGAGACGCCGAGCGCTCGGAGCTGCGACTCAGCCAATCAGAAGCCGCGATCAGCAGGGGGCGGGGCCTGAATGATAAACAATAGTACATTTGGAATATTTTAGATTAATTATTCACACAATAATAAAACAGGCGCCAGTGAAAATGCATGTCAAATACACTTCAGTTCAGCATCCTTCCATTCCCTAAAAGAGGTTTCAGTAACATGGCTGGGTTGCTTGTTCCACACTCCTACAATACTTTGTGTAAAGAACTCACCCCTGTCCTGACTGGTGAGTCATGTCCAGCTGTTTCCTGAAAGACACCACTGTTGGGCAGCTTGTTCCACACTCCAACAATAACATTTCCATGTACTGGGACAGTTTCTTGAGAGACTCCTGTAACTTCCTTTCCAGTTTTAACACGCTGGCAATTCATGTTTGTAGTGAAAGGCAGGCTCGTCCGAAACTTTATTACATCGGACATGATTATGCTGAATCAGATGTTTTATTCATGTTTTTTTTGGTTTTATTTGATAACGAGCACCATCATTAAAATAAATGGTAGTACAGAAGCTCAGAAAGGTTCCATTCACTCCAGGTTGTGCTCAGTTGTTTTTCACTTCATCTAGAAAGCTGATTTGAAGTCTTATGTCTCCAATCGTATCAAAGCAGGTCTTTCATGGTCAGCCCACACTGGAACAGAAGTTCCACCACCACAAGCTTGAAGGTCTTCGCCTGAACACCTGCCTGAACCCCTACAACACTGAACCGAAACTCACAAGTGAGGCCAGATCAGTAAATCGAGATCTGTGAGATCTACACAGATCAGTAAATCGAGATCCAAGACAGACTGTAAATCACGTGACTGTGGCACAGTACTGTATGAGCTCCAGATCAAACCTCAGGCACTTGTCACTTTTAAATCTGGACTGGTACACTAACGTTGAGAGAATCACTGGGATGTCTTGCTTAAGACACAGGTGACCTGAGGCATAAGGTGATGGAGGGGTTCTCACCTGCAAGAACATGCCTGTAAACTACATTGACATTGTTAGGACCCCCAGCCCCAGTGGAACAGTGTCAGGCAGCGTGTGGGTGAGCAGTCCCCAGGAGCAGATCCTGGTGAGAATGACGGAACTAGTAGGGCGAGCAGTTCAGTCCCTCTGACTGGTACAATACCTTGGCTGAGAGTTTTCCTCCTAGAAGAATCTGGTGCAGCACAGCTCCTGTCCCTCTCTGTGTTATTGCTCCACAAATGATAAGAATTGTGTGAATGGGAAGAACTCTTTTCACCTGCCTCACATTTTCAGCAAGCGCTTCACAGGAAGGGTGGGGCCCAGTGCTGCCACCAGGGACTGGAGACCAGCCTGAGAGACACACAGCAGCCAAACAGGGGCACCAAGGGGAACGCGCCCACTCTTGCGATCAGTGCCAGTGAGAGTTTCTACACCCACACAGTCAGTGTCTCAGCTGAGGATGTTCATTATATCTGGAGGTGAGGACAGCTTCTCCACCAGAGTGTTTCCTCTCTCTCGGGCCTGTGTCAACCAGCCCTGGAATTTGAGCTGTTAATTCAATGATTAGGTCAGTTTGGTTGTATAAAACACATTGGATTGTCATTAAATCTGATACCAGATTGCTCAGATTGATGTTTCAAGAGCCCATCATTGACATGAATCTGTTTCTGGCATGTGCACTAAACATTAATGTGTCTCATGTCTCGTTAGCTGTGAGGAAAGACTGTAAATACTGTCTGCAGCACAGCTCCCTGGATACAGATACAAGTTACAGTAGTACTGTGTGCGTGGGTGTGGATGTATATTCACCTTTACTGTTCAAAATACTTAAATGATTTTAAATTAAATACAGCTTTGTTGCCTCACAGTGTTGGGGCCCAGGGTTCAACTCTGGAGCTGTGGTCTGTGTGGAGTTTGCATGTTCTCCCAGTGTTTGTGTGGGTTTCCTCAAGGTGCTCCATTCCCACCCCCCACCCCCACAATCCTTAAATGTACAGGTAGGTTAATTGGCTTCTGGGAAAATTCTCTGTGACATGTTTAAGTGTGTGCGTGTATGTATGTGTCTGTGAGTGTGTGTGAGAGTGTGTGTGATTGTGAGTGTGTGTTTGAGCGTGTCCATGTCTGTGAGTGTGTCCGTGTGTGTGAGTGTGTGAGCATGTGCGTGTATTTGTGTGTCTGTGAGTGTGTGTTTGAGTGTATGTGTGTCTGTGAGTGTGTGTTTGAGCATGTCCGTGTCTGTGTGTGTCTGTGAGTGTATGTTTGATTGTGTGTGTGTCTGTGAGTGTGTTTGAGCATGTGCGTGTCTGTGTTTGTCTTTGTGTGAGTCTGCCCTGCAGTGGACTAGTGTCCTGTCCAGGGTGTATCCCGATAGGCGTCTTGCTTGCTGGGACAGGTTCAAGCTCCCTGTGACCCTAATTTGGATGAAGTGAAAATGGACAGACGTTTCCATAATCAGAAATTCCTAAAATGACGGAACTGCAAGCTCTGTTACAACATTGATATAACAAAGGATCAAGTTTCTCAGCCAGAATCTGGTCCCCAAAACTGATCAGGACAAAATCCACCTGCCTTTCGCTGCTTCTCTCTGTCTGTCTTTCTTCTTTCGTTTGGTGTTTTACTCCCCTTTTCAGGTGCTTAAAGGGCTGTAGATGTTCGATCGAAGAGCTAACTTGGAGTCTCAGCTGATCAGCTCAGCAAACGGCTCCATCGATACACTAAGAGCTCAGCAGGAATGAAAGCCTGTGACCAGGGTCCCCAGTCCTGTGTGGACTTTCCAGTCCAGCTGGACTTTCAGTGACCTCAATTAGCTCTTTATTAGCTTAATTGGACCAGTTTTACAGCTTCTTCCAGCTCTTCAGGAGCTGCTGCTTCGAAGACCCCTGGAAACCTCACCGACGCCCTGGGTATCCAGGAGCAGGACTGGGGCTGAGCTACAGCAGGGCTCACCAGAAGCAGGCCTGGAGAGCCTCACCTGCAGCTCACAGTGTGTGAGGCTGGCCTCAGCTTCACTCACGGTCTCCTTTGCTTTGTCTCCAGATGCTTTTGCAGGGACCGGATATCGGTCTGATAGTATTTGCGGTTCTCCAGCTGCGTGTGACCGTCAGTGTGTCTGTTCTGGGCTTGAGGGCTTTGAGCCAGACCGAGGCCAAGGTAAGGAATCAGCCCAGCACACAGCTGCTCTGCTGCCAAACTCGAGTCACCACCCGTCCCACAGGAGACTCAGATCAGGACAGTCTGGGGGTGTCTCACAGAAACTGGGACCTAAACTGGCCACAATCTGGTTTCACCCCTGGGTTCTGGTAGGAGGTATCGCAGTGTCAGAACACTGACCAGTAGATTCAAAAACAATTTCTTCCCAAGGGCAGTCCGCATCATAAACAGCTCAAATTAGCACCTGCACTTTAAGGTACTGCACTGTTTGCACTATGTCCTGTCTTGGCTGTGTTATAACGTCTAGTTTCTAAACGTATTGTCCATGTCTGTTTGTTATTTCTTTTTCCTCCACTGTTACTGGGTACAGCTGAACGAGTAGGCATTCCAACACACTTGTTGTATATGGCCAATAAAACATCTTGAATCTTGAAAGTGACTGCCTGCAGGAAAGCTTACTTTGCCTGTTCAGCAGTAGATGAAACTGACGAGTTCTGACAGAAATGCTCATTTTATGTGCAGCTGCTTTTTCATCCTACTCTTCTGGTGAAATGAATGTACTGAAAAGGAAAATTCCCAGAGTTCAGTTGGTTTTACAGTAGAAGCAGAAGGAAAATGACCACTTGGAAGAAACACATGTTGCATATCCTGCTGTTAAACCTCCAGCCATTTTGGGTTTCAGTCAAATGAGGAAAAAAACCGTTTAATCTTCTGTTTTTTTCATTTCATCCAGAAAGTCTTGGACAAGTTATCATGAAGACAGGAAACAGAAATGGCTCCAGCTGAACTGAGGTGTATCTGACAAGCATTTTCATAGGCAACTGTTTTATTATTATATTAATAATGTAACGCTTACGGCCGACAGGCACTGTGTAAGAGCCGGCGTACCAGAGCAGGTGATGTCACCGCCCTTCCCTGTGATAGCAGGACTACAGCCCCTGGGCTGTAGAGAGATCTCTCTTTGGCTCACCGGGCTGGGTCCCTGCTGAGTGACGTGGGAGTCCCGGATTCAAGCCCCGAACGGTGCGGGGCCGACCTAATGTGGCAAGGGCGCCCGCCTGAGCCCCCGTTGCGTTACAATAATATAAAATATTCCTACTGTATCTTGTTTTTCATTTAGGCCCCGCCCCCTGCTGATCGCGGCTTCTGATTGGCTCAGTCGCAGCTCCGAGCTCTCGGCGTCTCCGCCTCCTCCGGCTCCGGCTCGCGGCTGCCCGCTCCGCTGAGGGCGCGAGAGGAGCGCAGCCGTTATTTGTGAGCGGCTGTGTGTCGGAGGAGCGATCGTCTCCCTGCGGCTGATCCCTGTGGAGGCGTGTGGGGCTCCTGAGGCGCGGCTCTCTGCCTCACAGCGCCAGGGACAGGCGGGGAGAGAGAGAGCGCCTCCTCAGAGGAAGAGGGGCGCAGGGAGAGAGATCAGGGGCTCCAGCTGCCCCGAACCAGCGGGTCTGCAGGACCGTCAGTCTCGGACCTCCTGCGGCCCAGCGACGGGTCTCTGATGCTCCCGGCCGCAGGGCTTCACACACCGTGGCACTGCTGCAGGGCGCTGCAAGACGAGCTGCTTCAAGACCAGATGTGTTGTTGCGGACTGTTTAGAGCTCAAGGTCTGTGCGTGAGCGAGCGGAGTGAACATGAGGAGGAGCCGGAGAGCAGATCTGCAGGGCGAGTCTAGATCACAGGAGGACTAATGAGCAGGCTGTGTCTGGGAGAGGTCTGGCAGGAGACTGGAGTGACAGTAAAAGCCCTGATGAGCGAGTCGTGTGAGAGAGGAGGGAGAGGCGAGTCTGGATGGAGGGAGGAAGTGGTGTCTGACGTCATATCGTGAGCAAGACGTTCCGCTCTGTTTTCTGAAACTTTCCGGCTGACAGACGCTTTGGAAATCAGACAATCAGTACTTCTGTTGATAGAGTTGGGAAAAATAAGCAAGCATATAAAATTGTAATTTATAATTAAATATAGTAATTATAATGACTTATTAAACGTGAGCGTGACGTCGACACATCGGGATTGTGACGCAACAATTCCGGTCCGGGAAAGCGCTCCGGTGCTGCTGAGTCGCTCAGCGCTGATGCCCATAGCGAAGAAAAGACTTGAGCTCGACACGGTTTGTCAATCTTCTGTCTTTTCACTGAAGATCCTGGTGGTTTACGGACTAGGTAGGGACCTGCCGAGGCTCGGTATCGCGGATCCGATTGTTCTTGACCTGTTTCTCCTGGGCAGATCGAGCTGTTATTGTGTTAACACGGTGTTCAGTGAGAGGGGGTTAAAAGCTCTTAACCCGCTGGAGTTTTATTAAAGCCCAAAGTGCAGATCTGAACAGGAATTCATTGCTGCTTCTGTTCCTGTCTCTGCTTTCACTGATGTGAAGAATTTGCTTGTGTTCTCAATATCCCGTGTCTGCCCTTCAGCCTGATGGGTTGTATTCCAGTAGGACCAGCTGGTTAGAGAGAGTTCTGTGGTGTCTAGTGGGTCTGCTGCTGGCCTGTCAGCAGTACCTTGACTCCCAGTGTGTGAGAAGCGCCGCCCAGCTCCCTGCTTCACTGTGCTGTTCTACTGGCTGACTGACAGGTCCAAGATGAGCCCGAAGGAGTGCAGCTGTGAGCCCAGCAGGGTGAAGTGGTTCTCCTCCTGTGTGCAGCGCACAGGCTGCCAGTGCCCCGGGCCAGGTATGACACAGCTGGATCTAGACCAGTGCCCCCTGAAGCCAGTCCCCCCACACACTGACTCCTGGCTTCCATCTCCACTGGGACCCCATCCCTGGGCTCAGTTCTGACTGACCTGAGGGGCTCCTCACTGTCACCCTGCAGGTCTCCTCAGCTCGAGGCAGGGAAAGCAACAGCAGTCTCTTCATCTTTTCAACTAAATGATGATTTGAGCACAAATAACTAAAAGATATAAGCTAAAATAATAAGATTTAAATAAAATAATTTAGTATGAGAGTATTTGTAAGAAGACTAACATCCATGTAAGGTATGAAACTATTGAAAGTGTTGAAAATGAGTAATTCACAATGGTTATAAAATGAGCTGTGTCTGAGTGATGTACTGCAATTATTCTTTCATTTAAATTTAAGTGTAAATTTGGGAAAAGCAAATGTATATTTATGAAGATCTTTCCAAGTCGTTTTGACTGGGTGTGAGAGAAGCTGAACTAGAGGCTCTAATCCCCTTAGAGCAGCAGAAGGAGGTTCTCCACCTGGGAGCAGAGCTGCTGCCCTGATTCTTCTTCAACACTGAGATCCTCTGTTTGCTGAGGAGCAGCTGCTAACAGGACTGATGTGACCCAGAGAGCAGCTCTCTTTGTGGGCTCTAAAGGGTTAAGAAGTCCCAGTGGCTGCAGCTGTTATTCAGGACCACGAAAACAAAACCCTGCACTCTGAAGCCTCCTGCCCTTAGAGCAGATCTGTATTCCTCTCTACTGGAAAACTGTCCGGGGTGAAAGAGTCCCAGCTTTTATGGGCTGTGCATCAATAATCATTTTGATCTCTATAATTCTCAGACATGTGTCAGTAGGGTTTTAGGTCCCTCAGACAACAGGTCGGTTTCAGTGTTTTTTCCCTAGTAGTCTGTGCTGTGGCGACACCAGTGTTTCCCCTGTCTGTGTGTCTGATGTAGATGAGGTCCTGGCTGTTCTGGAGGGAATGAGCAGCGCTGATGAGGAATCTGGGAAGAACCTGGTAGAAGAGCTGCTCTCCCTCCTGCAGAGGAACACCAAGGGGACACTGCCAGTCATCCTGGGATTCCTCGAGAGCCCCCAGGTAACATGAAGGAGCTCCCTACACACCTCCTGACATACTCGTTGCAAACGCACTCTAATCAGGAGCCCAGTGTGCTCCAAGATATGACATCTTATTAATTATCCTGAATTCTCAGATGTTCTGGAGAAAAGAATGGACTTGAATGCAAAGAAAAGATGTGTCCATGCAGGCATTAGGGAAGGGTATCAAGGTCCAGGGTTCAGATCACAGTAAGCAAAGCTGAATAGGGTGCACTTATGAAGCAGGTTTTATTCATTGCTCAAAGCTGTTTTAACTGTCTGTGGTTTTAGACAAGTTTGCTTTCCTGTGACTGAATCCTTTCCTTGAGGATGATGGTGTTTGTGTTTTGCTCTGTCTGAAGGTGACGGCGGCCATTGTCTTGGCCCTGGCAGCTATGTGCTGCCTGCTCCCTGAGGAGAAGTTTCAGTGTGAGCTGCCAGCAGTTTTACAGGCCTTCCAGCCACTGTATGCAGCTGAGCTGGACGTCAGCTACTCCAGAATCAACAAGGTAGGCCTGTGACCGATGATGGGCCTTTAGGTGTACAGGTTGTGGATTGCGAGGGCCGTTTCTTTTAGAAAATGGATTTTGATTCAAACAATCACTAGTAGCACTTTCCCAGTGTCCCTTTGTCCACTAGCTCCAGTGATGTGCTGGTGAGACCCAGTGCAGAAGAGGATTATGGTCTGTGGTGCCCCATGTGATTGTGGAAGGGTGTGAACAAGGTGGATCTGCCAGGAGTAGAGTCCAGGGGAGGCGTTATCCTGCTCTGTCAGATTTTTCTGTGTGATCAAACTACCAAAATCCTAATGCTAATGTGTTATTGCATACAGTGAGAGAGTGAGGCCTCTTGATGAAGCAGCAGTGCCTCTCCAGATTGACTCCAACGTGCTCTTCTTTCAGAGTCTGAATGTGCTTGTGGAGACAGCAGTGCCGAATGCCAGACCAGTGCTGGAATCCCAGCTGGAGCAGCTGCTGACCATGGTGCACGTCCAGGTAATGGGGGCAGCAGCCCGCTCACCTGGACAGAAAGATGTTAAAGTAGTCAGTAAGAGTGTCTGTCTGAGGGGTGAAGCCCTCAGGAGCCTCATCAATGACAGCAGCTCAGTGCTGTGATCTACCCCTCTCCACAGCTCATGGCAACACTGAAGTGCCGTGTATCTGACTGCTGAAGCCCTTATTCATTCAGTTGAACGGATATTGATGACTCGGCTCATTTTATCATGGCATTAGAACAGCAGTCCATGAGAGAGTGTGCATGATGCCCTTGTGGGTGTTATAAGAGTGCTCTGGTGCCTGTCTGGTGTCCCAGGATCTGGGAGTGCTGATGGCGCTGTGTGCCAGTGTGCACCTGGATGTGGTGCTGTCTGTGCTGAAGAGACTGGAGACCCAGCTGACTGACCCAGCCTTCCCCTGCAATGAGCAGGGCTCTGGGGTAGGTGTACTGCATCAGAGTCCTGACAGACAAACAGAAGCTGCTCTTAATGTCAGCTTCTACGTACAAGTTTCAGCACCTTGATGTGGATTGTCATGCTTGTTACTACAGAGTGATTTCACCTGTGCCCTGATTCTGTGCTATGGGCACGTTGCACTTAAAGCACCTGCAGAGGATCTACTGCAGAGAATGGACACTGACTTTATGGAGAGACTGAGACCCCATGTCACCACTAAGGTAGGCAACATGTCCTCCTTTATGAACAAGAGATCTGACAGAGTGAACCTCACAGCTCCTGTCTGAAGAGTGTATTCAACCACTGCTACATTCTGTAATGTGCGTCTGTAACGCAGGGAGGTATTTGTAACAACCCTCAGGCAAAAGTTCTTCCTTATTTGTTCTGCTACTTTCCTGCAGTGTCTGGGTAGAAATTGTTAATTATACTTGAACCTGATGGGATTGTTATCGGGAGGAGGACACAGGGATACAGTGTCCGTGGCTGTCCAGGCTGTGAGTGTCCATCACAGCCCAGGGCTGGTGGAGGTGAGGTGGTGAGGTGGCGTCTGGGCTGTCAGTGAGTGAGCTGCTGTGTGTCCCCCTGCAGGAGCCCAGTGTCAGACTGAGCCTGTGCCGCAGTGTAGGCATGATTGCACAGGCAGTGCGCAGCGCCAGTCCCACCAGAGCTCCCAGCTTCCCTGCCAAGGCCAAGCTCCTGGCGACAGTGATGGTCAGTGTGTCTGACGTAGCCACCTGTCTGCTGTTTTCCCACACGGATGCTCTGGACAAGCTGTATCCTGTCACTGTGAATCGGAGAACAGATAGTTTGTGAGAAGTGATTGGAAGGGAAACTGTTTTGCTATTGATCAATAGAGTTGTGTTTTTAGCTTTTGGGAAACACTGTTCCAGAAGTATTCAGAAAAATGACTCCTTTGTTCACACTTAGTGACATGATCCTGTGTCCTGTCTCTGAAGACAGCACTGAGAACTGCAACAAAGGGGCAGTAGTGGACAACTTCAACAGTCAGTGTAACAGAGCTCATGTGATCTGTCTGAGATTGACCTGCTGTTCTTGTTTCCTGTAGGCTCTTGACCTTCTGCAATTCTTCGGCAGTAGTTACACTCTGGATGACAGCTTGAAAGAGAGCTTGAGGGAGGGGATATTATATCTGGCTTCACAGGACCTCAGACAGACCATCCAGTCCCTAGTGACCCTCACATCTCCCTCTGAGAGGTAGAGCACAATTCTAACAGTGAGAGGCTCTTTGCAATGATAAAAGCATCACAACAACGGCACTGTGTTGTGGCGTCAGTGTTTTTGTATTTTAGCTCTGAGAATGGGTTTGAATGCAGAGCCCTGCACTCACAGCTGGGGGGTGTGAGGCTGACTCGGGGGTGTGTTTTGCAGCTCACTCCCGGAGCTGTGGCAGGTCCTCAGTACGAGCCAGGTGGTCTCGGAGACCGTGAAGCACCTGGCTGATCATCTCGGCCTGATGATGGACATGAAGGTGGATGATCCAGAACTGGATGTAAGTGACTATAGAGCCCATCTGCTGGTGTTTCTAACTGAGCAGAGGACAGATAGTCAGACAGCTGACAGCTACAGCACGGAGGTACTGTCTCCCTGTAATATGTCGCAGCCCAATAGCACGCAGAGAGACACCAGCAAGCAGGCAAGCTGCTGTGTGAGCAAACAGGTCCCTGTTTGCAGCACAGGGACAGGCTGGCGAGCACAGAAAAGCGTGGTGCAGACCAGCAGCCCAAAACCACATCCAGAACAGGCCAGATCAAAGCTGGGTGAACACAGAGGCTCAGCACACAGCCAACTCCAAACTCAGAGCTGATGGTAATAAGCACAGTCTGTAAACAGACAGACACAGCACACAAGCACAAGAGGGTAATCTAGACAACAAAGACAGGGTGAAGCTAGGGGCCAGTATCCGAGGAGCAAACTCGGAAGTCAGGGAGAAGCTCGAGAGTTTAGGACCGAGTTCCTGAGCGCTGACAGACCAAGGGCTTGTGTAGCTTGAACCCCCTGAGGCGGGCGTGGTGGACAATTATCTGCAGATGTGGCTGGCTAGCACGTCAGTTTTAGCTGTCCCTTCTGCTGACCAGCAGCGACCAGCATGACCCTCCCTCAGTGTAACCCTTGTCCCAGCAGTACTTGGAATGAAGGCCGACTGGTGTCCTCCTGTCTTCAGATCCACAGACACACAGAGGAGCAGCTGGCAGCTCAGAGCTCAGCCCTGACAGAGCAGGAGACCCCAGCTGAGCCAGTTGTTCTGCGGGCTCTACTGGGCTCGATCACTGTCCTGTCCATCGCGGACAAGAGTCAAGCCAAAGCACTGGTGCCCTTTGTGTACTGTAGAGCCAGGCCCTGCTTGGAAAGTGTAAGTTTTTTAGGATGTTCTTTATTCAAATATTGTGTCATTTGTTTTTGTGTATGAAATTTAAATATAACATTTTTAATTGTAATCAATTGGATATCCATGATTACAGTGTTTGCCCTTTGAGCTACAGTGACAGTGGGCTCAGACTCCAGCCCTGAGAGGAGAAAATAAGTGGTCACAGTTTGTGCGTGTCTGTGTGTAAAGTTTCCCTCTTGTCCTGTGTCTGTGTTACAGGAGAGCCCGGAGGTCCACAAAGCCACAGTGGTTCTGCTGGGGCAGCTGGTCAGGCTGGGCTCTGACAAAGCCCGGCTCAACAAAGAGGTCCACAGCTCCCTGGTCAGCGTGCTGCTGAACCTGACTGACCCCAGCCCAGAGGCCATCCAGGTAAAGACACAGAGCTGCTGCTGGCTGGGCTCAGCCTGTGGGACTGTGGGTCTTCTCACATCCTTCTTTGATAATGATACTTGTCACCTATCCAGTGTTTGACTAGCTTTGTAATCGGTGAAGAAAAACAACCCTACAGTCACTATGAACTTGTAGCCTGGAAATCTAAACATTCAGAGGGTTACTATCAAGGATGTGTCAAAGGGTTTCAGGGCTGGCTGCTATTTTGTGACATTTGTGTAGTTTCTGTTTAATTTGGGCTCTGTGTGAAGATAAACTGGTTTTGACGATGTGGATTTCCCCAGGCCTGCTGGACAGTCCTACAGCACTTCACCCTGGAATGTGTGCTGTCCATGAAGGAGATGTGCAGGATCCTGGTGAGTGAGGTTCTCCTTGGGCTGGCTTCTGGGGTGCGGGAGAGGGCTGCTGAAGCCATGGGGCTCTTCACCCGGCCCTGAGCAGCACTCTGGAGTCGGGGCACCCCTCCCCAGCCACTGCAGAGACACCTGGGCGCCCAAGCTCACTCTGGACCGGACAGCACACTTCTCTCTCTCCTCCAGACACACATTTGTGTTTAAATAAATTACACAACGTGTACAGAAGCTGGTTTTCATTCCAGAATGAATGAATGGTGCTGAACCAACACTGAAGTGTATGAAGCGCTTTCCTGTTTTCAGTCTGAAAGTGTTCAGACAGTAGGAGCTGGAAACAAGCTGTTTCACACAGAAGTACAGAATACAGAGCAGTGAAGTGCAGGAGAGAGAATAACACTTGAGAGACAGAGGGGCGCAGGAGAGCTCTGGAGATTCAGCTTCAGCCCAAACCGGCGAGTCTGTCCACCCATCAGTCCGCTGACCTCCTGCGGCACAGCGGCAGGTCTCTGGCTCTCCTGGCCCACTGCTGCAGTGTGCTGGGAGTCGATCTGCTCTGAAAGTGCGATGTGCTTTTACAGATTGTTGAGAGCACGAGGTCTGTGTGTGAGGGAATCAAGTAGGAACATTATAATGCACAGTATAGCAGACAGATCTGTCTGCTGCAAATCTAGATCATTCTTTCATACAATTGGTGCAGCAAATGAACATGAATTGTCTTAGATTGGTTTGGTTGGAGATTTTTATGATCAGGAAAAGCCACGGTTATGGTGTTGTGTGAAAGACAAGGTAGCAGGTCTGTGGAAAGTGGGAGGAAGCCGCAGTCTGAAGTGATCATGGGGAGACGCATGTCTGAGGTCATGTCATAAGAAGCGCTGCTCTGTGTCTTCACACACTTTCCAATTGACACGGGAAATAAGAGAACCATTTGCTTGTGGGGAGAGCAGGAAGAATACTAAGTTGTATAATAACTTTCAATAAATTAATAATATTAATGATTATAATCACTGATTATGCGCATGTGTCACGTAGGGCAGCAGGATTGTGACGTAACATTTGGCGGTCAGGAGCACGTTCCAATTTTACTGACTTGCTCAGAGCTCAAGTATGAAGCAAAGAAAACATCTCACCTTCTGAGCTTCTTTTTTCACTGCAGATTCAAGAGTCATGGCTGTCTACTGGACTAGGCAGGGATGTGCTGAGGCTCGGTCAGGCTTTGAGGTGAGGCTTTGCTCATTCTGCTGTGGACCTGATTGCCTCCCCTGTGTGTCTGCAGCTCCTCTCTAACACACTGAGCGCAGTGGTGGATGAGGTGTGGGCCTGTAGGCTCACTCAGGACACAGTCAGAGTGCTCTGCGCTCTCAGCTCCACCTCTGAGGAGAAGGTGAGTCTGACAGAAGGCTGAGCCCATTCTGGGTTCTGTGTGCCCTGGTTCAGTGTTCTGTCTGAGCTCCTGAGCTCAGTGCTCACTGTCCTCTTCTCTGGTGTCACAGGCCTTCCTGTACCAGTGTGTCAGTGCGGCTGCCCAGCACCTCTCTCAGCAGGAGACTGTGAAACAAGCGTTTCAGGACAGTGTGAAAGAAGCAGGGTTTGAGAATCCTGTGGAGAGAGAGGTGAGGTGATCTGTTCCCACTCCTCACACAGACTCAGGGCTTCCTGCTGTTGACGACAGCCATGAAAACCAGAAATCTCCATGTGAAGGGGAACTGCAATGCTTTTTTTATTTTTATTTTATTTATTTTTAGAAATTATCAGCATTGATGAGTATATTTCAAACCACAATGAAAGTCAGATGTACACAGTAACTTGTAAAGCCTCCAATATACATCACAAAATAGTCACAATTTCCAGGTATGCCCAGCATCTGCAGTTCATTATAAAGAAGCAGGCTTGTGAGTACATCTCTTTTAATCCATTAGAAAGCATGAAATTAATTGATGGACAGTAACCTTTGAAACTCTTCTGCCACCTGCACAAAATGTTACCTTTAATAATCAGCACTTACAGATACAGCCACTCGGAATGCTCTGTTAGACTGCCAAGTGACGCAGTGAATCCTCAATGTGCCAGGTATCTAGCACACAGCAAATCTTATTTTTATCATAAAAATGAAATGTATATTGTCTTTAAGTGCTTTCCTGTGCTTGGCGTAGTATACTGTACAATAACTATATTTTTTTAATTAACTACAGAATTATTAGTAACTGTGTATAAATAGTAATTAGAAAACAATTTTAGTTTGGGTTTTGATTGTAAAATATATTATACATATAATTAAATGTATTATGTTATATATTATGTTATTTTAAGGCAAATAAAAAACAGAACAGAGGCCAGTAGTGACTTGAATGTCTTACAGAAGTGTACTAGACCGTAAAGGCAATCATTTTGAGGCAATCACTCTTTCCTTACAACAACACCACAATAAATGCGAGAAAATGTTTTGATCCATTCGGTATATTCATATACTGTAGATTCGTTTCAAAAGACTTTGAAATAAAATGGAATTTGTTTTTTTATTTCACTTTTTCTGTAAGCATTTATAGCATCACTAATTTTAATTGTGTGATCTTTATACAGTACATATTTATTTATTGTGCTGTATCTAATGCTTATTTGCAGTGTCCTGGAAGATGACAGACATTTAGTTTTAAGTGTAGCTGCTTGTTCAAGCAGGACGACGCTGCAGCTCAGTGGTGGAGGTCTTGCCACACCAGTGACCCAGGTTCAGCTCCAGGGAACACGCAAGATGTGTTAACATTAAGACTCTGTCTCTCCTAATAAAATACAAGAAGTAACATATACTTACCATTTGACATTATTATTAATTTTATATATCATATATTATTATTAATTTTAAATATAATTTTATATATATTAATAAAAATAGCAATAACACGGATGAAGCCCCCCTGTAGTGTTGGGCCGATGTAACTAGCCCAAGGTTTATTTGCATCTGAAAACTGTAAGTGTTTATGGTGAAAACACGGTGTCTTGTGTTTGTTCTGTTGAAAATGATCAGTTTATATACGTAATGATAGAAAGAAGCCTCTGGTCCTTTGCAAACTAAGTTAATTTGCCTTTACAGGCTGTTTCACCTATTCTTTTGATCCTTGTCACCAAACTAGAACATTGATGTCATCTCATATCTCATGTTTGTTTCTCAGTTTTGTAAACTAAACTGTTAAAATCAGAGGCTCTGTGTGTGTACTGGACATCTCTTTATCGATGCTCCTGCAGTTTTGTTGTCTTTCAAACCAATGATATTTAAAAGACCCCTATTTGTGATCTATTAGCTATCTGCAGTTTGAGAAAGCTTAGCTTTTTGTTTTTGCACAGTTCATACTGTGGGAATTCCTTCTCAGCAGTCACTCAGATCACATACTGTTTAGTCACTTGTGGGGATTGTCTTTTCTTAAAGAGCTTTAACTGGCATTTCATAGTACTTCATAGCTGTGTCAATATTTTTAAAAATTTCTCTTTTATACTTTATAAATAAATAGGAAATTCAAATAATGTTTACCTGTCTACCGGTCTTTTGAAAGTTTAAAAAGTTTAGAATGAGTAACTTCATGCATTAAAAGGCCATTGTTGTATTATTTTATGTAACGCAAATACAGAAACATTGAAAAGTACGAGGAATTTGCATTTTACAGCCCATTTTGTACAGGTAATATGTACTAATTACAGTTAAAAGCAAACCTGCAGAATAAAATTGGAATCACTACTGTATCACAAATGCAGGATTCAGTGATATTTGAATTTATCTTTATTTGTTAACTATTCAAATTTTGAAGAGAATATCTTCTGCATTTTATTTGAATTGGAACATTTTTTCAATGACACATCCAGCCATATATTTTCTAAGTGCATTATCCAGTACAGGGTCATGTTCTGCCAGAGCCAATCCCAGCAATCTAGATGAACTGCATGTATGGATATCTGTGGATATTACTTCAGGGATTTCTTTAACTCGGTATCTTTCCTTACTCGTTTTAACTTTACTTAGCTTGATCTAAACAAAACTGTATCATGAACGTTAATAATGCCAATTGTTAACGTTCATGTGTGTCATATGTTACGTGTGTGGGCTTCTGAAGTGTTGCTTGTGTGTCAGTGTATTTTGCTCACGCAGCTACTGTATTTAAAAACTACACTTTGTGTTTGGACAGGCATGTGCTTCCTGTTCCCTTTAAAAAATTAAAAATATTTTAGAAATGTCGAATTAATAAATGCCACTCACAGAATTCTAAAGGATTGTAAATATGTGTCTTTTGTCTTTGTCCCTTTGTGTCACAGCTAGGATGCTGTGATTAATGGGACCTGCAGGACAACATAATTGAAAGGAAGATTAGCACGTCTGGATGAAACACTACGTAATAATTAAATTCAGAAAACAAATGTCCTTGTGTCTAGCTGCTACAAAAAAACAAAATGAGATGTGCCACAATCAAGAGAATAGTCTGAGTCCTACTTAAGAACTTTATGAAGTCCTAAATAGAAGATATTGGGATAAAGTCCTAATTGGGATAAAGAATCTTTATTTCTTAATTGTACAACTGTGAACTTTATTTGTGAAACTACAATTCCCAGTACGGTGCCTGGGAATCGAACCCAGGACTCTCCAGCTGGCAGGTGAAAACGCCACCAGTGAGCAAAGCGTCACTCTGTTGATGAGTTGCTCTGTGTCCAGTGAGAGAGCGGGTTTGAATCCTCGTGTCTCCACAGACTCCAGAGCCTTTTATGTTTTACACACAGCAGCTCTATCACCCTGCAGCTCACAGCTGGCAACTCACTGAAGCCCAACAGGTGTGAGTCTGGTCAGGACCTGGATGGGAGACTCCTGGAAAAGCTCACGTTGCTGCTGGAAGAGGTGTAACTGGTACCAGTAGGGGGCGCTCCCCCTGCTGTCTGTGTGGGTCTTGCAATGGGGACACTGTAAAAAAGGTGCAGTCCTTCAAATGAGATATAAAAACTGAGGTCCTGACTCTGTGATCATTAAAAATCCCAGGGTGTTTCTCAAAAAGATTAGGGGTGTTATCCTGGTCCTGGCCACATTTCCCCCTGTTCTTTACCAATTATAGCCTCCTAATAATCCCCATCTCTGAACTGGCTTCATCATCTGCTCTCCTCCCCACTGAGAGCTGGTGTGTGGGGAGAGTACTGGCGCATCATCCAGGTGGGCTGCACACTGGTGGTGGTGGAGAGGACCCTATTACCTGCAAAGAGATTTGAGTGGAGTGTCCAGAAAAGCATATATAAGTGAAATAAATTATTATTAATTAATAAAACAGTAATAAAATCAGGGGATCACTTATTTTCCACAAACTGTAATAGTGGGAAGTGACTTCTGAAACAGCTTACTCAATACAGGACTGAGGTGGTAAAAAGTAAATACAGTATATGTGCCAAATGTATATGTAATATTTATAAAGGTTTTGTGTGCATGTTTGATGAGTAAAAAGTCTTTATTTTATTTTAAGTGATTATTTTATTTATTTTTATCAGGAGTGTTTATTTTATGGTAATTGACCAATAAGCCCACTACATTTTATTTTGTTAATAAAAATACACAAATTATAACTGTGGTCTAGTTTATTTTAATTGGAAATAATAAGCAGGGTAACACTTAGCCATTGGACATGAGGCGTGTACATGGCTTATTGTAATGATTTTAACAGAGAAAAGCATCCTATTCTAATGACAGGGAATCGGCCCTCAACAGCCTGATGGGAGCATCCCTAGCTGTGGAGACGACACACTGAAGTAGAGCACAGAGCGCAGAACCCTGAAGGGGCTCTCCCCTCTACTGCACAATCAAACACTGCTCACAGCTCACATCAATACAACAGCACACACGTATGAACCTAGCCTGAACAGACACACACCTTACAACATCTAATACACAGCAAATTACATGACACACCTGTTGTGTCACTACGTCACAACACTAGGTGAGGAATAAGACTTTTAGAGAGTAAAAGTCCCAGCTTCTCATGTAGCTCAGCCTTCTGTCAGACTCACTTTCTCCTCAGAGGTGGAGCTGAGAGCGCAGAGCACTCTGACTGTGTCCTGAGTGAGCCTACAGGCCCACACCTCATCCGCCACTGCGCTCAGTGTGTTAGAGAGGAGCTGCAGACACACAGGGGAGGAGTGAGCAAACACACCCACACACCACACTGGGCAGCTGAAATTACTGCACAGCTATGAGGACTGACAATGATTTTCTCACACTACAGCATGACAGGACCACCTCAACAAGAGAAGAGAGATTATTCTCTTGAATCCACAGCAACCCAGGAGAGGAAGCACAAGACAGCTGTCACTGCATTAGAATGACATGACATGACATTCCCATCTGCACTGACATCAAGTAAAACCAAATTATATTTATTGGCACTCAGTCTCAGGTCATTCACAACATGGACCAACGCCATCTCTGTACTATGGTTAGAACTAAAACCTGACTGAAATTTCTCAAAACAATTCTTAGACACCAGATATTCTTTTAATCGAATAAAAACAACTTTTTCCAAAATTTTCTTAAAAAAGGAAAATTTGAAATAGGTCTAAAATTGCTAACAAGAGCAGGATCCATATTAGTCTTTTTTAATAAAGGCTTCACCAAAGCATTTGGGAAAACTCCAACTGACAGAGAGCAATTTACAATAGTAAAAACATTATCTTGCACACAATTTAAAAACCTTCTTAAAAAGAGTTGTAGGAACAGGGTCAAGATCACATGTGGAAGATGTCTGTAACAGTTTTAAGTGTCTGAAGATTAATAACAGAGAAAAGATGTCATAACAGATGTAGGTGGCTGATCAGGACAATCGAGGAGACTCGTCGTGGTTGTCTGAGCTATATTCTGTCTAATCAGTTTTTTTATCTTGGAAATGAATTGCAAAATCTTCACATTTTGTACAAGATACATCATAAGAAAAATTATGAGAAAAAGTAGGGTTTACTAAACTGTCTATAGTGGAAAAGAAGTACTTTAGTATTATCTTTGTGTTTGTTAATTACATTAGAGAAGTACAACTGTCTTGTCCTTTTTATGGAAGTATTGTAGGTGGAAATCTGTTCTCTCAGAATGTCAGAATGAACCTGCAGTTTAGGTTTTCTCAATAAGCACTCTGATTTGTGACAATTTCTCTTAAGCTGAAGTATCTCCTCATTCATCCAATGAGTGTTATGAGTGAATATGATTTTCTTAAGTTTCCTTAAGTTTCACAGCATGAACCAGATCGTTGCAAGAGGGAGATGACACTGTGCATGAAACGTTATTTAAAATGTTTTTAAACTTCTCAGCTGTTGTTTAGTTTATGTAGCATTTCTTAACATGAGATTCATATACTGTACATTCTTCCTAACTTGTAAATTAACTTGAAAGAATACACAAAGATGGTCACATATCAGTACATCAGATATTAGTAATAGACATTTAATTTTCATTATAAAAATAAGATTTACTGTGTGTTAGATACATGGCACATTAAGGATTCACTGTGCCACGTGGCAGTTTAGCAGAGTAATGCTGTCCTGCACCTGAACATCTGCAAATATAAAAAGGTGTTGGGCAATACCTTTCGATCTGCTGCAGTGCTCTTTGTGGCAGCCTGAGCATTCCGAGTGACCGGACCTGCAAGATCTGATTATTAAGGGTGACGTCTTGGCAAGGTGACGGAAGCCTGTCAAAGGTTCTTCATGCGCCGCCCAGCTTTCCAGTAGAATTTCAAAGGGGAACTGCAGTCTCAGTTTCTCAGACCGGTTAGTAAATCTCTGTAACAAAATGAATTGATTAACGGCATAGAAAACATTGACAAATATCGAATTAACCACAAAATCATAAACGTTTTGAAAGTTCTGTAAGTCGCCATGTTGTCACAAACCCCTGTTCTCTCCACAGGGAGAGCGAGAGTTCGTATGAATTGCGCCGTGAAGCGGCCCTTCCTGCTCACTAGTCACTAAAATGATACATGTACTGTGATGTACGAGTGAATACGTACAGGTTGCGCTGCAGACATTTGACCACAGAAAGTTTCCAGTGTGATCTGCATTCAGAATTAACAAGTAACTTCAATTTTTCAGCAAGACTGTCTTGATGTCGAGAGCAATATTTCTGTTGGATTAAAAGAGATGTACTCACAAGCCTGCTATTTTGCAATGAATCGCAGACGTTGGGCATTCCTGGAAATTTTGTCTATTTTGTGATGTACACAGTAACTTGTAAAACCTCCAGTTTACATCTGACTTTTATTGTGGTTTGAAATATACTCATCAATGCTGATAGTTTCTAAGCTCTAAATATAAAAATGTGTTACAGTTCCCCTTTAAAGGAATACCAGAGATCGATGGTATAATGTTTACTTTCCATTCATATGTTGTCAGTTTCTAGAATAACATATCTCAGCAGTCAGTGACTTTCTGAAGAAGGTAGAACATGCTTCTCTTGGGAAAAGTACTTTGAAAATCTCCCCATCTGTCCTCATACTCCATGTATGAGGACAGATGGGGAAATTTTCAAAGATACTCCTTGTCTGCCCATCAGTTGTGTAGAAAGAAAACACTCAGAGAATTCCGGTTTTCATGGCAGTAGAATCAGTAGAAGCCCTGAGTCTGTGTGAGGAGTGGGAACAGATCACCTCACCTCTCTCTCTGCAGGATTCTCAAATTGAACTTCCTGTAGACTGTCCTGAAGCGCATCTCTCACAGTCTCCTTCTGAGAGATGTTCTGGGCAGCTGCACCAATACACTGGTACAGGAAGGCCTGTGACACCGGAGAAGAGGACAGTGAGCACTGAGCTCAGGAGGCTGCTCTGTACAGCTGCACTGAGAGGACATGATAGCTCTGGAGACAGCACACTGAAGTAGAGCGCAGAGCGCACATTTCACAGTGAATGGGCTCTCCCTCTACTCACGGAAACATACTGTAGCTCACAGCTCACATGAATTAATCTAGCCTGAACAGCCACACACCTTACAACATCTAATACAGAGAAAATTAATTTACACACCTGCTATGTCCACTACGTCACAACACTAGGTGAGGAATAAGACTTTTAGTGAGTAAAAGTCCCAGCTTCTCATGTAGCTCAGCTTTTTGTCAAACTCACCTTCTCCTCAGAGGTGGAGCTGAGAGCGCAGAGCACTCTAACTGTGTCCTGAGTGAGCCTACAGGCCCACACCTCATCCGCCACTGGACTCAGTGTGTTAGAGAGGAGCTGCAGACACACAGGGGAGGCAATCAGGTCCACAGCAGAGTGAGCAAACACACCCAAACACCACACTGGGCAGCTGAAATTACTGCACAGCTATTAGGACTGACAACGATTTTCTCACACTACAGCATGACAGGACCACCTCAACAAGAAAAGAGAGATTATTCTCTTGAATCCACAGCAACCCAGGAGAGGAAGCACAATACAGCTGTCACTACATCTGAATGACATGACATTTTCCAACAGAGGAAGAAGATCACTTTCACTGTCTGTGCCCCCTCCCTCTCACTGTGTGTGTTATCAATCCCCTCTCTCACTACATACCACAATCAGCCCATCCTGCCACTGCTTCAGGGGAATCTTTCCCTCTGGCAATTCTGAAACACAACACACAAAAAACTCAGCACTTAGATAGGGGCTGCAGCAGCTCAGAGCTTATTGAGGGAGAATAGCTGTAACTGAACAAAAAAAACAGATGAGTGACATTATGGACATCCTGGTGTTGATAAATGCAAATCCCCCATCTGATGTGTTGTATCCTGTACAGTTCTGGACAATGGGATGGAGATCTGCTCAGGTACCTTATGGTACTCAGGTGCAATACGGACAAAACCTGTGCTCTGCAGAAGATATGACACTGATTCTAATGCAACACTGAAAGATTCCAAATCTGATTAATCCTCTAAATGCACCTAAAACTCCCAGAGAGAAATCATATAATTCTGCTACAGACTTCTACACTCATCGTGGTGTACTCTCAGGAGCAGCTGAGTGCTCTCTCAGACATATCTCTTTGCAGATCTGTCCTGTTGTGCTGTGGGGTACCTGAGAGCCTGGCCAGGGGCGGGATGAGAGGCTCCCAGACCCTGGGCAGCTGGGGGTGGATGACTGGGCCCAGGGACTGCAGGAGGCTCAGGCACTCACACCCACCTCTGTGCAGCTGAGACGCTCCAAGCTGGCAAGCAGATGTCAGCACAGAACTTCAGCTCGGGCCTGCACATCACTGTTGGGTATCAGTGTGCACGGCTCTCTAACTGCTGTCTACACTGAATACTGAATCACTGGCTTCACCGATGCACTTTTTCCCCCAGTTCACACTGGATCAAGAAAGGAATCACACCCACTGGCCCAGTCTTCCCACTGTGGCTGGCTGTGGGTGGAGAAGCTGTGCACTACTGTTCAAGTCTTACGTTAGGGGGCCTTGTGTGCTCTGTTAGCTGAGGCCTCACTTACCAGAAGTCTCACCATGAAGATGTCCGGTGAGGCCAGGAAATCTGAAGCACATTAAACCCAACTAGACTCTGCGCATCCAGTTTCTGGAAATAAGAACTTTAAGAAATAAGTGGCAACATGACCACTTTATTACACTGACTCTCCCCACATAGAGGGAATCTGTTCTCTAAATGATGTGGCATACTTTCTGTAACCTGAGAAAATCTCAGGTGTCTCAATGCATTTTGATAAAAATTCAAGATTTAGATGAAACTCGAGAGTGGGCGAACACCCAGAGGAGGAAATTTCACGTAGTCAACTGCAGGGCATTTCTGTGCTTTGTAAAGACAAAATATAAATCCTAAATGGGTAACACTGAGCTAGAAAAGGCTACCGATGACAAAGACTTGAGTGTTAATGTTGCCACATCATTTGTGACCTCTAGATGATGTGGAGAAGCCAAAAAGAGAAAAATTTGGAAGTACATTTCAGATCGAGTACAAGAGACACTTCTTCACCGAAATCATTGTGGGAGCATTGAACAAGGTACTCAAACTTGTAAATGAAGCCTCCTCTCGCTTCTAAGCTGATAACTAAAACAACTTTTTTTTTTAATGTGACACAACTATTCTTGTGTTACTGACCCCTGATATGGGCTGACCTGATACAGTTTTTTTCACATTTAAGGATTTAAAATGCTTCAAAATTCAAAACTTGGAATTTTTATATACTTAAAGCTTTTCTTTAACTTGACCATTCAGCTATCAGTTTTAGAATTTGATGATGTGAGGGACACCCTCTCCCTTGTGGCTCCACACAGTCCCAGAACCAAGGAGCAAATTTGCTCTGGACTGGACTGCGACACTCCATCTGATCCCCAATACTAACCAAACTCATAACTCTTCCAGGTGAGGAGCTTCAGCAGGTACGACCAAAGCAGCACCACCTTCTAAAGAAACACAGTGAAAGAGGAAGAAAGGATAGAGGAAGAGAAAATAGACAGGCTTGGCAACAGTCTGCCTGAGCATCGAGCTGGAATAGGTTTCCAGTCTCAGGTGACAGAGACTGTAAACAGAGGCACTTACTTCAGCCACACTGTCATCGGCACACCAGCAGGCCAGCACAGCCTCAAAGCTCTGCCTCACAGTGCTGCTGCTCACACTCTGCTCCGCCTGAACACACAGAAACACACACATTATCCCACTCAGTGTGGAGCAGGGACATGCTCATGCTGTGCAAGAAGAGGTAAAGGCAAACACTTGGGATGGACTGACAGTTCTCAGGGTGCTGCTCAACAGGAAGTCCAAGGTTTTATTTCATGTTCATTCAGGAACATTACTGACAACCGTAAACTGCAGCTCCATACCTGGGTGGTGTCGTCTGCAAGGGCACAGTTCTTCACTATGTACTCCAGAGCTAAGACTGTGCCCCCCAGCCCCAGGTAGCCCTTCTGCCCCATTGCAATCAGGACCTGCGACTCCAGATATTTCACCTGAGGACAGGAATCACAGCACACCGTCACAGAGGACCAGTCTGCACACGCTGAGACACACAAACACCCTCGTACCTTCCACACACCTCAGGAGTACTTCACACATTCCCAGGCACAGCAGGATACAGAGCACAGACACATGACAGCAGAGCGAGGCCAGATCACTGCAGTTCTGACTGTACCTGATTGCTGGGATTGTGAAGGGATGCCACAAAGCTCATGAGGACATACTCCTTCAGGGCCTCCTTGACACAGACTGAAAAAACACACAACCCTGTGAGTGCAGCCCTGGTCCAAGCAGCTTGACCAGACGCAGCAGATGCAAGAGGACGAAGTAGAGACTAGGAATCGGGTGTGTGATTGTACACAAATGGCAAATCTTTAATCAATCATTTAAATATTACATACATATGAACTTTAATGTAACTGAAATCACAAATTGGAAATGAACTCTGCCTCCTTCTGTTATCTTGACACAGGTAGATTTCAGCTTGACTGGTTGAGCCACTTTCTGACACCCAACCAACTGCTGTCTCAGACCAGCAACCTGCCATTTTTCAGGAGGATGATTTCAGAAACACGGAGGAGGTCAGCTCGAGTGTATTTTTGTTTAACACCAATAGATTTGTGTGTAGTGAACTTCACTGGGTCAGCATTATTTTGATACTAAGATTTCTATATGTTTTCCAAATTAATGTCTCCTTTTCCAAACCTTGGAAATGAGTCATTTTTAAGAAAAGCATACAGCACATGTGTCAGGGATTGTGCTCTGCAAAAGGATGTACAGCCATTTTGAATTTTCACAGGTTCCACAATTGAAGAGCAGGTATTCTTCAGACAACGTCTGCCGCCTGTACCCAACACCAGCGGCTGAGTCTAGCAGTCCTACCTGGAGCTCAGGGCACCTGGGATCTTGCAGAGGCAGTGGCAGCACATCCTCCACAAGCACACGAGTCAGGTGCTCTGTACTGCAAGTAGCTCTGGGCTGCAGATACAGTGGGACAAGGAACAACAGGACACTGTTTGCAGCTCTTCCTCAAGACTCATCATGATGTAAACAGAAATGGAACTCTGACAAAAACTCAGTGTTACATCCTGTCACTATATCAATTTTTAGAAAAATGAGTATAAGTTACATATGGCAATAAAATTCAAGTTCAATTTGAGTTGTGTTTGTTTCTCCTGGCACCACTGTTCAGGATCCTATTTGTGATCTTCTTGCCTCATCTCTAATGATGTTAACACTATATAAACTTTATTACATCGGACATGATTATGCTGAATCTGATGTTTTGTTTATTGATTTTTGTTCGGTTTTATTGGAAAACGAGCACCATCATTAAAATAAATGGTAGGCAGTTTATTACCCCGTGTGAAATCAATAGCTGTGATTTGAAATCAGGTATAGAATCAGGTCATTATGAGAAGGCTGTGGAGAAGACTAACTCCACATCAAACACAAAATGAAGCCCCTGAGCTGTCAACCTCTGAGAGAATCCAGAAGAATCCAGAGTGCTTTCTGATATACAGTAGCTCAGAAAGGTTCCATTCACTGCAGGGTGGCTCAGTTGTTTTTCACTTCAACTAGAAAGCTGATTTGAAGTATCCAATCATATAAAAGCAGGTCTTTCATGGTCAGCCCACACTGGAACAGAATTTTCATAACCACAAGCTTGAAGGTCTTCGCCTGAACACCTGCAGCACTGAACCGAAACTCACAAGTGAGGCCAGATCAGTAAATCGAGATCTGTGAGATCTACTCAGATCAGTAAATCGGATCCAAGACAGACTGTAAATCACGTGACTGTGGCACAGTCCTGTATGAGCTCCAGATTGAACCTCAGGCGCTCTTCTCTTTTAAGTCTGGACTGGCACACTAACGTTGAGAGAATCACTGGGATGTCTTGCTTAAGACACAGGTGACCTGATGCATGAGGTGATGGAGGAGTTCTCACCTGCAAGAACATGCCTGTAAACTACATTGACATTGTTAGGACCCCCAGCCCCAGTGGAACAGTGTCAGGCAGCGTGTGGGTGAGCAGTCCCCAGGAGCAGATCCTGGTGAGAATGACGGAACTAGTAGGGCGAGCAGTTCAGTCCCTCTGACCGGTACAATACCTTGGCTGAGTGTTTTCCTCCTAGAAGAACCTGGTGCAGCACAGCTCCTGTCCCTCTGTGTTATTGCTGCACAAATGATAAGAATCGTGTGAATGGGAAGAACTCTTTTCACCTACCTCACATTTTCAGCAAGCGCTTCACAGGAAGGGTGGGCTTCACTGGGGTGCTGCCACCAGGGACTGGAGACCAGCCTGATAGACACACAGCAGCCAAACAGGGGAACCAAGGGGAACGCGCCCACTCTTCTGATCAGTGCCAGTGAGATTTTCCACACCCACACAGTCAGTGTCTCAGCTTGATGTCTCAGCTGAGGATGTTCATTATATCTGGAGGTGAGGACAGCTTCTCCACCAGAGTGTTTCCTCTCTCTCTGACCCGTGTCAACAAATTTGAGCTGTTAATTCTATGATTAGGTCAGTTTGGTTGTATAAAACACATGGATTGTCACTAAATCTGATACCAGATTGCTCAGATTGATGTTTTAAGAGCCTGTCATTGACATGATTCTATTTCTGGCATGTGCACTAAACATTAATGTGTCTCATGTCTCGTTAGCTGTGAAGAAAGACTGTAAATACTGTCTGCAGCACAGCTCCCTGGATACAGATACAAGTGAGTACTGTGTGCGTGGGTGTGGATGTATATTCACCCTTACTGTTCAAAATGCTTAAATGATTTTAAATTAAATAAAGCTTTGCTGCCTCACAGTGCTGGGGCCCTGGGTTCAACTTTGGAGCTGTGGTCTTTGTGGAGTTTGCATGTTCTCGCAGTGTTTGTGTGGGTTTCCTCAAGGTGCTCCATTCCCACCCCCCACCCCCCCACAGTCCTAAAATGTACAGGTAGGTTAATTGGCTTCTGGGAAAATTGTCTGTGACATGTTTGAGTGTGTGCGTGTCTGTGTGTGTCTGTGAGTGTGTGTGTGAGAGTGTGTGTGTCTGTGAGTGTGTGTCTGAGCATGTGTGTGTCTGTGAGTTTGTGTTTGAGCATGTGCATGTCTGTGAGTGTGTGTTTGAGCGTGTGAGTGTCTGTGTTTGTGTTTGTGTGAGTCTGCCCTGCAGTGGACTAGTGTCCTGTCCAGGGTTTATCCCGACAAGCGTCTTGCTTGCTGGGACAGGTTCAAGCTCCCTGTGACCCTAATTTGGATGAAGTGAAAATGGACAGACGTTTCCATAGTCATAATTTCCTAAAATAACAGAACTACAAGCTCTGTTACAACATTGATATAACAAAGGATCAAGTTTCTCAGCCAGAATCTGGTCCCCAACACTGATCAGCACAAAATCCACCTGCCTTTTGCTGCTTCTGTCTGTCTTTTTCTTTCGTTTGGTGTTTTACTCAACTTTTCAGCCCTTTTCAAGGGCCATTTGGATATTTATAACATCATTTGCGGGCCATACAAAATTATCAATTGAAAAATTAGCCTGCTATATTTGGTCAAACATTTAATTAACTTACCCCTAATGTGATGGCTGGAGCTGCTTCTCTTTGGTGAGGCGTATGATGTTAGCTGGTATCAATGATGTTGCTACTCGCAACTGCTTTTCCAGGTTTGCATCGGTCAGTCTGGAGCGCAGTCGATCAAACAGCCACTTGCTATCATTGAGTTCCCTGGCAGGTTTTCCCTCCATCTCCATGAACTGCTTGACTTCATCCCGCAGTTCGTAAAACCTCATGAGCATGTTCCCGCGACTCAGCCACCGCACTTCACAGTGATAAACAAGATCACCGTACTCAGAGTCAAGATCATTCAGTAACTCCTTAAACTGGCAGCTGTTAAACCCTCTGCTTTTGACACAATTTATGCATGACACTACTGTTGACATCACATTGTTGAGCCGCAACGACTGTGCACAGACTTTCTTGGTGTATGATGCAGTGGCATATAATTAAATCACTTGGATCAAGACTGAGACGATTCAGTTCTTTCTTGACAAATGCAATTAACCCTTTTTGCGAGCCAACCATGGCTGGAGCCCCATCTGTAGTAAGGCTACTTAACTTTTCAAATGTTAGTTCAAGTTTTTTCAGTTGATAAAACAAGTCTCTCAAACAACGCGACGCGATAAAACAAGTCTCTCAAACATCGCGACGGGATTATTTTGCTTTGATCGCTGTTCTAATCCTGCAGCTTGGATTTGGAACATATCCAACGTTCGTATTGACTCTTGAGGTCTTTTCTGTGTACTGTAATTTCCTCAATCTTCATCTGAGATTCAGTTTTTGTGAGGATTGTTGATCGTGGACGTGGTGATAAAGGTTGGATTGGAGTTATCGTCTGTGTCGACAAAGAAGTCGACAACATCGTCGTCAATCATTGGAGGGAAGGTCACCAACGTCGAGAGGAATCATCTCATCGCATCTCGTCTCCATCACAACGTGTACACTCCCAGCCTGCCTGGCACTGACTGTCCTCTGAGTCACCGCAGTACAGGCAGACAGGCTGCGGGCAGCCGACAAGAAGCATGCGTGTCTGTCCCGTCATGTACTCGTATGTGTCCTGTCTATCCCGTAATGGACGTTCCTTGCTTGTCCCTCAAAATTTACGTTATTATTATGATTCACTTAATATGAATTTATGTTGCTATGAAAAAAGCTCCTAGATTTATTGAATTTCAAGTCCCACCTGCGTAGGGCTGGGCGATATGGCCAAAAACATTATCACGATAAAAATTTTAATATCAGTCGATATCGATAATTATCACGATAAATGTCAAAACATTATTTCTTTCAAGTTTAAAGGCAGATTTTTTCTCCTGAGTGAAAGTTGAAGAAACCAGACAGTTAATTGGTAAATTAAACAACTCTTTATTTTAAGAACACAACAAACACTTGCCAAACAGCAGAAACATTAAACAAATCTGTTAGCTGCCCGGTCTGCAACACACACGCACACTCGAGCAGTATTTTGTGCGCATGCGCATATCATGCGCAAAGCATAAACATATATATCGAACATTTATCAAACTTTTGTTAAAATTATATAGAGGAAAATTATATTGCGATAATTATCGTTATCAAATTATCGCCCAGCTCTACGTCTGTGGTTGCCTTGGCAGGGCGAGACCAAATGATTTTGCGGGCCGGACGTTCCCCACCCCTGTACTAAGAGCTCAGCAGGAATGAAAGCCTGTGACCAGGGTCCCCAGTCCTGTGTGTCTGCAGGATTTCAGTCCAGCTGGACTTTCAGTGACCTCAATTAGCTCATTATTGACTTAATTGGACCAGTTTTACAGCTTCTTCCAGCTCTTCAGGAGCTGCTGCTTCGAAGACCCCTGGAAACCTCACCGACGCCCCGGGTATCCAGGAGCAGGACTGGGGCTGAGCTACAGCAGGGCTCACCAGAAGCAGGCCTGGAGAGCCTCACCTGCAGCTCATAGTGTGTGAGGCTGACCTCAGCTTCACTCACGGTCTCCTTTGCTTTGTCTCCAGATGCTTTTGCAGGGACTGGATATCGGTCTGATAGTGTTTGCGGATCTCCAGCTGACCTTCAGTGTGTCTGTTCTGGGCTTGAGGGCTTTGAGCGAGACAAAGGCCAAGGTAAGGAATCAGCCCAGCACACAGCTGCTCTGCTGCCAAACTCGAGTCACCACCCGTCCCACAGGAGACTCAGATCAGGACAGTCTGGGGGTGTCTCACAGAAACTGGGAACTAAACTGGCCACGATCTGGTTTCACCCCTGGGTTCTGGTAGGAGGTATCGCAGTATCAGAACACTGACCAGTAGATTCAAAAACAATTTCTTCCCCCAAGCAGTCCACATCATAAACAGCTCAAATTAGCACCTGCACTTTAAGGTACTGCACTGTTTGCACTATGTCCTGTCTTGGCTGTTATAACGTCTATTGTCTAAATTTGTCATTTGTGCCAATTTTTTTCCTCCACTGTTACTGGGTACAGCTGAACGAGTAGGCATTCCAATACACTTGTTGTATATGGCCAATAAAAAATCTTGAATCTTGAAAGTGACTGCCTGCAGGAAAGCTTACTTTGCCTGTTCAGCAGTAGGTTAAACTGACGAGTTCTGACAGAAATGCTCATTTTATGTGCAGCCGATTTTTGATACTACTCTTCTGGTGAAATGAATGTACTGAAAAGAAAAATTCTCAGAATTCAGTTGGTTTTAGAAGCATAAGGAAAATGACCACTTGGAAGAAACACGTTGCATATCCTGCTGTTAAACCTCCAGCCATTTGGGTTTCAGTCAAATGAGGAAAAAAACGTTTAAACTTCAGTTTTTTTCATTTCATCCAGAATGTCGTGGACAAGTTGTCATGAAGACAGGAAACAAGCTGTTTCATGCAGAAATGGCTCCAGCTGAACTGAGGTGTATCTGACAAGTATTTTCATAGGCAACTGTTTTATTATTATATTAATAATTTAAAATATTCCTACTGTATCTTATCCTTCATTCAGGCCCCGCCCCCTGCTGATCGCGGCTTCTGATTGGCTGAGTCGCAGCTCCGCGCGCTCGGCGTCTCCGCCTCCTCCGGCTCCGGCTCGCGGCTGCCCGCTCCGCTGAGGGCGCGAGAGGAGCGCAGCCGTTATTTGTGAGCGGCTGTGTGTCGGAGGAGCGATCGTCTCCCTGCGGCTGATCCCTGTGGAGGCGTATGGGGCTCCTGAGGCGCGGCTCTCTGCCTCCTGTCACACTGCGGAGAAGAGCCGAGGGCAGACCTGCAGCCCCGCTCCGCCGCTATGAGAGGGAGCGGGGCTGCTCGGTCCTGTTCGCTGTTCGGCACCGCAGGCCCGCCGGTAACTGGACCGAGCTCAGCCCGGGAGTCCCGCCAGCCTCGTCTGCAGCCGGGAGGCGCTGCTGAGCCCCGGGACCCTGCTCATCCCCGCGGCCTGGAGCAGAGCCCAGTGCAGCACAGCGCCAGGGACAGGCGGGGAGAGAGAGAGCGCCTCCTCAGAGGAAGAGGGGCGCAGGGAGAGAGATCAGGGGCTCCAGCTGCCCCGAACCAGCGGGTCTGCAGGACCGTCAGTCTCGGACCTCCTGCGGCCCAGCGACGGGTCTCTGCTGCTCCCGGCCGCAGGGCTTCACACACCGTGGCGCTGCGGCAGGGCGCTGCAGGACGAGCTGCTTCGAGACCAGATGTGTTGTTGCGGACTGTTTAGAGCACAAGGTCTGTGCGTGAGCGAGCGGAGTGAACATGAGGAGGAGCCGGAGAGCAGATCTGCAGGGCGAGTCTAGATCACAGGAGGACTAATGAGCAGGCTGTGTCTGGGAGAGGTCTGGCAGGAGACTGGAGTGACAGTAAAAGCCCTGATGAGCGAGTCGTGTGAGAGAGGAGGGAGAGGCGAGTCTGGATGGAGGGAGGAAGTGGTGTCTGACGTCATATCGTGAGCAAGACGCTCCGCTCTGTTTTCTGAAACTTTCCGGCTGACACTTTGGATATCAGACAGTTAGTGCTTCTGTTGGTAGAGTTGGGAAAAATCAGAAAGCATATAAAAAATGTAATTTTATAATTAAATATAGTGATTATAATGACTTATTAAACGTGAGCGTGACGTCGACACATCGGGATTGTGACGCAACAATTCCGGTCCGGGAAAGCGCTCCGGTGCTTCTGAGTCGCTCAGCGCTGATGCTCATAGCGAAGAAAACACTTGAGCTCGACACGGGTTGTCAATCTTCTGTCTTTTCACTGAAGATCCTGGTGGTTTACGGACTAGGTAGGGACCTACCATGGCTCGGTATCGCGGATCCGATTGTTCTTGACCTGTTTCTCCTGGGCAGATCGAGCTGTTATTGTGTTAACACGGTGTTCAGTGAGAGGGGGTTAAAAGCTCTTAACCTGCTGGAGTTTTATTAAAGCCCAGAGTGCAGATCTGAACAGGAATTCATTGCTGCTTCTGTTCCTGTCTCTGCTTTCACTGATGTGAAGAATTTGCTTGTGTTCTCAATATCCCGTGTCTGCCCTTCAGCCTGTTGGGTTGTATTCCATTAGGACCAGCTGGTTAGAGAGAGTTCTGTGGTGTCTAGTGGGTCTGCTGCTGGCCTGTCAGCAGTACCTTGACTCCCAGTGTGTGAGAAGCGCCGCCCAGCTCCCTGCTTCACTGTGCTGTTCTACTGGCTGACTGACAGGTCCAAGATGAGCCCGAAGGAGTGCAGCTGTGAGCCCAGCAGGGTGAAGTGGTTCTCCTCCTGTGTGCAGCGCACAGGCTGCCAGTGCCCCGGGCCAGGTATGACACAGCTGGATCTAGACCAGTGCCCCCTGAAGCCAGTCCCCCCACACACTGACTCCTGGCTTCCCTTTCCACTGGGACCCCATCCCTGGGCTCAGTTCTGACTGACCTGAGGGGCTCCTCACTGTCACCCTGCAGGTCTCCTCAGCTCGAGGCAGGGAAAGCAACAGCAGTCTCTTCATCTTTTCAACTAAATGATGATTTGAGCAAAAATAAATAAAAGATATAACATCAAATATAATAATATATTATGTTATATAATATAATAATAAGATAAAAAATAATATAATTTAGTGCGTGAGAGTATGTTTAAGAAGACTAACATCCATGTAAGGTATGAAACTATTGAAAGTGTTGAAAATGAGTAATTCACAGTGGTTATGAAATGAGCTGTGTCCGAGTGATGTACTGCAATTATTCTTTAATTTACATTTAATTGTAAATTTGGGAAAAGCAAATGTATATTTATGAAGATCTGTCCAAGTCGTTTAGACTGGGTGTAAGAGAAGCTGAATTAGAGGCTTTGATCCCCTTAGAGCAGCAGAAGGAGGTTCTCCACCTGGGAGCAGAGCTGCTGCCCTGATTCTTCTTCAACACTGAAATCCTCTGTTTGCTGAGGAGCAGCTGCTAACAAGACTGATGTGACCCAGAGAGCAGCTCTCTTTGTGGGCTCTTCAGGGTTAAGAAGTCCCAGTGGCTGCAGCTGTCATTCAGGGCCACTGATCTGAAAATGAGACGAAAACAAAACCCTGCACTCTTTAGCCTCCTGCCCTTAGAGCAGATCTGTATTCCTCTCTACTGGAAAACTGTCCGGGGTGAAAGAGTCCCAGCTTTTATGGGCTGTGCATCAATAATCATTTTGATCTCTATAATTCTCAGACGTGTGTCAGTAGGGTTTTAGGTCCCTCAGTCAACAGGTCGGTTTCAGAGTTTTCTCCCTAGAAGTCTGTGCTGTGGCGACACCAGTGTTTCCCCTGTCTGTGTGTCTGCTGTAGATGAGGTTCTGGCTGTTCTGGAGGGAATGAGCAGCGCTGATGAGGAATTTGGGAAGAACCTGGTAGAAGAGCTGCTCTCCCTCCTGCAGAGGAACACCAAGGGGACACTGCCAGTCATCCTGGGATTCCTCGAGAGCCCCCAGGTAACATGAAGGAGCTCCCTACACACCTCCTGACATACTCGTTGCAAACGCACTCTAATCAGGAGCCCAGTGTGCTCCAAGATACTGTCTGTGCTGTTTCTTACAACTAGAGGTCAGAGGATAAGCCCTACCGTGTTGTCATCTTGACAGATGTGCTTGAGTGGAAGCCTGGGGTTTCTCTGTGTGCGTTTCCACTCCCTCGTGTGGTGAGCTGGGGTGGTTCTGCTGTTTCACACTCAGTTCCCGTTGGCCAGGCTGACTGGCCCTGAAGGAGAAGCCTTTGAACAGACACTTGGTGCTGTGATGAGAGCAGCAGTCTCACCCCTGGCTTTGGTTCTGCCCTGCTCTAGGTGACAACTGCCCATCGCTCTGCTGTCCTCCAGGCAGTGGAGAAGCTGCTGCGCAAAACATCTGCGCAGCATCTGGATGAGTCCTTGGCCAAGAGCACCGTCTCGATGGCCTTGAATGAGATGACTATGTCACCGGTATGTAAACCCCTTTAATTCCTGCCTATCGAACTGTTGTCTTGCTGCAGTACTGTGGTCTGTTTCCTTGCCTGTAGCACACATTGATGCATCTAATGGAAGCAAATCATTTTGTGTTAACTTGTGTGCTCATTGGCTTGATCCAAGCTGTTGCTTCAACTCCAATACCATCGACTCCCAAGACGCTCTGATCTCTTTTTACTGTTGTTTCAGAAATGGCTGCCTGACTGGCAACAGCCAGCCAGCAACATTGTCGTTTGTGTGGTGAGAGACCACTACGACAGTACCATGGATATGGTGCTGTCCTTCTTCCAGCCCGGAGTGCTCCCTCACCACGCGCTGCTTAATGCTTTAGGAGATATCTCCCGCAACTGCAGTAAGTTCTGTGCTGCTAATGGGGTGTGATCTGCACAGATATATTCCGGATTTTTTACTGTGCTGTATTTCAAACTTCATGATACTGCTCGTATCTGTTCATTCAAGCCCTGATACATGAGCTTATTATGAAGGCTCAGTGTTTGTTACTCATCCCGCTGCTGAGTCTCCAGTGTTATCATGAGCCTTGGTACCTACCCAGTGTGAAATGTGTTTTCTTTGAAGGTCGTGACATAGCAAGGGATATAGTGAGACTTCTGGACCTGCTGGTGCCTGTTCTCCCCCTTGCTGTGACTAATAAAATGAAGGCAATGATGGCTTTTGGTAAGTGTTCAAGCTGTCTCATTAAGGGGGATTGCTTGGTTCCACTGGCAATCCACTGACAAGGCCTGTTCAGACCTCTTCCCACTGAGCTACAGGACTGCTTTGATGTAGCTGAGGAGTGTAGCAGGCTGTTCCTCTCTTGTGTTGTCAGCATTGGAAGGCCTGTATGAGAGCTGGGCGAAATTCCAGGGTCCTGGGCAGTGTGTTCAGGACTGTTCAAGCCAGGTCATGATAAGTTTTGATGTAGTGCACAGATGGCTGCCGTCTTCTGAGCCAAAGGTATGGGATCTTTAATCCAGTGTAGGTTATTTGACATCTTATTAATCATCCTGAATTCTCAGATGTTCTGGAGGAAAGAATGGACTTGAATGCAAAGAAAAGATGTATCCATGCAGGTATTAGGGAAGGGTATCAGGGTCCAGGGTTCAGATCACAGTAAGCAAAGCTGAATAGGGTGCACTTATGAAGCAGGTTTTATTCATTGCTCAAAGCTGTTTTAACTGTCTGTGGTTTTAGACAAGTTTGCTTTCCTGTGACTGAATCCTTTCCTTGAGAATGATGGTGTTTGTGTTTTGCTCTGTCTGAAGGTGACGGCGGCCATTGTCTTGGCCCTGGCAGCTATGTGCTGCCTGCTCCCTGAGGAGAAGTTTCAGTGTGAGCTGCCAGCAGTTTTACAGGCCTTCCAGCCACTGTATGCAGCTGAGGTGGACGTCACCTACTCCAGAATCAACAAGGTAGGCCTGTGACCGATGATGGGCCTTTAGGTGTACAGGTTGTGGATTGCGAGGGCCGTTTCTTTTAGAAAATGGATTTTGATTCAAACAATCACTAGTAGCACTTTCCCAGTGTCCCTTTGTCCACTAGCTCCAGTGATGAGCTGGTGAGTCCCAGTGCAGAAGAGGATTATGGTCTGTTGTGCCCCATGTGATTGTGAAGGGTGTGAACAAGGTGGATCTGCCAGGAGTAGAGTCCAGGGGAGGCGTTATCCTGCTCTGTCAGATTTTTGTGTGTGATCAAACTACCAAAATCCTAATGCTAATGTGTTATTGCATACAGTGAGAGAGTGAGGCCTCTTGATGAAGCAGCAGTGCCTCTCCAGATTGACTCCAACGTGCTCTTCTTTCAGAGTCTGAGTATGCTTGTGGAGGCAGCAGTGCCGAAGGCCAGACCAGTGCTGGAATCCCAGCTGGAGCAGCTGCTGACTATGGTGCACGCCCAGGTAATGGGGACAGCAGCCCGCTCACCTGCACAGAAAGACGTTACAGTAGTCAGTAAGAGTGTCTGTCTGAGGGGTGAAGCCCTCAGGAGCCTCATCAATGACAGCAGCTCAGTGCTGTGATCTACCCCTCTCCACAGCTCATGGCAACACTGAAGTGCCGTGTATCTGACTGGTGAAGCCCTTATTCATTCAGTTGAACGGATATTGATGACTCAGCTCATTTTATCATGGCATTAGAACAGCAGTCCATGAGAGAGTGTGCATGATGCCCTTGTGGGTGTTATAAGAGTGCTCTGGTGCCTGTCTGGTGTCCCAGGATCTGGCAGTGCTGATGGGGCTGTGTGCCAGTGTGCCCCTGGATGTGGTGCTGTCTGTGCTGAAGAGACTGGAGACCCAGGTGACTGACCCAGCCTTCCCCTGCAATGAGCAGGGCTCTGGGGTAGGTGTACTGCATCAGAGTCCTGACAGACAAACAGAAGCTGCTCTTAATGTCAGCTTCTACGTACAAGTTTCAGCACCTTGATGTGGATTGTCATGCTTGTTACTACAGAGTGATTTCACCTGTGCCCTGATTCTGTGCTATGGGCATGTTGCACTTAAAGCACCTGCAGAGGATCTACTGCAGAGAATGGACACTGACTTTATGGAGAGACTGAGACCCCATGTCACCACTAAGGTAGGCAACATGTCCTCCTTTAAGAACAAGAGATCTGACAGAGTGAACCTCACAGCTCCTGTCTGAAGAGTGTATTCAACCACTGCTACATTCTGTAATGTGCGTCTGTAACGCAGGGAGGTATTTGTAACAACCCTCAGGCAAAAGTTCTTCCTTATTTGTTCTGCTACTTTCCTGCAGTGTCTGGGTAGAAATTGTTAATTATACTTGGACCTGATGGGATTGTTATGGGGAGGAGGACACAGGGATACAGTGTCCGTGGCTGTCCAGGCTGTGAGTGTCCATCACAGCCCAGGGCTGGTGGAGGTGAGGTGGTGAGGTGGCGTCTGGGCTGTCAGTGAGTGAGCTGCTGTGTGTCCCCCTGCAGGAACCCAGTGTCAGACTGAGCCTGTGCCACAGTGTTTGCATGATTGCACAGGCAGTGCGCAGCGCCAGTCCCACCGGAGCTCCCAACTTCCCTGCCAAGGCCAAGCTCCTGGCGACAATGATGGTCAGTGTGTCTGACGCAGCCGCCTGTCTGCTGTTTTCCCACACGGATGCTCTGGACAAGCTGTATCCTGTCACTGTGAATCGGAGATAGTTTGCGAGAAGTGATTGGAAGGGAAACTGTTTTGCTATTGATCAATACAGTTGTGTTTTTAGCTTTTGGGAAACACTGTTCCAGAAGTATTCAGAAAAATGACTCCTTTGTTCACAGTGACATGATCCTGTGTCCTGTCTCTAAAGACAGCACTGAGAACTGCAACAAAGGGGCAGTAGTGGACAACTTCAACAGTCAGTGTTACAGAGCTCATGTGATCTGTCTGAGATTGACCTGCTGTTCTTGTTTCCTGTAGGCTCTTGACCTTCTGCAATTCTTCGGCAGTGGTTACACTCTGGATGACAGCTTGAAAGAGAGTTTGAGGGAGGGGATATTATATCTGGCTGCACAAGACCTCAGACAGACCATCCAGACCCTACTGACCCTCACATCTCCCTCTGAGAGGTAGAGCTCAATTCTAACAGTGAGAGGCTCTTTGCAGTGATAAAAGCATCACAACAACTGCACTGTGTTGTGGCGTCAGTGTTTGTGTATTTTAACTCTGAGAATGAGTTTGAATGCAGAGCCCTGCACTCACAGCTGGGGGGTGTGAGGCTGACTCGGGGGTGTGTTTTGCAGCTCACTCCCGGAGGTGTGGCAGGTCCTCAGTACCAGCCAGGTGGTCTCGGAGACCGTGAAGCACCTGGCTGATCATCTCGGCCTGATGATGGACATGAAGGTGGATGATCCAGAACTGGATGTAAGTGACTATAGAGCCCATCTGCTGGTGTTTCTAACTGAGCAGAGGACAGATAGTCAGACAGCTGACAGCTACAGCACAGAGGTACTGTCTCCCTGTAATATGTCTCAGCCCAATAGCAGGCAGAGAGACACCAGCAAGTAGGCAAGCGGCTGTGTGAGCAAACAGCTCCCTGTTTGCAGCACAGGGACAGGCTGGCGAGCACAGAAAAGCGTGGTGCAGACCAGCAGCCCAAAGCCACATCCAGAACAGGCCAGAACAAAGCTGGGTGAACACAGAGGCTCAGCACTCAGCAAACTCCAAACTCAGAGCTGATGGTAGTAAGCACAGTCTGTAAACAGACAGACACAGCACACAAGCACAAGAGGGTAATCTAGACAACAAAGACAGGGTGAAGCTAGGAGCCAGTATCCGAGGAGCAAACTCGGAAGTCAGGGAGAAGCTCGAGAGTTTAGGACCGAGTTCCTGAGCGCTGACAGACCAAGGGCTTGTGTAGCTTGAACCCCCTGAGGCGGGCGTGGTGGACAATTATCTTCAGATGTGGCTGGCTAGCACGTCAGTTTTAGCTGTCCCTTCTGCTGACCAGCAGCGACCAGCATGACCCTCCCTCAGTGTAACCCTTGTCCCAGCAGTACTGGGAATGAAGGCCGACTGGTGTCCTCCTGTCTTCAGATCCACAGACACACAGAGGAGCAGCTGGCAGCTCAGAGCTCAGCCCTGACAGAGCAGGAGACCCCAGCTGAGCCAGTTGTTCTGCAGGCTCTACTGGGCTTGATCACTGTCCTGTCCATCGCAGACAAGAGTCAAGCCAAAGCACTGGTGCCCTTTGTGTACTGTAGAGCCAGGCCCTGCTTGGAAAGTGTAAGTTTTTTAGGATGTTCTTTGTTCAAATATTGTGTCATTTGTTTTTGTGTATTAAATTTAAATATAACATTTTTAATTGTAATCAATTGGATATCCATGATTACAGTGTTTGCCCTTTGAGCTACAGTGACAGTGGGCTCAGACTCCAGCCCTGAGAGGAGAAAATAAGTGGTGACAGTTTGTGCGTGTCTGTGTGTAAAGTTTCCCTCTTGTCCTGTGTCTGTGTTAAAGGAGAACCTGGAGGTCCGCAGAGCCACAGTGGTTCTGCTGGGGCAGCTGGTCAGGCTGGGCTCTGACAAAGCCCGGCTCAACAAAGAGGTCCACAGCTCCCTGGTCAGCATGCTGCTGAACCTGACTGACCCCAGCCCAGAGGCTATCCATGTAAAGACACAGAGCTGCCGCTGGCTGGGCTCAGCCTGTGGGACTGTGGGTCTTCTCATGTCCTTCTTTGATAATGATACTTGTCACCTATCCAGTGTTTCACCAGCTTTGCAATCGGTGAAGAAAAACAACCCTACAGTCAGTATGAACTTGTAGCCTGGAAATCTAAACATTCAGAGGGTTACTATCAAGGATGTGTCAAAGGGTTTCAGGGCTGGCTGCTATTTTGTGACATTTGTGTAGTTTCTGTTTAATTTGGGCTCTGTGTGAAGATAAACTGGTTTTGACGATGTGGATTTCCCCAGGCCTGCTGGACAGTCCTACAGCACTTCACCCTGGAATGTGTGCTGTCCATGAAGGAGATGTGCAGGATCCTGGTGAGTGAGGTTCTCCTAGGGCTGGCTTCTGGGCTGCTGGTGAGAGAGGGGAGCACAGCCTGCGTTTGGGACACAAACACACAAAGACTTGTCTCAGATTTAGGAAATATATTTGTGCTAAACCAGGCTTACACTGAGCACTAATTACAGTGAGTAAGAGCTGAAAGTGCCAGATTATAATGACAGTAGTGCTGATGAGTTCATACACTCTCATTAGATGGATTAGAGGTGCTTCTCTGTAATGGAGGGCTGTCTCTCACATGGGGGCTCCTGTACGGTAGTAGCGTGCTGTCTCACACTGCCCTGCAATATTCCCTGTGTCCAGATAACGAGTGGGCAGATCAGCCTGGCCCAGAGGCTTGCGCTCCAGGGTGCACAGAGCAGAAGGGCCTGGGTTCGGGAAAGTGCTGCCATCTTCATTGGTAAGAGCTCAGTGACAATGAGAAGAGTGATTGAGACTCAGTGTAGAGGTGATGCTCCACTGGTAAAAGTGAGTTGTGCTGTGGTTAGTGATGGGGTTTTGCCGGGATGGGAATTCAAGCATTAAAAGGATACTCTGTAGGTTTCCCTTGAAACAGCTTTGAGTCTGAAGGTGTTTGATCAGTGGGGTTTTCTCAAAGGACTCAGGCTCTGATATGTCACGCTAGTAAAAGGCCTCTAGTAAGAAGGCTCTAGTATGTCTAGCTACAGTAGTCTCATTTCGGCAGCAGGACACTGGGCACCACTTTCAGCCTCTTCTGTCTAGTGTTTGAAATGCATTTTTCTGTCAGTAATGAAGCAGGTTAGTCAGACTTATCTATATCGCCAAGAAACACATTTCCATGAGCTGCTCCCCATTCCAAGTGTTGGCAGTGTGCGCTGGTGCAGTATCCTGTGTGGTGCTGTGTGTGCAGGAGCTCTGCTGTTCAACCCCTCTGTGTTTCAGGCCTCCAAGTGCAGCAGCTGCAGAGGAGACTCTGCTCTTGTTTCGCTCTGAGAAGAGCTCAGCGAGGTAACGATGCTTGTCTTTTGTGTCCAGTATGTTGACCAGTTGTTCTTGTACAGTATATACAGACTCTAGTATTTTAGAGTCTGTTTAACCAGAAATTCTGGCTGTAGCCTCTCACACCATAGATACCCAGTGTACAAAGTTTTGAGAAGTTCAGAACATGGAGATGAAAAATGTATAGTTGGCCTGTTTAGCAGATTTCTGTGGAATTGCACATCTGTAGTAGTGCTGCTTTATTTTATTCTTTTTAGAGACTTGTGCGGTCTGTGAATTACAGTGTGGCCGTTTCTTCTAGCTTCATACTTTGACATTTTTGACTACTGTTCCTTCTGATAGTGAAGAGAACACAGATGTCACACAGAAAGGATCTCACACTCCTTCTTTAACCCCACTGCATGAGGTGCAGACCTGCTGCTCTGCACAGTGTCTCCTAACTCACACCTGCTGGGCAAGAGCTGGATCAGCACTGCAGCTGTGTGTCAGGAGCTGAGCAGGACTGCAGGACCTCGTCTCTTTCCTTCCGCAGCCCTGAGGATCCTGCTGCAGGACCCAGAGCCGCAGGTGCGGGAGAGGGCTGCTGAAGCCATGGGGCTCTTCACCCGGCCCTGAGCAGCACTCTGGAGTCGGGGCGCCCCTCCCCATCCACTGCAGAGACACCTGGGCACCCCAGCTCACTCTGGACCTGACAGCACACCTCTCTCTCTCCTACACACACACACATTTGTGTTTAAATAAATTACACAACGTGTACAGAAGCTGGTTTTCATTCTAGAATGTATGAATGGTGCTGAACCAACACTGAAGTGTATGAAGCGCTTTCCTGTCTTCAGTCTGCAAGTGTTCAGACAGGAGGAGCTGGAAACAAGCTGTTTCACACAGAAGTACAGAATACAGAGCAGTGAAGTGCAGGAGACAGAATAACACTTGAGAGACAGAGGGGCGCAGGAGAGGTTATGGTTATGGTGTAGCATGAAAGACAAGGTAGCAGGTCTGTGGAAAGTGGGAGGAAGCCGCAGTCGGAAGTGATCGTGGGGAGACGCATGTCTGAGGTCATGTCATAAAGAAGAAGCGCTGCTCTGTCTTCACACACTTTCCAACTGACACAGGGAATAAGAGAACCATTTGCTTGTAGGAAGAGCAGGAAGAATACAACGTTATGTAATAACTTTCAATCAATGAATAATATTAATGATTATAATCACTGATTATGCGCATGTGTCACATAGGGGCAGCAGGATTGTGACGTAACATTTGGCGGTCAAGAGCGCATTCCAATTTTAGTGACTTGCTCAGAGCTCAAGTATGAAGCAAAGAAAACATCTCACCTTCTGAGCTTCTTTTTTCACTGCTGATTCAAGAGTCATGGCTGTTTACTGGACTAGGCAGGGACGTGCTGAGGCTCGGTCACACGGATCGGATTGTTCTAGTGCTGTTTCTCCTGGGCAGATCGAGTTATTACTGTGTGAACATGCGGTCTGAGCAGGAAGGAGTTCAAGCCTCTTAACTTTGGGGTGTTTTGTATTCACCAGATGACTACAGAGTGCAGATCTCAGGAGAAATGAATTGAATGATGTGCAAGATTTTCTTGCGTCCTTTATTTCCCCTTTCTGCCAGTTAGCAGAGGTGGATTGTATTCCAGCACGACAAGTTGGTAAAAGAGAGTTCTGTGGTACCTAATGAGTGTCGCTTCTGGCCTGTGAGCAACACGTTGACTTGTCACAAGCATTAAGCCATATCCAGCTCACGTCTTCACTGTGTTGATAATTTTAAATGCCAGAAATGTTTAGTAATAATAGAGTAGGAGGACAGAATTCATGTTTTGGAGGGGCGCATTAGCACACTATTAGATGTTAACCACATTGAGGGATGGATAGATTCAGCTCCTTCAGAGCACTCAGTCATTTCAGAATTGGCTGCAGTCCCTCCTGGCCCAGCTGTCTCCAGGTCAGCGCCGGCACCAGCAGCAACCACACGCGAGCCCTGGGTCGCAGACAGGGGTCTAAGAGCTCAAGGACTAGACCCCCTGCACACCAGTCACCAATCCGACTAAGCAACAGGTTCTCTGCTTTAGGCAGCACGTCTGTTGATGCAGATAAGGTGCTCATAATTGGCGACATGATAATCAGGAATGTTAGAAATCCTAACCATCACAAAGCAGTGGTCTCTGTAAAATGCCTCCCTGGGGCCTGAGTTTCTGACATTGAGGCGAAACTAGACACATTTTCCAGCAATGAAGTCTCCACCTTGGTTGTTCACACTGGAACTAATAAAGTACCAACAATCCGAGGGGTATTAGAGCAGCTTCATTTCTATGTGCAAAAGAGCACAAAGAAAAATGTCGGAATTTAATTGTGTCTGGTCCCTTACCAATCCTATACAGAGGGGACGTCCCCTATAGTAGGCTGTACTCCCTAAATCGCTGGTTAGAGACTTGGTGTGCATACACAAGAATAACCTTAATTAATAGTTGGGACATTTTTTGGGAATGGCTTTTATAAACGGGATGGTCTCCAGCTTAACCAGAAGGGATCATTTATTCTATCCCCAAAAATAGCAGAGAAGCTGCTTCCTTGACTACTAAGAGCACCAACCAGGCCTCAGCCATGTGATCTAAAATCGTGTGCTGTCTGTACTCCCAGCTCTAGTTCACCTCCTGTACCGACCCAGGTTCTCTACCACACGGCATCCCATCAATGACATTACTATCCAGAACCAGATATGAGTGTGAATAGACAGAGTATTGCAACTATCACTAGACCTAGATTAGAATTCAGACGTTCCTTTAGGGGCTCCTGTGTTGACAATTTAATCTCCATTCCACTGGTAAACCTAAATCAGTTAAAACATGAAACTACCATATAAATGCTCACTGTTAAATGTTCGCTCACTAGGCAACAAATCAGTTCTGGTTAATGATATGGTGCTTGACACCAACTCTGACCTGTGCCTACTAACAGAAACCTGGCTTTGACCCACTGACACTATTCCTGTAGTTGAAGTCTCACCTAATGGCAAAACGTTTTTGTAGAAAGCTCGTTGCTCAGGGCATGGAGGTGGCCTAGCAGTCATCTTCAGTGAGTCTCTGAGAATTGAATTAAAAACTATTAATAACTTTCACACATTTGAAACAATGCTCCTTAAAATAGCTCCTGAATCATCTACATACATTCTTTTAGTGTACAGACCCCCCGGTAGATCCCATCCCCACTCAGCTAGTCAAAGATTCCCTCTAAGTACTGGCAGGACCTATAATTAGTATGATGAACATGTCCCTTGCATCAGGAGTTGTACCTGATCAATTTAAGGTAGCAGTTGTTAGACCGCTCCTTAAGAAGCCAAATTTGGACCCACAAGTTCTTAACAACTACAGGTCTGTCTCAAACTTTTGATACACAGGCTTGAGTCTGAGGTTGGCTTATGTGGAACCGTCTTTAAGTGGTTTACTTCATATTTAACTCATCGTTTTCATTATGTTCAAATGCCTAAAAATTGTACTGCTTCGTTAATGTCACCAGTTCAATTTGGGGTACCACAGGGATCAGTGCTGGGACCAGTATGGTTCTCTCTCTGCAAGCTGCCGCTAGGTAGGAAAATACGAAAAGATTATATTAACTTTCATTCATATTCTGGTGACACTCAAATATACATTTCATTTACACCAAATGGCAACTCTTCTATTATCACTTTAGTTAACTGCATTAATGAAATAAAGACAGATGTGTGAAAACTTTTTGTTACTCAACTGAGATTCTATTGTTTGGAGGCAACAATACTGACAGGACTACTATAACTTCAGCACTTAACTCAGAGGATTTAAGAATTTGCCTCAAAGACTCTGCATGTAACCTGGGCGTCATATTAGACACAAGGCTCTCATTTATCTCTCATGTTAAAACAGTATCTAAAACATGCTTCCTATAATTAAGAAATATTGCAAAACTAAGGTAGTTTCTCTCCACTCAAGACAAAGAAATTCATACATGCTCTTGTAACAGCAGGTTAGACTACTGAAATGCCCTACTATCAGGAAGCACCTATCGCACTTTCAACACCTTACAGCGAATTCAGAATGCAGCAGCTAGAATCGTTACTAGGAGCAGAAAGTACGACTATATAACCCCCATACTTAGCTCTCTTCATTGGCTTCCTGTCAGCTACAGGGCGGACTTCTACTTACTTACAAGGCTCTCAGAAGTCAGGCACCTGTCTATCTAATGGACTTATTAATGTTAACACCCAAATCGCCTGCTTAGTTCACAGAACGCAGGCCATCTTCATATTCCACGAATTAATAAAATAACAGTTGGCTGTAAAGCCTTTAGGTACAGGACCCCTATCTTATGGAACAGTCTCTCACCCCATATTTCAGGATTCATATCCAGACTGAAGACCTACTGTACTACTTCAGCCTAGCCTATAATAATAATAATAATAATAATAATAATAATAATAATAATTGCTTACACTTATAAATAAATAAATATATATATATATTTCTGGACACTCCACTCAAAGTGCTTTACAGGTAATGGGGATCCCCTCCACCACCACCAGTGTGCAGCCCAATCTGGATGATGCACCAGTCCTCCCCACACACCAGCTCTCAGTGGGGAGGAGAACAGAGTGATGAAGCCAGTTCAGAGATGGGGATTATTAGGAGCCCATGATGGGTAAAGGCCAGGGAGAAATTTGGCCAGGACACAGGGGTAACACCCCTACTCTTTTCGAGAAACACTCTGGGATTTTTAATGACCACAGAGTGTCAGGATCTCACTTTTACGTCTCATCCGAAGAACGGCACCTTTTTACAGTATAGCGTCTCTGTCACTATTCTGGGGCATTAGGACCCACACAGACCGCAGGGTGAGCGCCCCCTACTGGCCCCACTAACACCTCTTCCAGCAGCAACTATAGTTTTTTCCCAGGAGTCTCCCATGTGATTGATAATTAATAAAGACACACCCATCTCCCATCCCCCATGTTACTGCAGCCTCATCTACAGCAGACACCTCACCGGTCTCAGTCTGAATTAATTAGGCAGAGGGAGGATGAAGACCATTAAAGAAACTTAACAACAGATGTCATAAAGACTCAGTTCATTCAATTCCAATTCAAAGTAGTGTTACGAGTCCGGCTAATAAAACCGAAACTAAAATATAAACTATAAAATATAAAATATAATATTTTATATTATAAAATATAAATGCGGGAACTGGAAAATAATCCTGCAACCGATCTTTTCCGCAATTCGAAAAAACTAAATCAGACGGGGAAGCCAGTAATCCTAAATCAAAGCTGTAATCCGAGAGCCGTCGTTCAAAGCAGAAAGCCAGGAGTCCGAAACCGAGGAGTGTACTTTCCGCAATCCAGAAGCCGCAGGTCCAACAGAGACAAGCAGTTCCAAGCCGAAGAGGTGTAAACGAGACGAGCGAAAAGCAATAATAAAGCTCACATGTACACCGAGCAAGGAGGTCAGGGAAGACTGTGCTTCAGTGTATAATGAGATGGTGGTGTGGTGGTGAATTAGTGATCCCGTAGGTTGCCTAATTCAGCGTGGTCTACGCAACAGGGAAGCGGGGATCATAACAAGTAGCAAAGGAGCATTGTTTTCAAACATAAGCTGCATAGAGCCCTGTTACTCAGGAGTTACTCGGCCGTTAGTCAACGAGGCTCCCAAGTAGAGCTGGGTGTTGTAACTTGGGCATTTCTATCCACCTCCTCCATCTGAGGGTTTATGGCAGAAAGTAAACTACACTCGGCCCAATACACAGCTCACCTGTGCTTCAGAATGGAATGTGTTCAACAACTGTACGGAATAGTATGTCTTCCAGGGCGCCTTTTTTGTAGGAAGGAAAAGAATTCCCTCTTGCAAACAGGTTTCCTGTTCCATCTATACTCAAGATCAAATAACTATACTGAAATCCTTAAATACTAGCAGCATGCAGTTAATCCTCCCATCTGCCTTTGTGCTGCTCCTTTTAGTCAAAGCAATAAACCCAAACCTTACCTAGAAAGAATCCCACAAGCAAACACAACACACAACCTCTCCCTTCCATGTTGATGAATGATCACACAAACCTCATGTATAGTATAAGCCCCCCCAGTGGCCTTTATATACTCAAGACTCCTGGGCTTCAGCTCCTACACACAGAGTGTAGGAATCATGGCGACAAAAACTGAAATTGAAGCCCAGTCCTTCAGATAGTCATGAGCTGGATTAGTACTAATACCAGCAGTGACATCCTCCAGTAGTGCAGGTCAGGGGTGGTCTAAATTAGATAATGAGACAAATAGTTTCATTGCAAAGCTGAATATTTGGTTACTCTTACTCTTTGTCATGAGATATTTTTTGTCATTTCAGATTTTATCTCCCAGATTAAAGATTACATTTTTCTGAGCACTTAGAGGAAAATATCTGGGCCCCAGATTGAAATATTCCAAGTCCAGTCTTGTTTTCTCAGTTAATGTCATGTGGGAGAGGATTAGTGATAATTAAAATCTATGAAAGCACAAGTTCCTGCATTCAGAATGGGGAATTAATGATACTGTAGCTCTTAAAGCACCTAATTCAAGAGTGACCATTTGGACAGCACAGTGGTGTGGATTTTAGGACTGCAGCCTCACAGTTCCTGAGGTTGATGTCCAACTGAATTTCCTGCTGTGTGGAGCTTGCATGTCTTCCATGTGGATTTTCTCTATGGGATGTAATGGAAAGTTACTGAAAAAAAGTGTTTTATCCTAAATATGTCCGTTTACGGGCAGAGCTGTGTTGTAAAAGCAGCGGGATTCTTAGAACAAACTGTGATTGTACCCAGCGAGTCAAGGCCATGGGATGTTCTAAGAGTATGTTTATCTCTGTCCCAGCAAAAAGGCGATGCGTAACTGCACGTACCTGTAGCTGTCTTCTCTGTCCTAAGGCTAAGACCTATAAGGACTGGAAAATTACTGTCTCGCCTGTCTTTGTTTTACTAACCAACCATAATGAAGTAAACAAGTTGAGGTGTTGCATCAGCTAAGTGTATAAAATAATGGACCTTTTCCTATTTTACTTTGAAAATCAGCTCTCACTTGCTGCACAGACTGGTGGTTGCTGTTTTTCCCTATTGCGCAATATGAATAAATGCCTTACTGAGTGAATGAGAACACCTCTCCTGGCTCGTCTTTGTTAAAATTCCAAGACAGGGACCAGTTTACTACCGATTTAGAATGGCATCCTGGCTTTTCAAAGTAGTTTACATGTATATAAAAAGTTAAGTCAATGATTAAAAAATTGCAGTTGGAGAAAGTGTGGACATTCAAAGGAAGTAGATAGATTGATACTTTATTGATCCCATGAGAGAAATTGCAGTGCAACAGCAGCTTAACACAGACAACACAGCAACAGTGTAACGAATGATACAATAATAATAATACAATACATACAGTACAATCAGTACAGTGAGAAGTGCACTATGAAGAGTTACTCACAGTCCAGAACACACAAAGAACAGAACAGTACACAAAAAAGTCGTATTGTACAATATAAATATGAATATAAATGTATTGCACAGGTCCCTGGCATATATTGCCCAAAAAACGGTTTTAAACGGGAAAAAGAAAAAGAACAGCTGTATCAGTTTACTGTTCAGTCCAGAAACAGGTCCCTGTCAATGTTGCCTCTGCCCAGACACACAGTGGATGCGTTGTACAGTCTTATGGGAGAAGGCAAGAATGACCTCCTCTAGCGCTCCCTGTCGCACCGTGGATGAATCAGTCTATTGCTGAACGTGCTCTTCATTTCTACAAGCCTGTCATAGAGGGGATGGGAGACGTTGTCCATGATGGCCTCTAGTTTGGACACCATCCTCCTCTTGGCCACTACCTCCAGGGGGTCCAGATCAGACCCAATGACAGAGCTTGCTCTCCTGATGAGCTTGTTCAGCCTTTTAGAATCCCCTGCTCTAATCCCAGAGCCCCAGCATACTGCTGCGTAGAAAATGGAGCTCGCCTATCAACTGATAGAACATATGTAGCATCTTACTACATACATTGAAGGACCTGAGCCTCCTCAAGAAGTAAAGTCAGCTCTGGCCCTTCTTGTAGATAGCCTTGATGTTCTTCGACCATTCCATCATCAATGTGCACTCCCAGGTAATTGTACGAGTCCACCCTCTCCACGCCACTCCCGTGGATGTAGACAGGAGTATGTTTGACGCTTTTCCTCCTGAAATCTACCACCAGTTCCTTCGTCTTTGTTACATTCAATTGCAGGTGGTTCTCCCCACACCACTCCACAAAGCTGCTGACCTCTTCCTCTGCACTCTTCCTCCTGCCCACTCTTGATACATCCCACTGTAGCGGCAAGGCTTATTAAAATACGGAAATTAAGTTTGCTGCTCCCTTGCCAGTCCCTCTCTCCTTCATCTCATTGGTGCTGGATACAGAGAGGCCATTCCAGTTGGTTCACATTTAAAGTGTTTTTCTAGCCGATAGAGTGTCCTGATAAGGAACAACTCCCAAAGCTGAGATTCTCCAGCAACCCTAATAAATGGTCATCTCTTGCGCCTTACTGTCTGGGAGAGTCTTATTCAAAGTTGTTTACAACCCTAAGGTCAGAGTGCATTGTTACCCATCCTCAGCCAATCAGGAACTGGTAGGACAGGTTAACCCCACGTGGGTCTCGAATGCCCACAGAACTTTCAACCAATGAACGACCGTAGTTCCTCCAGGTAAAACAGGCAGCACAGGGCTTCCTCGGGGCGCCTCCTGGACATTCTCAGACTCAGCTCGGACCACCACGTAACGGCCAGTGTGTCCGAGAGTCAGAACTTCACTTTGTTGTAAGAGTCAAGAACGGAGGTTGCCAGCGCGTAACCAAAGGATCCACCCGAGGTTAGCCCAGCAGCAAGCCTCGTGAACCAACCGCGAAAGCTCACCTGATCAACAAGTGAACTAAGGTCGGAACTGTGGACAGCTGAATCTGTGGATTCAGGACTCACGCTACATCAGGAACGAACCAGTCTTCTTCCTGTCTAAAGAGTGTGACCTGCTTGGACCCACAGTCACTTTTCTCCTGTGCACAAACTCTGCTAGTTTCAGCCAACACTAACTAGCCGGTCTTCAGAGAGCATCAGCAGCGCACCGCAGCACAAATCTCTCCCACTTCTCTCTCGCTGAACCAGCGCTGCCTGGCACCAAGCCAGAGAACGCCGATTGGACACAGCAACAAGCCTGCCACTGGTTGTGTCCGCGGGAGATCTGAATCCACACAGATTGGATGAGTATTCAACATTCTGCATTACAGCTCGAGAATTCAATTGTTACCTCAACCTGAGATTATATCAATTTAATTCCTATGAGTGATGTACTTGCTTTTGAGTATCTAGTGTAGAAGTTGTAATCCAGGTTCATTTACGAAACAGTCTCAATGAATGATATACTGAACGTATGTCCCTCTTGGTTTGTAACTCTTCATGACTGAATATACACCTTTTGAATTCTGCTAACCCTCACAATAAGAGTATGCCTACACCACAATTGCACAATTGCAGCACATCTGAGAACTTCTGCAGGTGGCATGACTCTGAGTTGTATTTAAAGTCTGAAGTATAGAGGGTGAAGAGGAACGGAGAAAGAACTGTCCCCTGAGGAGCCCCTGTGTTACTCACTACCTGTTCAGACACACAGTTCTGAAGTCTCACAGACTGTGGTCTGCCTGTCAGATAGTCAGTGATCCACAAGATCATGGAGGCACCGACTTGTATCTCCTTCAGCTTCCTCCTTAGAAGTAAGGGCTGGATAGTATTGAAGGCACTGGAGAAGTCAAAAAACATAATCCTTACAGTGCTGCCAGCCTTGTCCAGGTGTGAGTAGGCCCTTAGTAGCAGCATGTAGATGATTGTATCCTCCACACCAAAACTGGGCTGGTAAGCGAACTCTAGGGTGTCCAGTGATAAACTAACTAGAGATCTCAGGTGGGACAAGACCAGCCTCTCCAGTGTCTTCATGACGTGAGAAGTCAGCTCTACTGGTCTATAGTCATTGAGGACAGAGGGGCACCCTTTCTTTGGTACCGGGACCAGGCATGATGTCTTCCAGAGCACAGGGACTCTTTGCCCTCAAAACTCTGGGACAGACGTCATCTGGTCCTGTGGCCTTACCCTGGTGCAGCCTCTTCAGCTCCCTCTTCACCTGGTCAGCCGTGATGGTCAGCCTTGCCTGGGGGATGGTGCTCATAGCACTGTAGGTGCTGCAGGTGTTAATGGCGGAGGTGTTGGAGAGTAGCAGCTGTGGGGGATGGGGGGGTGAGTAGCTGTCGGGGGTTGTAGCTGTAGGCGGCCATGATTGTGGGGGGATGGAGGAGGTGTTGGGCAGTCGCAGCTGTGAAGGCTTAGGGAGCATGTGGCTGTGAGGGGATGGGTGTTGAGCCACAGAGGGCCCTGAATCAAACCTGTTAAAAACTGGTTCAACTCGTTGGGCATCTCCAGGTTCCCCTCCGTTGCACCCCCAGCCTGTGAAGCCAGTGATCTCTCTCATGCAGCTCCATACGTCCCTCACCCTATTCCTTAGCAGCTTGTCCTCTACCTTCCTCCTGTAGGCGTCCTTGTTCTCTCTTTTGCTTCTGCTTTAGTTCCCTCTGTACACGTTTGACCTCTTCCTTATCCCCCCTCCTAAAAGCTCTCTTCTTGTCATTCAGAAGAGCCTTCAGGTCGCTGGTGATCAAGGGTTTGTTATTGGAAAAGCAGTGTACGTCTTTGGTGGGGATGGTGTTGTGTACACAGAAGTTAATGTAGTCAGTGACACAGTCCACCATGTTGTCTAAGTCGTCCCCATGTGGTTCGCACAGCACATCCCAGTTGGTAGCCTCCAGACCACCACGTAGATCCTCCATAGCCTCCTAAGACCATCTCCTCACAGTCCTAATGCCCGCAGGTTGGCGCTGGACAATAGGCGTGTATAGTGGTGTAAGCAAGACAAGGTTGTGATCTGATCTGCCAAGGGGGGAAGGGCTGTGGAACTATATTCATCCTTAGCATTGGCATATAATAAGTCCAGTGTTTTGTTTTCTCTGGTAGGGCACTTAACAAACTGGTGGAAAGCAGGCAAAGTGATGGAAATAGAGACGTGGTTTAAGTCCCCTGAAATAGCTATAAAAGCGCTAGGGTGCTTTGTTTGTAGCCTGGCTGTGACTGTGTGTATGACGTCACATGCTGCCTCTGCGTTCGCCGTGGGTGGAATGTAAACAACAACAAAGATGGCGCATGTAAACTCCCGCGGCAGATAGTATGGACACAGTCCTATGGCAACCAGTTCAGTGTCCGGGTTACAGACATGCTCCTTAACATGAATATGCCCAGGATTACACCATCTGTTGTTGACAAGCAGAGTGAGCCCCCTCCTTTCCTCTTACCGCTCTCGGTGTTTCTGTCCGCCCGCACCGGCTGAAAGCCGCCGATGGTAACATTCGAGTCCAGAATAAGTTCCTGCAGCCACGTCTCGGTGAAACACATGATACTGCATTCTCTATACTCCCTCGCTCCTCACCAATGGTCCCAGTTCATCCATCTTGTTCACTAAGGACCTCACATTTCCCATGATGATCGAAGGAAGATAGGGTTTAAATCTCCTTCTCTTTGCCTTTTGCGTCGCACCAGCCCTACAGCCTCGGCTTCTCCTACTCAGCTACTGATGGCTTCTCTCCAGTGAGTAGAGCCGGACGCGTTAGCGCGATCAGCTGGTCCCACGTGTAGACAATGCCTCTGTAGCTATCGGCATTGCAACCCGATAGAAACAGAGGTCCGAGTATCAGAAAAAACAAGAAAAAGTATCTCAGCTTTCCTAGCATCCATCATGTTGTGATCGCAAATCTAGTTGCCGGCAAGGGTATGAAGAAAAAACACTAACAAACTAGCACTAACTAACAGAAAGAAACAAAAAGACACAGAGCTGCTGTAGCAGGCTGCCACTAACACGGCACCATCTTCTTAGATGCGTTGTTGTAGCTGCTTGTTGCCCTGTTTAAGGTAGAAGGTCACCCTTGTCTTAAGCCAGACATCCCACTGATTCTCTCAGTGTTGATCTGCCAGTCCAGATTGAAAAGAGACGAGCGCGTGAGGTTCAATCTGGAGCTCATACAGGACTGTTCCACAGTCATGGGATTCAAAGTCTGTCTTGGATCTCCATTTACTCACTTGTGAGTTTCGGTTCAGTGCTGCAGGTGTTCAGGCAAAGACCTTCAAGCTTGTGGTGGTGGAACTTCTGTTCCAGTGTGGGCTGACCATGAAAGACCTGCTTTGATATGATTGGAGACATAAGACTTCAAATCAGCTTTCTAGATGAAGTGAAAAACAACTGAGCCGCCCTGCAGTGAATGGAACCTTTCTGAGCTGCTGTACATATTAGAAAGCACACTGGATTCTTCTGGATTCTCAGAGGTTGACAGCTCAGGGGCTTCATTTTGTGTTGAATGTGGAGTTAGTCTTCTCCACAGCCTTTTCGTAATGACCTGATTCTATACCTGATTTCAAATCACAGCTATGGATTTCACATGGGGTCATAAACTGCCTACCATTTATTTTAATGATGGTGCTTGTTCTACAATAGAACTGAAAAAAAAAACAATTAACAAAACATCTGATTCAGCATAATCATGTCCAATATAATAAAGTTTATAAAGTGTCAACATCATTAGAGATGAGGCAAGAAGATTTCAAATAGGATCCTGAATAGTGCTCCCAGGAGAAACAAATACAACTCAAATTGAACTTGAACTTTATTGCCATATGTAACTTATACTCATTTTTCTAAAACTGATATACTGGCAGGATGTAACACTGAGTTTTTGTCAGAGTTCCATCTCTGTTTACATCATGATGAGTCTTGAGGAAGAGCTGCTAACAGTGTCCTGTTGTTCCTTATCCCACTGTAGCTGCAGCCCAGAGCTCCCTGCAGTGCAGAGCACCTGACTCGTGTGCTTGTGGAGGATGTGCTGCCACCGCCTCTGCAGGATCCCAGGGGCCCAGAGCTCCAGGTTGGACTGCTAGACTCAGCCGCTAGTGTTGGGTACAGGCAGCAGTCGGTGTCTTAAGAATACCTGCTCTTGCATTGTGGATCCTGTGAAAATTCACGATGGCTATACATCCTTTTGCAGAGCACAATCCCTGACACACGTGCTGTATGCTTTTCTTAAAAATGACTGATTTCCAAGGTTTGGAAAAGGAGACATTAATTTGGAAAACATATGGAAATCTTACTATCAAAATAATGCTGACCCAGTGAAATTCACTACACACAAATATATTGATGTTAAACAAAAATACACTCGAGCTGATCTCCTCCGTTTTTCCGAAATCATCCTCCCGAGAAACGCGGGTTGTTACTCATGTTGGTCTGAGACAGCAGTTGGCTGGGTGTCAGAAAGTGGCTCAGCCAGTCAAGCTGAAATCTACCTGTGTCAAGATAACAGAAGGAGGCAGAGTATTTAATATTTAAATGATTAATTAAAGATTTGCCATTTGTGTATAATCACACACAGCTGATTCCTAGTCTCTACTTCATCCTCTTCATCTGCTGCGTCTGGTCAAGCTGCTTGGACCAGGGCTGCACTCACAGGGTTGTGTGTTTTTTCAGTCTGTGTCAAGGAGGCCCTGAAGGAGTATGTCCTCATGAGCTTTGTGGCATCCCTTCACAACCCCAGCAATCAGGTACAGTCAGAGCTGCAGTGATCTGGCCTCGCTCTGCTGCCATGTGTCTGTGCTCTGTATCCTGCTGTGTCTGGGAATGTGTGAAGTACTCCTGAGATGTGTGGAAGGTGTGAGGGTGTTTGTGTGTCTCAGCGTGTGCAGACTGGTCCTCTGGTACAATGTGTTGTGATTCCTGTCCTCAGGTGAAGTATCTGGAGTCGTAGGTCCTGATTGCAATGGGGCAGAAGGGCTATCTGGGGCTGGCGGGCACAGTCTTAGCTCTGGAGTACATAGTGAAGAACTGTGCCCTTGCAGACGACACCACCCAGGTATGGAGCTGCAGTTTACGGTTCTTTGTCAGTAATGTTCCTGAATGAACATGAAATAAAACCTTGGACTTCCTGTTGAGCAGCACCCTGAGAACTGTCAGTCCATCCCAAGTGTTTGCCTTTACCTCTTCTTGCACAGCATGAGCATGTCCCTGCTCCACACCGAGTGGGATAATGTGTGTGTTTCTGTGTGTTCAGGCGGAGCAGAGTGTGAGCAGCAGCACTGTGAGGCAGAGCTTTGAGGCTGTGCTGGCCTGCTGGTGTGCCGATGACAGTGTGGCTGAAGTAAGTGCCTCTGTTTACAGTCTCTGTCACCTGAGACTGGAAACCTCTTCCAGCTCGATGCTCAGGCAGACTGTTGCCAAGCCTGTCTATTTTCTCTTCCTCTATCCTTTCTTCTTGTTTCACTGTGTTTCTTTAGAAAGTGGCGCTGCTTTGCAGCAAATGTGTTGATAAGCTGGAGGTTGGAGTGGCCTGTGTTTTGTTGTGCTCGTGCCAGATGCTGTGGCCGTACCTGCTGAAGTTCCTCACCTGGAGGAGTTATAGCATCGCTATGAACACACTGTGCCAGAACCTCAGTGTGCTGCACAGGAGGCAGAGGGAGATGAGCCCCTTTCCTGTCTGACTTTGATGAGCTTGGTTAGTATTGGGGATCAGAAGGAGTGTCGCAGTCCAGTCCAGAGCAAATTTGCTCATTGGTTCTGGGACTGTGTGGAGCCACAAGGGAGAGGGTGTCCCTCACTTCATCAAATTCTAAAACTGATAGCTGAATGGTCAAGTTAAAGAAAAGCTTTGAGTATATAAAAATTCCAAGTTTTGAATTTTGAAGCATTTTAAATCCTTAACTGTGAAAAAAACTGTATCAGGTCAGCCTATATCAGGGGTCAGTAACACAAGAATAGTTGTGTCACATTAAAAAAATAGTTGTTTTAGTTATTAGCTTAGAAACCAGAGGAGGCTTCATTTACAAATTTGAGTACCTTGTTCAATGCTCCCACAATGATTTCGGTGAAGAAGTGTCTCTTGTACTCGATCTGAAATGTACTTCCAAATTTTTCTATTTTTGGCTTCTCCACATCATCTAGAGGTCAGAAATGATGTGGCAACATTAACACTCAAGTCTTTTTCATCGGTAGCCTTTTCTAGCTCAGTGTTACCCATTTAGGATTTATAATTTGTCTTTACAAAGCACAGAAATGCCCTGCAGTTGACTACGTGAAATTTCCTCCTCTGGGTGTTCGCCCAGTCTTGAGTTTCATCTAAATCTTGAATTTTTATCAAAATGCATTGAGACACCTGAGATTTCCTCGGGTTACAGAAAGTATGCCACATCATTTAGAGAACAGATTCTCTCTATGTGGGGAGAGTCAGTGTAATAAAGTGGTCATGTTGCCACTTATTTCTTAAAGTTCTTATTTCCAGAAACTGGATGCGTAGAGTCTAGTTGGGTTTAATGTGCTCCCTTTTGATGTCAATGTGTCTGTGTTTCAGATTTCCTGGCCTCACCGGACATCTTCATGGTGAGACTTCTGGTAAGTGAGGCCTCAGCTAGCAGAGCACACAAGGCCCCCTAACGTAAGACTTGAACAGTAGTGCACAGCTTCTCCACCCACAGCCAGCCACAGTGGGAAGACTGGGCCAGTGGGGGTGATTCCTTTCTTGATCCAGTGTGAACTGGGGGAAAAAGTGCATCAGTGAAGCCAGTGATTCAGTATTCAGTGCAGACAGCAGTTAGAGAGCCGTGCACACTGATACCCAGCAGTGATGTGCAGGTCCGAGCTGAAGTTCTGGGCTGACATCTGCTTGCCAGCTTGGAGCTTCTCAGCCGCACAGAGGTGGGAGTGAGTGCCTGAGCCTCCTGCAGTCCCTGGGCCCAGTGATCCACCCCCAGCTTCCCAGCGTCTGGGAGCCTCTCATCCCGCCCCTGGCCAGGCTCGCTCAGGTACCCCACAGCACAACAGGACAGATCTGCCAAGAGATATGTCTGAGAGGATTAATCAGATTTGGAATCTTTCAGTGTTGCATTAGAATCAGTGTTATTCTTATTCAGTGTTACTTCTTCAGAGCACAGGTTTTGTCCTTATGGCACCTGAGTACTATAAGGTACCTGAGCAGATCTCCATCCCATTGTCCAGAACTGTACAGAATACAGCACATCAGATGGGGGATTTGCATTTATCAACACCAGGATGTCCATAATGTCACTCATCTGTGTTTTTTTATGTTCAGTTACAGATGCAGCCATTCAAAATACGCGGGCGATACTGCATTATTTTCCGGTGCGCTGTACGCAGCCTACCGCGAGTTACCGGTAAATACCGCTAGTTACCGTAAATTCTCCTATAATACCGCAAGCAAAATAATAGTATCCGGAATTTCCGCAAGGTGGAGCTAATAAAGCTCAACCTCTCATGTTTGAGCTGTCGCCATCAAAGTCTTTAACGAAGATATTACTAATAGTATTAATAATGAATGACCTTGGACAAGCTGTAAGTGTAAACTGAAAGTATTGCCCTGGTCCACATTCTTTTTTTCATTGACCGTCTTTGTAAAAGTAACACCACAGCATTTCGCAATCACGCATTTGTTTCCAATCATGCAAAGTACAGTAATTTTTGAGAATCGATTCACCATGCCTTTCACATGCTCATAAAAGAGATTGATTTAGGAACATAAACATATTACCGTATGCAAACTGTACTGTATACAGTATGTATATGTATATTTAATGTCTTAACTGTGCCTATTTAAGTATTGAATATTTATATGGAATTTTACCACTGAAGGGAAATCTTAGTGCCTGAGCATAAAAAGAATAGGAGCATACTGCAACGTGTGTGAAGGCCATAAACGATATTAATTTTGGAACTTAAACATACAGTATATGGCTGGTCTCGTTTCTTTAAAGAAAACATCCACACCAGTATTCCATTTCTCCCTAAACATTTTAAGCATCGAAGTCTTTAACTAACGTGATACCGGAGTCAACAAGCATACTTTTAGAATTTGATTAAAAGGGAATATAATATGGAATCGCGTATCTAAAGAAATTAATAACGATATAATTATATTCATGTGCCGCAACACAAGAATAGTACACGCTGTACATTGTCTGTTGATAATGTTTCTGTAGTGCTTTTTCAGCACTCTGCACGTGATGTTGCCGGTGGCGCTGTGGGTTAGGTTCCTGACTCCCACCTCACACGGTCTGTGATCGAATCCCACTGAAACAATGAATTTTTTTTAACAAACATTTCTTTGAAAAAATGAAACGTTTCCTGAGTCAGAGATTAATTAAAACCTCACTCGCACCAAACAAATTTATATTTCTAAATATCACAACATGATCGAATTTAAGTCATTTTAATAACAATGAATAGTCACCTAGGCGTTACAATATAAACATTTATATTGATTTAAATCGCATTTAAATCGCCTTTATTTAAAACCCATAAATAAAGCTGATACTGTTTAGACTTTTAATTATTTAAAACTGTATTACAGCAGCACAATGCACAATGCAACGTAAATCGCTATCTTTGTCTTCTGTGTAATAATGTTCACCTCTCTGTCCAGCAAATTAACAATAGTAATAATAATGAACTTTATTGTATATGGCACCTTTAAAGGTGGCTCCTCAAAGCGCTTTACAGGTTAAAAACAATAACAACAATACTGTTAGGCTGGGCAAACGATTTTTTTTTTTAAGAAATACAAAATGAGATATAATGATGTGTTCCGGCTTAGACATTAACGAAGAGCATAACACGTGGGCGGCGTAGCGGTCGGCTCTGGCTTTCCCATCTACTGCATACACTGCAAGTACAACCCCCCTCTGTGCGGGAGTGCTGGCTGTGACGAATTAAACTGGTTTCACAGGTATTTTCAAAGTAGGAAGTACAGTACTTACTAGTTAAGAAAGCTAGGCTCCTTAATGAAATCGCTTTAACATGCCAATGCGTTGGTGTAACAGTCTGGGCGTGGCAAGCTTCTAATGTCAACCCGACTACGGCGAAAGGAACCCTTCTTTCATTGGAAGACAATGAACATATTTTAGCCCTGAATGAATTAATAGCAAACATGGTTTACATAAAAGACATTTTTCCAAGAAAGTTTAGCCTTTGTCACTAATGAAACCACTAAATCAAGACATAAATATAGAAATATTAAAATACATGACTTTGCTAAAATTTATTTGAAAATAAAAACGATTACAAACGCCAGGGGAGAGAGAGAACAGGGGAGGGATGTTTTTGCTTTGCATAAGGGGCGGGGCTATGGAAATGAGGTCTGTTTGGGAATGTGGAGTTACATGTTCTGGCTGTTTGTGAATTATCGTTGTTGAGTATGGAGTGTTGAGGTATTGATTTTGTGTAATGCTTTATGTTGAAAATTGAGGTGGATTTTGTTTATGATAAAGAGGATAAACTGGGATGGGAGGACGGTTTGGTTTTGCATAAGGGGCGGGATTATGATAATTGCAGGAATTTGTGAGAGTATAATGGTTTGATATATTTGATTTTGTATTGTGGTTGTTATCTATCTTTTTGGTTGGTATTATGTTTATATGGTTGTTTTTGTTGGTTGGTTGTTATTATGGTTATTAATAATACGATCTATAGTTGAAATCTGAGCCTAAATAAAAAGAAAAAGCATTTTCAGAGAGCAATTACGCTGTGTTTATGTAGAATAAGTGATTAGGTTTATGAGCAATCTAATGACTTATTCGTTTAAAACGCTATATAAAATAAAGTTTATTATTAATTTGCTGGACAGAGCGGTGAACATTATTATGCATAAGACAAAGATAACGATCCTGATCAGTTTAGAAATATGTGTACGCTGTAAGGTTTTTACTTCTTAAACTTTTAAAATACACGTTTCGAATAGAAAGAAATCCTCTTCCTGGTACAGTACTGTATGTATAGCAAACCAGCACGTCTTTTTTCTCCAATCAGAGGGGTGTCAGATGGTGTCAGCCAATCACCATTCTGAAGCCCTACCATAATCTCTGGTATGGGGAGACCCCAGAATTCTGTCCCATAGTTCAGACAGATGATAGATACTTTTATTGATCCCGTGAGGGAAATAAAGTAAATCATTTTCATTTTAGGAAATTATTAAACGCTCGGTTAAAAGCAAAGGAGATTGTCTGTTATAGTGGACATAAAAACAAGAGTTCGCTGGCATTATAACCTAGAAGACACAGACCGGCGCCAGACCGGGAGAATGCCTGCAGCGTAAAAGAAAATGCCTGATGAACTAGGGATTGGACAGTTTCCAAGTGCTTGTACAATCGATGGAAATGTTCAAATAAATGTGCAAAAGAAATAAACAAAATAATCATTTATTTCTTTATCATATTGGCTAGCTAATGTCCTCTCTTTGCTAGTTAGTGGCTGTGTTTCTGCGTTGGATAGCAACGGGTGACTGTTCTCAGGCGGAAGATGTAAACAGCTTAATTTTCGTGTTAAATAATTTTTTAAAATTAAAATTCATTCTATACAGCAATCGCATATTTGGGTACCGTTTCATAAAAATTTCATGCTTAAAATGTTTAGGGAGAAATGGAAGACTGGCGTGTATTTTTTCTTTAAACTATCAAGACCAGCCATACACAGTACAGTTTATGTACATACAGTAATGTTTATGTTCCTAAATTAATATCGTTTATGACCTTCAGATGCGTTATGCTCCTCTTCTTTTTATGCTCAGCTACTAAAATTTGCCTTTAATGGTAAAATTCCATATAAATATTCAAAACTAAGCAGATTAAAATGTGCACAGTAAAGCCATTAAATGATTAAATCTTTTCACTACCAACCAATGCACCACGAGTGCCCCTGTCGGTCATTTTGGCCAGACAATCACTTACCGCGGTGCCCTCCGGTGCCCTGCGGTGGCTTGTGGGTAGGTTACCATACCGCGGGTTTTTACCGCGCATTTTGAATGGCTGCATCTGTACAGCTATTTCCCCTTAATAAGCTCTGAGCTGCTGCAGCCCCTATCCAAGTGCTGAGTTTTTTGTGTGTTGTGTTTCAGAATTTCCAGAGGGAAAGATTCCCCTGAAACAGTGGCAGGATGGGCTGATTGTGGTATGTAGTGAAAGAGGGGATTGATAACACACACAGTGAGAGGGAGAGGGCACAGAGAGGAAAAGGGATCTTCTTCCTCTGTTGGATAATGTCATGTCATTCAAGTGCAGTGACAGCTGTCTTGTGCTTCCTCTCCTAGGTTGCTGTGGATTCAAGAGAATAATCTCTCTTCTCTTGTTGAGGTGGTCCTGTCATGCTGTAGTGTGAGAGAATCGTTGTCAGTCCTCATAGCTGTGCAGTAATTTCAGCTGCCCAGTGTGGTGTGTGGGTGTGTTTGCTCATTCTGCTGTGGACCTGATTGCCTCCCCTGTGTGTCTGCAGCTGCTCTCGAACACACTGAGCGCAGTGGTAGATGTGCTCAATACCGTCTACCTGTGGTTCTACCTTCTTCAGAAAGTCACTGACTGCTGAGATATGTTATTCTAGAAACTGACAACATATGAATGGAAAGTAAACATTATACCATCGATCTCTGGTATTCCTTTAAAGGGGAACTGTAACACATTTTTATATTTAGAGCTTAGAAACTATCAGCATTGATGAGTGTATTTCAAACCACAATAAAAGTCAGATGTAAACTGGAGGCTTTACAAGTTACTGTGTACATCACAAAATAGACAAAATTTCCAGGAATGCCCAACGTCTGCGATTCATTGCAAAATAGCAGGCTTGTGAGTACATCTCTTTTAATCCAACAGAAATATTGCTCTCGAAATCAAGACAGTCTTGCTGATAAATTGAAGTTACTTGTTAATTCTGAATGCAGATCACACTGGAAACTTTCTGTGGTCAAATACCTGCAGCACAACCTGTACGTATTCACTCGTACATCACAGTACATGTATCATTATAGTGACTAGTGAGCAGGAAGGGCCGCTTCACGGCGCAATTCATAAGAACTCTCGCTCTCCCTGTGGAGAGAACAGGGGTTTGTGACAATATGGCAACTTACAGAACTTTCAAAACGTTCATGATCTTGTGGTTAATTCGATATTTGTCAATGTTTTCTATGCCGTTAATCATTTCATTTTGCTACAGAGATTTACAAACAGGTCTGAGAAACTGGGACTGCAGTTCCCCTTTGAAATTCTATTGGAAAGCTGGGCGGCGCATGAAGAACCTTTGACAGGCTTCTGTCACCTTGCCAAGACGTCACCTTTAATAATCAGCTCTTGCAGGTCCGGTCACTCAGAATGCTCAGGCTGCCACAAAGAGCACTACAGCAGATCGAAAGGTATTGCCCAACACCTTTTCATCTTTGCAGATGTTCAGGTGCAGGACAGCATTACTCTGCTAAACTGCCACGTGGCACAGTGAATCCTTAATGTGCCATGTATCTAACACACAGTAAATCTTATTTTTATAATAAAAATTAAATGTCTATTACTAATATCTGATGTACTGATATGTGACCATCTTTGTGTATTCTTTCAAGTTAATTTACAAGTTAGGAAGAATGTACAGTATATGAATCTTATGTTAAGAAATGCTACATGAACTAAACAACAGCTGAGAAGTTTAAAAACATTTTAAATAATGTTTCACGCACAGTGTCATCTCCCTCTTGTAACGATCTGGTTCATGCTCTGAAACTTAAGGAAACTTAAGAAAATCACACTCACTCATAACACTCTTTGGATGAATGAGGAGATACTTCAGGTTAAGAGAAATTGTCACAAATCAGAACGCTTATTGAGAAAACCTAAACTGCAGGTTCATTATGACATTCTGAGAGAACAGATTTCCACCTACAATACTTCCATAAAAAGGGCAAGACAGTTGTACTTCTCTAATGTAATTAACAAACACAAAGATAATACTAAAGTACTTTTTTCCCAACTATAGACAGTTTAATAAACCCTAGTTTTTCTCGTATTTTTTCTTATGATGTATCTTCTACAAAATGTGAAGATGTTTGCAATTCATTTCCAAGATAAAATAACTGATTAGACAGAATATAGCTCAGACAACCACGACGAGTCTCCTCGATTGTCCTGATCAGCCACCTACATCTGTTATGACATCTTTTCTCTGTTATTAATCTTCAGACACTTAAAACTGTTACAGACAACCTCCACATGTGATCTTGAACCTGTTCCTACAACTCTTTTTAAGAAGGTTTTTGATTGTGTGCAAGATAATGTTTTTACTATTGTAAATTGCTCTCTGTCAGCTGGAATTATTGTGTTATTAGCAATTTTAGACCTATTTCAAACTTTCCTTTTTTTAAGAAAATTTTGGAGAAAGTTGTTTTTATTCAATTAAAAGAATATCTGGTCTCTAACATTTTTTTGAGTAACTTCAGTCAGGTTTTTGTCTAACCATAGTACAGAGACGGCATTGGTCCGTGTTGTGAATGACCTGAGACTGAGTGCCGATAAACATAATTTGGTTTTACTTGATCTCAGTACAGTTTTCGATACAGTTGATCACAAGATTCTGATCAACCGACTTGAAAATTGGTTTAAATCTTATTTGAAGAATAGATCATTTTTTGTTGCTTTGGGAAATCAATCAGCAAAACATTTTGACATTTCTTGTGGAGTTCCGCAGGGTTCCATTTTCGGACCTCTGCTCTTTTCATTTTATATGTTACCTTTAGGTAATGTAATTAGGAACCATGGGATCAATTTCATAGCTACAACGATGATATACAACTGTATATCTCTATTCCTTCTGAAGATAAAAACTCCGTCAACAGACTAATCGGCTGTGTGTTAGATATTTCTCAGTAGATGTCCCAAACTTTTCTACAGTTAATCAAGACAAGACTGAAATACTGATATTGGGTACTAAAATTCAGAAAGAACTCTTGCAGGATAAATTGGGCTCTTTTGCTTCATGTGTTAAATGTGTCAATGCATTTGTTACCAGTAGAATCGATTATTGTAATGCTCTGTTTAGTGGGCTTCCCAAGAAAACAAGAAATCCCAACTTGTTCAAAATGCAGCAGCACAGATCCTAACAAAAAGAAGAAAGAGAACACATATCACTCTTGTTTTGAAAGATCCTCACTGGTCACCTGTATTTTCTAGGATAGATTTTAAAGTTCTTTTACTTGCTTTTAAAGCTCTAAACGGCCTAGCACCTATGTACCTTACTGAATGTCTGTCTTTATATGTTCCTATACGTGACCTGAGATCTGCAAATACTGGCCTTCTGCAGATACCACATGTGAAATACAGAAAGAGTGGAGAGGCTGCTTTTTGTTTGTATGTTTCTAAATTATGGAACTCACTACCGCTCTTTATCAGGTAGTCAAGCTCGGTACATTGTTTTAAAAAACACTTGAAAACATCTTTTAATTTAGCTTTTAGTTAAAATGGTTCTCTGTTCTTTCTATTTATCTTTCTTTTTTATTTATCTTTTATTGTTCTTATTCTATTACGACCTTCCTAATTTCTATTTCTTTTTTAAGTATAAATTGACATTTATGTTGCTTTACTGTATTACCGTGTTTTCCTTTACAACTAAAAGTATATCTCTTAATTTTAAGATTTTATTTTTACGCTTGGTTTGTAAAGCACTTTGAGCTGCTATCTGTATGAAAGGTGCTCTATAAATAAAGTTTATTATTATTATTATTAGGAGCACAGTTTAAAAATGTACATAGATTACTGAAGGAATGCAGGAAACTAGATGATGAAAGAGCTAGTATAGAGAAGGAAAAAAAATAGAGGACTTCTGCTTTATAAGGCTGAAGCTGAAATTCAAGCTTTCTCAAAATTACACAAGGCAAATGAAAAGTTAGGACATGGAAGTGTTAGGAATGTGAAAAAAAGGCTTAGACGCAGGGATAGTAAACTTCGGACACTTGAGCAAAAAGTTGTGGAATGTGAGCAGGCAGTCATTTTGAATGAACTGCAGAAAAGTGAGTTAGAGAAGGAAAAGGCACAACTAGAGAAGAGTACTGATGAATTGCAGGAACAGTTGCAAAATATTAGATATACAATAAAAGGAATCACAGAAGGTTGCGTATTACAAAAGGAAATGTGATTCTGAAGCAGATTTAGCACATGGGGAGAGGGACCTGAATGAGCAGGTGCAGTTCTGGCAGGGAGAATATAAAGGCTTGAAAACAGAGACAGACAGGATAGGGAGTCACAATATTAGCACGTGTCAAAAGGGAAAGTATAGTGATGCTGTAAGAGAGGCTTATAGGGATTTAGTAGCAAACATGGGCGTTCGTGCACCAAAGGCTTCTAAGATAGTCAGAATAGTTTTGGATAAATTGGTACTGTAGGTATTCAGGTCGACAGATTGCCAGGGGAAAGTTTTTGTAAATATCTTGTGTTAGAAGTGAGACAAGTTTCTAAAAAGAAAAGATTAAGAATTCTTATGTTAATTAAACCAGAACACTTGTTAGGAAAGAGAGTTAGACCTGCTTTTGATGAGAAAGACAGGAAGGTGTGGTACAAGGGCACAGTCGTTGAAATGAGACTAGATGGCCAGGAGTATGTTTTTAAATAAATACGATGGATTTAGAATTCCCACGGGAGGGGGATCAGAATACCTCCTGGGTATCCCTGCCTGTCGTAAGAGGCGACTAAAAGGGTTGTGTCAGGAAGGGCGTAAAACCATATTGCCAAAACCATGGTTGCAAAGAACACAAAGCACATACCGGATCGGTCGGGGCCTGGGTTAACAACGGCCGCCATTAGTGCTGTGTCCCAACAGGGTACTAATGGAAATTATGCTACTGTGGGGAAAACTGTAGAGTGGGGGCTACAGAAAAGAAACAAGGTGAAGGGGCCTGGAAGGAATGTTAAGTCAATGAGAGTGGGGAGTTGGAATGTTGGTACCATGACAGGGAGAGGGAGAGAATTGGTTGAAACTATGGCAAGGAGAAAAGTGGAGATCTTGTGTGTGCAAGAAACCAAGTGGAAAGGAAACAGCTCAAGACACCTAGGAGAGGGATACAAGATTCTTTACGCTGGAAAGAGTACAAAAATGAATGGAGTGGGTTTGATAGTGTGCAAAGACCTAGCAGACAAGATAGTGAGGGTGGTTAGACACTCAGACAGGATTATCAATGTACAGGTGGCTTTTGAGAGTGGGTTGTGGAATATCATCTCTGTATATGCACCACAGGTAGGAAGACCACAGGAGGAAAAGGATAGCTTCTTGGAAGATCTCGAAGAAGTGGTTAGCAGAATCCCAGGAAATGAAATGGTGGTAATTGGAGGAGACTTCAATGCGCATATAGGAGAGAAATGCCCAGATTATCCAGATGAACATGGTCAGAGAGGGCTTGGAGAGAGAAATGAAGAAGGAGGAAGGCTACTAGAAACACTCCAAACTCTTGAATTGTTTGCAGTGAACACAGGGTTCACGAAGAATTATGAGCAAAAGGTGACATACAGGAGTGGAGGCCATACCCAAATAGACTACATATTAGTGAGAAGAATTGATAGAGCGAAAGTCCAAGATACTAAAGTCCTGCCCTATGAGGCTGTTACCAGACAACACAGGCTACTGGTGATGGACATCACAATACTGAAGGAGTGAAGAATAAAGCAGAGAAAACACCCAGCACGAACAAAAGTGTGGAAACTGAGAGAAAACACAGTAGATTTCAACAGGCTGGTGAGAGAAATGAAAAACAACACAGAGGAAACAGAGGAGCCTTCAGTTGAAGAAGAGTGGACTGAGATGAGCCACATCCTAGAAGAGGCTGCTACCAGGGTTTGTGGAAAGACAAGAGGAGGCAGACCAAGGGAAAATGAAGAGTGGTGGTGGGATATGGAAGTTCAGGAAACACCGAAGGAAAAGAAAAAAGCATACAAGGCACTGAAAGATGGCACTGGAGAATTACAAGAATATAAGAGACTAAAGAAGGTAGCAAAAAGAAGTGTAGCAAGACCAAAGGAAAGAGCCTGGAAAGAATGGTATGAGAAACTTGAAACAAAGGAAGGAGAGGACCAAATCTACATGATTGCTAAACATAGAGCGAGACAGAAAAAAGATATTATCCGGGTGGCAGTACTCAAGGATGGAGAAGGCAGAGTCTTGATTAAAGAAATTCAGATCAAGCAAAGATGGCTGGAGTACTTCAAAAATCTGTTAAATGTAGAAAATGAGAGGGAAAACCTAGTGGAGGCAGACATAGTGTGTGGACCAATCCAAGACATTTCAGTAAAGGAAGTGACAGAAGCTATCAAAGAGATGAAAGTGGGCAAAGCAACTGGACCATCAGGAATAGCAGCAGAACACTTTAAGAACCTCGATGAAGAGGGGATTCAGTGGCTGACGAGATTGCTAAACAATATTGCAAAGGAAGAGAGAATTCCAGAATAATGCACAAAAAGCAGTATGGTTACCATCTACAAGGAGAAAGGAGACCCAATAGAGTGTAAAAACTATAGAGGAATACAACTTCTGGAACGTGGATTGAAAATCCTGGAAAAAATTCTGGACAAGAGACTCAGGAAGATAGTCAGGATCCACAACTCACAATTTGGATTCTCAGCGGGGAAAAGCACAACAGATGCCATTTTTGTGATGAGACAGTTACAGGAGAAGACACTTGAGAAAGGGAAAAAGCTGTATGTGGCCTTTCTGGACTTGGAGAAGGCATATGACTGTGTGCCCAGAGAGGTGGTGTATTGGTGCTTGAGGAAGAAAGGAGTACCAGAAAGCATGGTGAAGTTAGTTCAAGCAACCTATAGAGATTGCAACTATGAAGGTGGTCACACAACGGGGAGAGACAAAAGAGTTTGAAATCACAGTTGGAGTACACCAAGGATCAGCACTAAGTCCTTTCCTTTTTATAAACATTATTGACACACTGACAGAGGAGGTAAGAACAGAAGTGCCTTGGGAACTCATCTTTGCTGATGATGTGGCACTGATGGCAGATTCAGAAGTAGAACTACAGGAGAAAGTGTTCAAATGGCAGGGGAGTCTGGAAAAGGGTGGACTGAAAATGAATGCAGAAAAATCAGAAATAATGGTAATGAAGAGAAGAGGAGATACTATGACCAATGTTGAGGAGACAAATGGAGGAAAACTGAAACAGGTTGATGGCTTTAAATACCTTGGATCAAAACTGGTAAAGGGAGGAGAAACACTGGAGGCAGTAAAACAAAGAGTGAAAGCTGGATGGAACAAGTGGAGGGAAATAACTGGAATAATCTGTGACAGGAAAATTCCTAGAAAGTTAAAGTGCAAAATGTACAAGACTGTGATTAGACCTGTACTACTATATGGAGCTGAATGCTTGGCTGTTGGAAAGAGGGAAGAGAACTTGATGAGAAGAACTGAAATGAGGATGTTGAGATGGATTCTGCAGATTTCAATGAAGGATAAGATCAGAAATGAAGAAATCCGTAGACGATGTAGGGTGGTGGATGTAGTTGAGAAGATGCGAGAGGCGAGGTTACGGTGGTATGGTCATGAGGAGGGACGTTGAGGAAGTAACAAAGAGGGTAATGGAATCTGAGGTGGAAGGTAACAGGGGAAGAGGCAGGCCTAGAAAGAGATGGATAGATTGTGTGAGAAAAGATATGGAGGTATGTGAAGTGAGTGAGGAAGATGTGCTCGACAGAGACAAGTGGAGAAGAGCAACCAAAGCAGCTGACCCCAGGACAGTCTGGGACTAAGGCTGTGAAAAAGAAGAAGAAGAAGAAGATGATGATGGATTTAGAAATGTGGTGGTTTGCTTTGTGGAAAGATTATATGAATAGTTATTTAGAATTGCTTCCTGCTAGTGCAGAGGACTTTGTAGGCAAGAAAATGGAGCACATTTGTGAGCAGTGAAGATGGGAGTGAATGTTGGTGGCCAGGCAGGGCAGTCCGTGTAAATAGAACAGTTGTTTGTTGTGGATTGTGTAGAGGAGGGTGATGATGACGTTAGTGGCTTTAATTGATTATCCACTGTTAGATGATCACATGGATAATGAGGTGAGGATTTTTGCTTAGGTTTCTTACGTTTGGGCAGTTGCTAATGTAACACTGTGCGTCAGATGCAGATAATTTTGAGGAATACGAAAAGGAAAACATCTTGTAGTTGATGCTGATGCGCCAGGGAGGCTGGAGAAAAGTTGATCCCTGGAGCCAGCAATACGAAATTACTGCTCTATATATAACTGCTGATGCAAATAACTTCCCCGTGCCTTGTGATAACTGGTTTCCAGCACTGTCTATAGTTACTTGTGAGTTATGATTTTTACACTGTTGTTCATTGTTATTCGTTGGATATGTATGTTGTTCAGGTACAGTTTATATACTTTTAAGATTTATCTTATGATGTAGCCATGCAATGCTTGTGATAATGCCTTTTTTCCCATCAGGTCCAAAGAAAGTGCATGTCCTCAGCGACTCTATGTTGTGGGGCCTGGAAACGCTGATGCCAGCAGAACAGGTGTGGCTGCACCCTGGCACAACACGCAGTGCCCACCAGCACATGTACCACCTCCAGGCCCTGAATGAGGATATATTACTGATCATTAACATAGGGACCAATAACAGAGCCCAGGGTGACTCCTCCTATGACATCCTTAGAGCTAGGAAAGAACTGACTGTGGCAGTAAGAGCATCTCCTTGTAAGGTTCATATGGCAATTTGCTCAGTTTTGCCACGGCTCTGCGATGCCTCTTTACTGCTGCCCGGGCTCTTTCACAGCTCCCCTCTCACATGGACCATGTGCAGCTCCTCAGGAGCAACAGAGTGCTTCTGCAGAACCAGCAGCCCGTTGCTCAGGCCTTTGCTGCTGATGGGAAAGGGAAAATTTCTTAGTATATTTTACATTTCATTTCTCATTATTTTAGAACTTTAATTTGATATATTTTATTTTACTAGTGCCAAATTTATTTTTTATAATTTACTTGTTTACTTTCAATTTGTGATATTTTGATTTTAGTTTGTCAGATCAAATGCACATTTGACCAAAGTCTTGTAAATTATCAGTTTTTACAAGATGTGGAAAAAAGTGCAACAATTGACTCCAACGCAATTTTAATATTCATGACTATATTTGTCATTCATACCTCATATTATGTATAATAATTATTAAATTTATAATTTATTTTAACTGTTTTGTATAGATGAAACCTTTCCAAAATGTATAAATCATTAAAGACGATTAAAAGCGTATTGTTACGCATACGGCCTCCATTGCTTGTGAGAGCTGGCTGGATGGATCGGATCACTGAAGACATGCGGAAAGTGAACGTCACCCCAGAGGACACCTATGACCGCGCCAAATGGAGACGGGCGTGCCGACAAACGGACCCTGCCGATGCAGTATTAACGCTAGGATGAAGAAGATTAATTTTAAACACTAAGTTATGAATGCAGACGCGATCGGTGCCATTAGCACTCAGTCTGTTCTGCTAGGCTCCGCCCCCTCCGTGACGGAGCGCAGTGGGCGGGGCGCTGTTCTCCAGCCTGACTGGGAACACGGACCCGCTGATCTGTTTCACACCACAGGAAGCCCGTTTCCGCCAGGGAGTAAAAAAAACGAGCTATGGTATCTCAGAATTCTGACTTCAAGTCTCACAGTTTTGACGTCACTTCTGGCGTCAGCAATGAAAGTACAGTAGTTTGCTCATCTGGCATAGGAAATCCTCTGTTCACAATTCAGTCCAGGTACAGTGCCACATTCTACTGATATCTTCATACATTTCACAGACTTAAATAACATCTGCGTAAACTGTACATAGACTAACGTAGCTAAGTTTAAAAAAAACATATGCAAGAGCTACTTTGGTTGAGCAATTTAACCTTTTCAAGTGCGACCTAATTAATGAGTCAAAACTAACAGTAGGCCTGTACTCTTGTGGGGGTTTCGTCTGTTTGTACAAGGCAGCTCCTGCAAACACTTTACCAGCAGCTATTTCAGCACAGTAACATGAATGCAAATTTGTGGCGAGTGTTGGTCATCATTGCCTGTCCTGGACTACTTCTAAATGTACTATAATGCATACTGTTGGAGTCTGGGCAAACAGGAGGCTAGGTAATTACACTATGCTAACTAATCAATGCTGCACCACTGTCCCATGTGTGCTTCCTAGGCCACAATTGCAGGATGGAGGATCTTATCGATTTCCTCAGGGAGAGGGACATTCCAGAGTCCACTATCGAAAGAATGAAGGAAGTAAAGGTAGTTAACAGAATGGATGTGTTCATGTTTATTGTAACTAACTCCCACTGACCTACTGTAGATATTGACCGCACTTTCAGTACTGTGAAAAGTCAGAGACCACCCTTTTGTTTATTTAATTTCACGTCAAAACGGCCATTAAATGCAATTAATTTATTTTTCAATGTCAGAAATTATTCCAGGAAACATATATTTAACACAAAATTACACAAAAGCATACACAACTAAATATAATGTCAGATCTTTCATTGTTTAGTGTGTCCACCTTTTGCCTTTATTACAGCTTCCATTATTTACAGGAGACCTTCTTTGAGTTTTTCAAATAAATCCACTGGGATATTTTTTCATGCTTCTTGTAAACACCTCCAAAGTTCAGTCTTAGAAGTTGGTTGTATTTTCTGCTTCTGCCGATCCAAATCCAAATCCACTCAATGACTCATCGTCCATAAAGCCTTACTTACCTCAAGTGTCCAGTTTTGGTGTTCTAGGGCAAATTTTCTTCTCTTCTGTCTATTTCCTTTTCAAATAGTGACTTTTTGACAGCTACACACCCCTTCAGACCCATTGCATTGTGTTGTCTTCTTACAATGGAAGTATTGACAGAAACACTTGTGGATTTTTTTCAGATCTGATGCAGGAGTGATAAAAACATTCACTTCTGTCTATGTGATGGTGATGTCTACCAGGCCTTGCACGATTGTTAGGAGTCCCATTTTCTCTATATATTGTAGTAATTTTTAACTCCAGTTTTGGAAACTCTTGTTTTTCACTTATTTTCCTTTGACTTATATTTTCCTAACGCAAGTGAATTATCTTTATAGCTAATATTATCAGAAATTTCGCCTCTAGCCATTTCAGATGCACATGACAAAGATATGTGCAAGGCAGCTGTGGTGTGTTTGGGTAGTAAGTGTCCAATGTTAGTGTCTACCCAATGTTAGTGTCACTTTTAATGGAAAGTGTTCTAATATAATGTCAGTGACAGTTTTGGGATCAACTTGTGTTGGGAGGACACAGCTGTAACTTGTTTGAGTGGAAGGGTGGAAGACTTAAAGTGCCAAAAGGGTGCACAAAAGTAAAGAGTGGACAAACTAAATACTGATTGATTTGATGTTATATTTAGTGTACTTTTCTGTCAGATATGTTTCTTGCATTATTTTCTGACACCAAAAACTAAATAATTTGCACTGAATGGCTGTTTTAACTGGAAATTAAATAAATGCAAGGGTGGTCTCTGACTTCTGCACAGTACTGTACAGTATATTGATATTTTCATGTATAGTAGATATTTTCACTTTATACCTCAACAATCCCGAATGGACTTTTCCATTAAACCAGTATCAGCATATTGATCCACATAAAATGATGCTTTAAGTATGGTATTTTAAAACTGAAAATTGGTAATACACTATTCATTTTTAGATTGATGCCAGTGTCCTGATGTTAATGACAGATGAACAGATGAGGAATTATTTGCCGTCTTATGCAGGCAGATTGGCAGTGATGGGATATTGTAGGAGACACGAAAAACAGCCCAACAGTGGGAAATGAAAGCTTTTTGATAGACTGAAGTCAAAACTGAATGAAAGAAAAAACCATAAGCATCCAGAAAATATCACTCCTCATCAAGAGGTGAACACAGAGAGGAAAGTAAGGAAAGTGGAGTTGGGCTGGATGCTGTATGAGGAAGGAAAAGGAGGCTTTATCCAGGTGAGAACCAAAAAGGGTGGTGGAACACGAAAGTTAAGTGTTTCAAAGCACTGGAAAAAAAAGACCTCATAGCGGAGGCAATAAGTTTGTTTTTCCCAGATGGAAAGAATGCACATGGAAATATTTCTGAGTTTGAGGTGGATCTGACAAATGACCAAGAAGTTTCCTTAGATGAGGACAGTACAGTGGGAGCTCTATATGAAGCCTTAAAGTTAACTGTCATGAGGTTCTATCAGTCAACCAAAAAGAAACATGACAGTGGTGGTGTGGAGACACAGCAAGAATCAAACACTGCAGGTCCCTCACAGGAAAACACACAGGAGTTTCCCTCTATAGACTCACAAATTGATCCACCATTGGAATTAGAAACATTAGATGTCATCTATGTTGGAAATACTGGAAATGATTTGAACTTAGGCAGTGATGACGTGGCACAATTTTATCCTGCAAATGTCACAGATGATTCCGGTTTAGCTCTGCAAAGTTCTACTACTGGGGAAAATGTGGAGGATAGCAATATCATCACAATTTTCAATGGAGACCTCTCTGAGATGGGAGAACAAAGTCTAGAAGACACTTTGCCTCTGGCACAAGAACTCAGGGAACCAGACAAAAAAATTATTGTTGTCTATCGCAGCCAAATACTATCTGAGCTTATTGAACATTTCACTGAGGAACACCTTTCATATACTCAATCAGAAATTCAAGTAAAGCTTCTACTATCAAATGGGCAATATGAGAATGGATATGATGAGGAGGCGTTCTCAGAGATTGCCTCTCTGAATTCTGGCATGAATTCTATGAACAATGTACAACAGGCAGAACGTTCAAGATACCATTTCTCTGACATGACTATGGCAAGAAAAAGTGGCAGAGTATAGGTAAAATTATTTCTTTTGGTTGGCAGAAAGAGAAGTATTTGCTCATCAAGCTTGCTCCTGTAATCTTGGAACAGGCAGCTCTTGGATATGTGAAGAGTGATCTTGTTGACAATTTTCTAAAGTATGTCTCAGAATCTGACCGTTATACCTTGGAATGTTGTCGCAGAGACTTCAACAGTTCTGACCAAGATGAATTACTGGAAATCTTGGACAACTACAGCTGCCGAAGAATGCCAAGTGCACACAACATTGAACAAATTCTGCAAGAACTGGCTCACAAAACCCTTATTCAAGAGCCTGCTTACAGTATGTTATCGAACAGTGGGAAAGTGTACTCGCTCCCCTCAGCAAAGCCCTTGAGAAAATGGAAACTGTGTATGAAAACCTGCAGCCAACGGCAAGGAAAAGCATGCGGTCACTGAAGTTTCCCTGCACAATGAATGCACAGGAAAAGGAAATATCAAAGCATATTACAACATACCTGCGAGAGTGTGATGGAAGGAAACACAGGCTCAGATCTCTTTCTTGGCAAGACTGTAACTGTTGACTTCACTGATATGCAAGGATTTGAGAGAAGACCTATGGCACATACATGTGGCTGGTATTTGAGAGTGTCTATTCATTATGATAGCTATCCTGACTTCAGGTGTGAAATGAACAAAATTTTGGAAAGTAATATATGGGTAATAGACATAATTTAGTATTTTAGTCTGTCAACCAACAGACTACCCAGATTAGAAACATGTGACACCTGAAGAAGGCTCCACGGCCGAAACGTTGTGTTCTCTTTCTTCTTTTTTTCAGCATGGAATAAACCTATTACTTGTTCCTTTGCAGCCTACGCATGCTGACGCAGCTACCCACCTGAACTTATGATAGAATGTTCATCATTTCACTTAAGAAATTAAAAAGTCTCAGGTTAAATTGCACTTTTACTTTTGTCATTTTGGTACAAGAATGTCTTTTAGACTGATTGTTCATATATTGAGTGAGAAACTAATGGATGTTTTTTCACCTTCAAAAAAGTATGGTGTTGCAGTTTAATAAACACGTTCTTTTTTTGAGCCATGTGCATTCTGTACCAAGCACTTGTGCCAATGAACTCTGCTGCCATCTAGTGTCTAATAATGTTACAACTTTTGCATTGTATGTTATTTAGTCACAATATGGCAGCAGAGTTTATTTGCACAACAACTGGACAGTTCATGACGAAGATGAATTCTAAGTGCTCACTTTGGTCAGCACTTGATTTAGAAATAATCTTTGTCATTAACTCTTCAGTTAAACGTTTCTTGGGGTAGCGGTAACTTTGCAGAACCTGATTTTTTTTTATTTGTGTTTGACTTGTTTGGTTATTTGTGGATTTTATCCGACATTTTTATGAAACGTGCAGATGAGTTCAAATTTGATGAGTTCAAATGCCTTGCGTTTAGTGAATATTATTTGTACTTTATTTTCTCTATCAGTCTCTCGACAGATATCAACTTTGATTTGGTCAACTGCCTGCAAGTAGTTCTGTGCGCCATATAAACATGGGGAAGGCATGCATCACTGAAGGTCGTCCACTGGGAGCGCGAGGGTTGTGAGTCGGACTTATTCTGTGATTATTCCAGGCACGATGACCAGCAGCTGACCCTGCATATGTAAATAGTGTCATAGTAGTTTTAGTGTCCTGTGTAGCTATATAAGTGTATAGCCTGTTGTTAAGTAAGGACGACCCTAATGATGTGTACTGTACGTGTTCCATCAGTCTCCTCATGTGTGTGCATATCCTGCGTTCAGTTTTAGGTTTACTTATCGCGTCTCGACTAGTCCTTTGTCCTGAGAGAACCTGTATACGCTACATTGGTGTCAGAAGCGGGCAGGATGGACAACCTGTGGCAGACACTAGCCGATTCTGTCAAGCGCTGGCTGACCCTAAAAGAGACAAAGCCCACCAGCAGCACACACGGAGCCTGAGCAACTCCTGGGTGCGACAGGTGGCCACAGCCCTTACCAGGGCTACTCAGTAGTGGTCCCGCCGGTAGAACTGGGGTGACTGCCCGCTACTCCCGCCCAGCGGGTGCCCCAGAGAGGAGATGCCCTCCCTGCCGGAGCCGGCCAGCTGTTCCTACACCCGCGGCGTTGTTGCGACCCGGTCACTACGATGGGGAAGCACCCTGGGAGACATACAAGGCGCAGTTCCAGCTCGCGGCCCGGACGAATGGCTGGAGCCGGGAGGAGATGGCCGGCCTCTTGGCGGCGGCACTGAAAGGAGCGGCCTGCCAGTTGCTCCTGGATGTCCCGGAGGAGGACCGAGGCGAATACGTGGCGCTGGCAGCAGCTCTCCAGCTGCGCTTCGGTGTGGAGGAGGCGCCAGACCTGATGCGGGAAAGGCTGGCCCTGCAGCGGCGCTGACCAGGAGAGCGACCGGGCCAAGTGTTGCATGGAAGCGAGGCACGCTGTTGAGCACCTCTACCAGCGAAGCTGCGAGGGCCTCGATCGGGACCAGCGGCAGCGGCTCCAGGCGGTACTCGCCCAGAACGAGGACCTCTTTGCAGCAAGAGGTGAGGACTGCCCCCGCACTGCCCTCGTCCAACACGACGTCCCACCAGGACGCATGGCTCACGCCAAGCGGACCGCCGCCGAGGAAAAGATACGGGAGACGTCTGCAGTGGGGGTGACTGAGCCCTCCGCGAGCCCGTGGTCGGCGCCAGCTGTACTGGTCCGAAAAAAAGATGGCTCGTGGAGGTTCTGCGTGAACTACTGCAAGCTGAACAAGGTCACCCTGAAAGACTCCTACCCCCTGCCGAGGATACATCACGGGGACGACCTGGTTCAGCTCCCTTGACATCCGCTGCGGCTACATGCAGGTACTGCTCGCTCCCGATGCTCGCCCGAAGACGGCCTTTTCCATCGGACAGGGCCCCTGGCAGTTTACCGTCATGCCCTTTGGCCTGTACAATGCCCGGGCGACGTTAGAGAGGCTGATGGAGAGGGTGCTGGCATCGGTCCCCCGGAACCAGTGTGTGCTGTACCTGGACGACCTGCTGGTTCATGCCCGGGGTTTCAACCAGGTCTTGACGAACCTCCAGACAGTGCTTGCCTGCATCCGCCGTGCTGGCCTGAGGCCCAACCCCCGCAAGTGCGAGCTCCTGCGGCGGGAGGTGACCTTCCTGGGACATGTTGTTGGACCGCGAGGGGTGGCTACAGACCCAGGTAAGGTCGCTGCAGTGAGGGGTTGGCCGACTCCCCACACCGCCGCGGAGCTGCGGAGCTTTCTGGGGTTGGCCTCGTACTACTGGAGGTTCGTCCGGGACTTCGCCAGCATCGCTGCCCCGCTGCACCGCCTCACCAACAAGGGCCGCCATTTCGACTGGGACTCAGGCTTTGAGACGGCTTTCGGCCGGTTACGCAAAGCCCTGGGGGGGGGCCCCTTGCTGGCCTACCCCGATCCGCGGTTACTGTATATCCTGGATACCGACGTGAGTGACTCAAGGGTGGGTGTATTGTTGGCGCAGGAGGGGCCAGATGAGGAGCGTGTAGTTGCCCGTCGCGAGCTGCTGGCGGTGATGGCGGCGGTCCGCCACTTCAGGCCGTACCTGTTCGGGACCCAGTTCTGGTTGAGGACCGATGAAGCGTCCCTCATCTGGCTGCTCCACTTTAAGGAGCCCGAGGGGCAGATGGCGCGATGGATAGACGTCCTGCAGGAGTATGACTTCACTGTCGCGCACCGTGTGGGATCTCGCCATCTCAATGCCGACGCTCTCTCGCGGCACACCGTGAGGCCGCGGACTGCCGCTACTGCGCCCGGCGGGAGCAGCGTGAAGGGGCCGTCCACACCGTGGCGGAGAAGAGCGCTGCGGCCATGGCCCTGGAGGGGTCACTGGGGGTGGGCCTGTCAGACCTGGCGCAGCAACAGGGAGCTGATCCCGACATGGGGCCGGTGCTCCGCTGGAAGGCAGCAGGAGCGCGGCCTGTGCCGGAGGAGCTCGCCCCGCACCCAAAGTCCATCAAGGCCCTCTGCTCCCTGTGGGAGGCCTTGGAGGTAAGGGACGGGGTGCTGCGCCGGGGGTGGCGGGTACCCTCCAGTGGCGAAATCCGGTGTCAGCTGGTGGTGCCACAGTCGCTCCGCGGGGCTGTGCTCCGAGCGGTGCACGGCCAGCCGGGCGTGGGGCATTTCGGCTGTAAGAAAACCCTGCAGCGTTTCCAAGGCCACTTTTATTGGGGTCTCTGCCACTGGGACGAGGAGCAGTACTGCCGAATATGTGCGGTGTGCGTGGTGCAGAAGGGTTCCCCAGAGCGCTCTCGGGCCCCCCTCCAACAACACCCGGTGGGGGCTCCTATGGAGCGGGTGGGGGCCACCTTCACCTTGCGCTCTGGGCGCATCGGACCACGGTCCAGGAATCTACTGGGTGCACCCCGGCCTTGCTCATGCTGGGCCAGGAAATGCGAACCCTGGTGGACCTGGTCTTCGGTCCGCTGTCCGGAGATGATTCGGCACCGCTGGCTGGACCGGACTACAAGTGGGACCTGCGGCAGGTGCACAGCTTTGCCCGGACCCACCTGATTCAGGCGGGAGTCCGGCAGAAGTGGCACTATGACCTGCGCTGCAGGGGGCCTGCCTTCCAGCCCGGGGACTAGGTTTGGGGGTACAGCCCGCGCCGCCGCAAAGGCCTCAGACCTCAGCTGGCGCCGTCGTAGGAGGGGCCTGCTGAGGTCCTCGGGGTGGTGGCCGAGGTCTGCTACTGGGTCCGGTTGCGAACACGGGGGAGAGTGGTGGTCCTGCACCGAGACCGCCTGGCACCCTACCGGGTCTGGGAGGAGGAGCCCCGTGGGGAGGATCCGGAGGAGCAGCCGGGGCCGGAGTCGGCCGACAGTGGGGCCTCCGCGGGCGCAGCGGCCGCTCACGCAGAGTTCCACAGCCTTTAGCCACAGCCTTTTGGACCTACCGGGTCCAAAACGCTACAGTATCATATTTTCGATTTCTTTTTTTTAACTTAAAAAAATTGTTTGCCCAGCATAATTTTAATTTTGCACGGTAACGATATATATCACGATATAGATAGTTTTCTCATAATTTCAATAGAACATGGTTTAAAAGGAGTGCAACTTTTTTATTGCCTGGAGTTAACTATTAGGTTATTATTAACTGTTGGTTGGCTACTGTGTTGTTCCTTTAGTATTTTTGAAATTTCACATTGAACTGAAGTGCATGTCGAACATTTTCAGCACATTTTTATTTTGCAGAACTTAAACAATAAAATAAAGTTATGAACATGAATTAAATAAGTAAATACGTAATACTTCAAATAAATTTTTCACCGACTTAAATATATAAAACTTCAAATAAAATGAAATAAGTAATAATTGTAAGAAGATGACTGGAGTGTATAAAGTCAATTACACACGGAGAGATTTAGCCGTCTGGCTTGAGTGCAATATAAATCCCGAAAGTGAATCCCAGCAGGACTGACCTCCCCATGGCCCCACCCCCTCTTTAGATACTGTGCGCAGTCATGCCTCGACTAAGTCACCACAGACACCAATGGAAACAGAGCAAACCGCTCATCTCCACCTTTTTACAATATTTCACTGATCTGGCACAAATCCACGTTTGGATTAGGTGAGTCATTGTAACTAGACTAATGGTTACTAAGAGTTAGGTAACTAATCACCCAACTCGTCAATTGTAACTTTAGCTAATTGCATTAATGAATTAAAGACTCGGATATGTGAAAACCTTTTGTCACTCAACTCTTTTGCCTCAAAGATTCGGCACGTAATCTAGGCGTCATCTTAGATACAAGACTCTCATTTAACTCTCATGTTAATGCAGTATCAAAGGCGTGCTTCCTACAGTTAAGAAACATTGCAAAACTAAGGCATCTTCTCTCCACTCAAGACACAGAGAAACTAATACATGCCTTTTTATACAGCAGATTAGATTACTATAATGCCCTACTATCAGGGAGCACCTATCGCACTTTCAACACCTTACAGCGAATTCAAAACGCGGTTTTGTGTATTTGTTACTAGGAGTAGAAAGTACAAACACATCTACTGTATAGGTAGCTCTCTCCATTGCCTTCCTGTCAGGTACAGGGTAGACTTCAAAGTTCTTTTACTTATAAGGCTCTCAGAGGTCAGGTGCCTGTTTGTTTAATGGAGCTGATTAATGTATACAATCCAAGTCGCCCACTTAGATCACAGAATGCAGGTCTTCTTCTTAATCCACATATTAATAAAATAACAGCTGGAGGTAAAGCCTTCAGCTACAGGGCCCCTAGTTTATGGAACAATCTGCCAGCCTACGTACGGGATGTCAAGTCAATCTCAGGACTTAAATCCCGACTGAAAACCTATTACTTCAGCCTAGCCTACTCACACCTTACATCATAGCCTGCTGGAGCTATGGCTGCTGGTGCTGCTGTACATGCCATTGTGTGTCTCTGTGTTGGCCTGCCAGGTAGATACATCTGTTCTGACCAAACTATCCTATTCTCCTCCCCACATGTCCGGTTGGTGCCCGGGCTGGGGACCATCTGAGTCGGATGTTGCATCACTGCCAGGGATCCAAGGGGGACATCGCGAATATAGCTATCGTTTAGGGAGAATTTGCTGGTCTACAGGGATCTGCATGGAGTACTGTCACACAGAAGGACATGATGGAAGGTTTAATACTCCACACTTAGTACTTTTTTTGAATTGTATAATGTTAGCATGCCCAGAGGGGTTGGGCAGCCAGTTGACCTTGGACCCCCAGAGGTTTTTCTTCTCCTTACTGAGGAGTTTTGGGTTTCTCTCCTCTGTTGTGTTTTGGCCTCTTCTCTTTTTGTACTGTAACACGTAGTGCGAATTACGGGGGAGCTAGGGGGAGCTTAGCTCCCCTGAATAAGCCATGAGCTCCCCTGAAGAGACCATTTGCAAAATTTTGGGGGGGTCTCTAAAATATGGAAACTGTCAATTAAAAAAATTTCTATTTCTACAGTATGTTTCGCTTTTTTCCGGTATAGACTACATTTGGGTTTCTGTTTTCAGCGTGTTGCTGCCATAGAAATAGCTAAGCAATTGAATACTATTACCGATGAAGGCATGGTGGTGCTGTTACAAAAGTAGGCAACGTTCCTTTTCACGTGACAAACGGAAAGCTAACAAGTCACTCTTGGTTACGTCTTCTCAAAAAAAAAAGGTGCACTGTAAATATGCAGAGAAACTTTCCAATGACATTCAGTTTTCAATACATATTTCTGAAAAACGACGATAATGCCCAAGAGAAAACAGGGAACTGTACTCGCTAATTTTGGGTTCACAAAACAACCCAAACTGGGCGATCTGACTGTTGCTGCTAGTGGTTGCTCGTCAGACAGTTCAGCTGCTGACCCGCCTGCCTGGCCTGCCCCTCCGAATACGTCCACCAGCAGCACTGGCTCCCCAGAGGAAGAGGCTGGTCCCTCTGTGACCCCAGTCGGCACCGATCTACTGGCTAACTGGACCAGCCAGCAGTGGACAGAGTGGAAAAAACGTAACCCATGGCTTTTCGTTAAGAATGGAAACTTGGGATGCACAGTGTGTAGAGATGCAAAGAGTCTTCTGCTGTCAGAAAAAGCACTTGGCATGCATTTATCTGAGGAGTGGATTCATGGAGATGTGAGTAGGCCTTTGCAGAACCAGAAGCGGAAAAAAATATATAAACACTGTGATAGCTTATCACATAAAAGGGCCGTTGATATTGAAGAGACAAAGCAAAAAGAAATTCTCCCAAACAAGGTACTTGAATTTAATTCAAGAAACTGCAGTTTCATTCAGATCTGCCCATATGGTGTCCAAGGAAAGACTAGCTTACAAAAAGTTCACTCCTTCAATAATGTAACCGGAGCTTAATGGTGCCAAAGTAGGCACTGTACATAAGTCAGACCATTCCTGTGCTGAAATTATAGGTCATATTGCAAAGCAAATGCAGAACAAGCTTGTGTCGAGTATAAAAGAACTTAAGTCACAAAATAGCCTCACTATTGATGAAAGCACAGTGAACGGGCGTGCTCATCTCATCATATACATGAGATGCGATGAGAGTGGGAAAGGGGATGTGGTCAATGTATTTTTGGACATCACAGAGCTGACGGATGGCACAGACGTGGAATCAATCTACAGTTTCCTGAGAGGGAGCCTTAGTAACGTGGGTTTTGATGATGAGTTCATGAAGAAATATCTCATCAGCATAGCCACTGACGGGGCTGCAGTGCTCACTGGCAAATCCTCTGGACTGACTGCTAGGCTAAAGCGTGACTTTCCTAAAGTGCATTCCATACACTGTCTGGCACATCGCCGTGAACTGGCAGTCCAAGATGCTCTCAAAGAAGTGGCTGGGAGTAACCATTTCGAATTATTTATCGCAAAACTATATTCACTTTATCACCAATCGACTAAGAACGCTCGGATGCTCGAGAAAGCAGCCGCAGATCTAACTGTGCAGATTTTGAAAATTGGCCAGATTTTGAATATTAGATGGGTGGCAAGCAGTTTTAATACTGTAAAAGCAGTACGAAAAGATTTCCCTGCATTAGCACACCATTTTAAAACAGCAAGCGAGGGAGGATGCATCACGCAGTGCCACTGAGAGACAGAAACACAAGGTACTACACAAACGCCTCACTAACTTCTCATCTGTTGCTGATTTGGCATCTATGAAAGACGCTCTCCGTGAGCTGCTGGGCCTCTCCCTGAAACTCCGAAACAGAGACACATCTCTGGTGGAGTCCAGTTGCCACATTCAGCAGACCTTCAATATCTTGACAGCCAGGAAAGACACCAGCGGTCAATCTGCAGTGAAGGCCGAGCAGCACTCGTCACTGGGCATGTTTAAAGATGTTGAAATCTCAGAGGGTACAGGAAAGATAAACCGGCTCCAGTTCTATCAGTCTGTGATCAATAGCCTTACAAAGCGACTCGGAATCTGAATTAGTCCAGATGCTGAAACCGCTGGATAAGGGCTTCTGGCCACAGGATCGTGAGGTCTTAATTCTTTACGGGGAAGGTGAAGTTGATGCGCTTGCTAAAGCACTGGGCGAACCCGTCAGAGAGGCAGGGGAGGAATTCTGCGACTGGAAATTACAAGGCAAAGCATCAGGACAGACGCTGGGAAAACTCCACAGCAGGCCGGACGTGCCTCGCCACCTCAGCCGACTGCGAGCGGGGGTTCTCTGCCCTGAGTGACACTAAGAGAAAACGAAGCCTCTCCTCACTTCTTTTTGTTGATCTGAATGGACCTCCTTTGGAGAGATTTGATCCCTGCCTCTTGTATCATCTTGGAGTAAAGCAGGCCACCGCTCGTCCACTTCATGGGCAACAGGATGGACACCACAGACAGCTGAGCCCAGGCCTTTGTGGTCACTTCTATTGTAAGGTAAGAGTAACTCCTGTTAAACTATAACTATATAATCCAGTGCTCACTTTGTATGTGTTAGTTGACTGGGCTTTCACACGTGATGCGTCCTCCCCCAAACCAGGGGTGAGCTCCCCCTGATGCCAAGATATCATTCGCACCCTGCTGTAACGCCATGTGTTGTCACACAGCTTTGTTAAGTACCTTGGGGACACCTTGTTGTGAAAGGCGCTATATAAAAATAAATTACATTGAATTGAATTGAAATTGAATATAGGACAGCTTTTGTCTAAGTCATTTCTGTTTGAGGAGGTGCCAGTTACTGAAAGTAACGACTCACACACTTCAGACACCACTTTCCTTATTGCAAGCACTCCGAGTAGCCTACACAGTAAAAAACCGCTCCAGCCACAAGGAATCGCAGCCCTACCTGTGAACAGACTGTGAGTTTCTTTTAACGCCACAGAAAGTAGTATTTGTGCTGCTTTTGTTCCTCAGATGTATTGAACTGACGACTAAAGCTATAATACAGCAATAGCTAGTCTGTATTTTACATTGTTTACATTTTTCTAATTTACTCATATTTTTAGCTGTGGCTAAATATAAATTTAAAAATATAATTTTTCCCAGAAACTAGATTACTCAAACGATTTCTAGCAAAAAAAATATCTGGCTAATTATGACATTTTTCTGTTAGGTAGTATTATTTTTTCCAACATTTTTATCAAACTTATCTGGCGAATTCTGATCAGCTTGCCCAGCAGGATTGAGGTTTGACTGTAACTATAAATATCGTTTGAACCCTTTGTGTCATCAACGTGTCGCTGTCAAATTGTAAACATTACTGTTGGCAAGATGTCTCGTAAGTTTAAAACTCATACTGATCACTGATTTCAAATATAAATGTTTAAAATAGCAATTGCTTAGTGTGACTCTCAGAGAACAGCTTAGTTCGGTTCTGAAGAGGTTCTGTAATTCTGTTTTTATGCTCGCCTGCTTATCGACATTGATGCCCTGCAATGAACTGTCGAATTTAAAAGACAAGACAGTTGTGAAGACTTACTGTTCATGAGTCAAAATCACGTCCATATTAGCTCAACTCAACAGACAACACTGAGGACTGGATGGAAATATTACACCATCATGAGAGCTCTCTGCTGCTGACAGTCTCATCACACTCTGTTTGTGAAGGTGAGCTGCAGGGACCAGTCGACTGTGTTCACGTGTGAGTGATCGGGTACGAATGGCAAATCTTTAATCACTCATTTAAATATTACATACATATGAACTTTAATGTAACTAAAATCACAAATTGGAAATGAACTCTGCCTCCTTCTGTTATCTTGACACAGGTAGATTTCAGCTTGACTGGCTGAGCCACTTTCTGACACCCAGCCAACTGCTGTCTCAGACAAACATGAGTAACAGCCTGGCATTTCTCGGGAGGATGATTTCGGAAACACGGAGGAGGTCAGCTTGAGTGTATTTTTGTTTAACACCAATATATTTGTGTGCAATGAACTTCACTGGGTCAGCATTATTTTGATACTAAGATTTCCATATGTTTTATAACTTAATGCCTCCTTTTCCAAACCTTGGAAATCAGTCATTTTTAAGAAAAGGATACAGCACATGTGTCAGGGATTGTGCTCTGCAAAAGGATGTACAGCCATCGTGAATTTTCACAGGTTCCACAGTGCAAAAGCAGGTATTCTTAAGACACCGTCTGCCGCCTGTACCCAACACCAGCAGCTGAGTCTAGCAGTCCTACCTGGAGCTCAGGCCCCTGGGATCCTGCAGAGGCAGTAGCAGCACATCCTCCACGAGACAGGTGCTCTGCACTGCAGGGAGCTCTGGGCTGCAGCTACAGTGGGACAAGGAAAAACAGGACACTGTTAGCAGCTCTTCCTCAAGACTCATCATGATGTAAACAGATGGAACTATACAACCTGTCACTAGAGCTCTTTTAGAAAAAGCATGACAACAGGCCAGTCCTATTGAAGCCATTATCAAGGTCTGAAAATACATCACATATATTTTGAATGTATAGTTTTAGACGTAGGAGTACTGCAGTTGATGCACCACATATTGATGTTAGGAAATGGCACTTACTGCATCAAACATAATGCCCATCTGCCTCAAGCACACTTAAAAATGTAATTGTGAAGAAATGGAAGCAGTGAAGGCACTTTCATCAGGAAACAGTACCTCAGTGTGGAACAGGCGCGCAAGGCCTGCAGACAGACAGCTCGGCTCAGGGCATCACTGGGCTGCTTTTTAACAAACGCCTGTGAAGAGATGGGAGAGAAATGTAAACCCCACTTCCCTCCATCAAAAGACACCAGGACAGGGCCTGTGCTCATCTAGAGGCACAGCTGAGAGTCCAGAGACTGTGTGCAGCTGCAGCGAGGAAGAGAGCGAGGGCACCTCTCTCCCCTCTGATTTCTACTGACAGTAAGGACTGTCAGAGCATCCGTGTGGGAAAACAGCAGACAGGCGGCTGCGTCAGACACACTGACCATCATTGTCGCCAGGAGCTCGGCCTTGGCAGGGAAGCTGGGAGCTCCGGAGGGACTGGGGCTGCGCACTGCCTGTGCCATCATGCCCACACTGCGGTCTGACGCTGGGCTCCTGCAGGGGGACACACAGCAGCTCACTCACTGACAGCCCAGGAAGGCCCTGCAAGGAGTGAAAAACTCACTGGAATAAATCCTGACTGCACACACATTACAGAATGTACCAGCAGGTTAGTCAAGTCTGCAGAAAGCAGTTGTGAGGTTCACACTATGAGGTCTTCTGTTCTTAATAGCAAATTTAACATAAAAAACTTAACAGTGATCTTTAAATTTCCTTCCTCTCTGGTGGTCAAATGACCAGTAAAACTAGTTTTAGCTCAAGTCCTGGGGTGATTGCTGTGAGGAGTTTGCGTGTTCTCCCTGGGTTTCCTCCAGGTGCTCCAGTTTACTCCAACAGTCCAGCGACATACTGGTAGGTTAACTGGCCTGCGGTAACATTAGCCTGGTGTGAGTGTCTGTGTGCCCTGTGAAGGACTAGCGTCCTGCCCGGGGTGTACCCCGCCTTGTGCTGTTGCTTGCTGGGATAGGCTCAGGCAGTACATGACCTGCACTCGATAAAGCAGTTGGAACACTGGTTTAATGTTTACTTTCCATTCATATGTTGTCAGTTTCTAGAATGACATATCTCTACAGTCAGTGACTTTCTGAAAAAGGTACAAAATGCTTGTCTACGGAAAAGTGCTTTGAAAATCTCCCCATCTGTCCTTATACTTTTAGATGCTCCCCGTCTGTTCATCAGTCGTGTAGAAAGGAATCACTGAGATTACGGTTTTCATGGCTGTCGTCAACAGCAGCAGAAGCCCTGAGTCTGTGTGTGAGGAGTGGGAACAGATCACCTCACCTCTCTCTCCACAGGATTGTCAAATCCTGCTTCTTTCACACTGTCCTGAAACGCTTGTTTCACAGTCTCCTGCTGAGAGAGGTACTGGGCAGCCGCACCGACACACTGGTACAGGAAGGCCTGTGACACCGGAGAAGAGGACAGTGAGCACTGAGCTCATGAGGCTGCTCTGTACAGCTGCACTGAGAGGACATGTTAGCCGTGGAAAGGAATGCTCCAATCGATCGGCTGCCGATAGATATCAGCCGATTTTCACTCCAAATGACTCGATCAGTGGTCTCTAAATTGACCAATCTCAAAAACCAATTTTGCAATGACTACATTTCCGACATTACCTGAACATACAGTAGCAACATGTCCTCGCCGGTCTGGCACTTTTCCACACTTCTACAAAAGACGAAGAATTTGCAGTTTGCAATACATGTGCAAAAGAAGTCGCTCGTGGGGGATCACCGGCTAGAACGTTCAACACCATGAACCTCATCAGAGATTTGAGAACTCAACACCAAAAAGAATACGCAGAGTGTGAACAATTAGCAAGTGCAAGAGCTGCGGCGACTAGCAAACCGACTCTCGCTCAGCCATCAATAACGGCAACACTTAAAACATTGGAGCCTTACAGCAGGCACAGCAAGACAGCCGAAAGAACTACGGGCAGGATCTCTGCAGGCGACGTATGAGGAGATTCTGAATGAAGATAAAAGCGATGGTCGGGACAGGAATGACTCGACAGCATCAGTGATTAATCTCCACCTCAGTCAGCAACTCATCCCAAGAAGCGCCAGTGGCTTTCTGGAAGAGCAATCCAAACCGTTTCCCTGCCTTGGCAGAAGCAGCTCAGGTCTACCTTTGTGCTCCTTGTACTAGTGTGGACAGCGAGCGTCTATTCAGTACAGTAGCGCACATTTTGCATGAGAGGAGGAACAGATTGTCTTCAACACACGCACAGCTGCTCCTGTTCATAAACAAGAATCTGCCCTCGATGATTAGTAAACAAGAGGCTCAGTAGCTAAAGAGCCAAATGATTCTGACTTGTTTCCATTTGGTTGTAGTCGGCTGCAATCTGCTTGTTAAACATCTTATTGAACATTTTATTTATTTTATTAGAATTGTGGGTTGTGATTAAGACAAGCCTGTTATTTTGTTTTAGCTGTTTTTATGTTATTGCTATATATGTGCCAAATGTATATGTAATATTTATAAAGGTTTTGTATGCATGTTTGATGAGTAAAAAGTCTTTATTTTATTTTAAGTGATTATTTTATTTATTTTAGTCAGTAGTGTTTATTTTATGGTAATTGAACAATAAGCCCACTACATTTTATTTTGTTAATAAAAATAAACAAATTATACCTGTGGTCTAGATTATTTTAATGGGAAAAAACAACCAGGGTAACACTTGGCCATGGGACAGCCATGGGACATGAGGCGTGTACATGGCTTATTGTAATGATTTTAACAGAAAAAAGCGTCCGATTCTAATGACAGGGAATCAGCCCTCAACAGCCTGATGGGATTATCCCTAGCTGTGGAGACGACACACTGAAGTAGAGCACAGAGCGCAGAACCCTGAAGGGGCTCTCCCCTCTACTGCACAATCAAACACTGCTCACAGCTCACATCAACACAACAGCACACACGTATGAACCTAGCCTGAACAGACACACACCTTACAACATCTAATACACAGCAAATTACAGACACACCTGCTATGTCCACTACGTCACAACACTAGATGAGGAATAAGACTTTTAGAGAGTAAAAGTCCCAGCTTCTCATGTAGCTCAGCCTTCTGTCAGACTCACTTTCTCCTCAGAGGTGGAGCTGAGAGCGCAGAGCACTCTGACTGTGTCCTGAGTGAGCCTACAGGCCCACACCTCATTCACCACTGCGCTCAGTGTGTTAGAGAGCAGCTACAGACACACAGGGGAGGCAATCAGTTCCACAGCAGAATGAGCAAACACACCCACACACCACACTGGGCACCTGAAATTACTGCACAGCTATGAGGACTGACAACGATTCTCACACTACAGCATGACAGGACCACCTGAACAAGAAAAGAGAGATTATACTCTTGAATCCACAGCAACCCAGGAGAGGAAGCATAAGACAGCTGTCACTGCATCTGAATGACATGACATTACCTAACAGAGGAAGAAGATCACTTTCCCTGTCTGTGCCCCCTCCCTCTCACTGTGTGTGTTAACAGTCCCCACTCCACACGCTTCAGGAGAGCCAGCACACCCTCTCAGGAGCAGACACGCCGGAACTCTCCTTCCTCCGTGACGTCACTGCTGCGGCCGGAGCAAACCCTCCCAGAGTGCTTTGCGGGAACTGAAGCACATCGCCGCTGCAACCCGGACTCGCTGAGTCTGAAGGCAAAACCTCTCTTGACAGCTTCGCTGTCAGTGTGTGAGGCTGACACACTGCTGCGGGAAATACCTGCGGCCGGGAGCAGCAGAGACCCGTCGCGGAGCGGGGCTGCAGGTCTGCCCTCGCCTCTTCTCCGCAGTGTGACAGGAGGCAGAGAGCCGCGCCTCAGGAGCCCCACACGCCTCCACAGGGATCAGCCGCAGGGAGACGATCGCTCCTCCGACATACAGCCGCTGACAAATAACGGCTGCGCTCCTCTCGCGCCCTCAGCGGAGCGGGCAGCCGCGAGCCGGAGCCGGAGGAGGCGGAGACGCCGAGCGCTCGGAGCTGCGACTCAGCCAATCAGAAGCCGCGATCAGCAGGGGGCGGGGCCTGAATGATAAACAATAGTACAGTAGGAATATTTTAGATTAATTATTCACACAGTAATAACACAGGCGCCAGTAAAAATGCTTGTCAGATGCACCTCAGTTCATCATCCTTCCATTCCCTAAAAGAGGTTTCAGTAACATGCCTGGGCAGCTTGTTCCACACTCCAACAACAACATTTCCATGTACTGCGACAGTTTCTTGAGAGACTCCTGTAACTTCCTTTCCAGTTTTAACACGCCGGCAATTCATGTTTGTAGTGAAAGGCAAGCTCGTCTGATTTAGGGAGATTTGAGTTGTATTTGTTTCTGCTGGGACCACTGTTCAGGATCCTATTTGAAATCTTCTTGCCTCATCTCTAATGATGTTAACACTTTATTAACTTTATTACATCGGACATGATTATGCTGAATCAGATGTTTTGTTCATTTATTTTTTTTCAGTTTTATTTGATAACGAGCACCATCATTAAAATAAATGGTAGTACAGAAGCTCAGAAAGGTTCCATTCACTCCAGGTTGTGCTCAGTTGTTTTTCACTTCATCTAGAAAGCTGATTTGAAGTCTTATGTCTCCAATCGTATCAAAGCAGGTCTTTCATGGTCAGCCCACACTGGAACAGATGTTCCACCACCACAAGCTTGAAGGTCTTCGCCTGAACACCTGTTGCACTGAACCGAAACTCACAAGTGAGGCCAGATCAGTAAATCGAGATCTGTGAGATCTACTCAGATCAGTAAATCGAGATCCAAGACAGACTGTAAATTATGTGACTGTGGCACAGTCCTGTATGAGCTCCAGATCAACCCTAAGGCACTCGTCACTTTTAAATCTGGACTGGCACACTAACGTTGAGAGAATCACTGGGATGTCTTGCTTAAGACACAGGTGACCTGGGGTATGAGGTGATGGAGGGGTTCTCACCTGCAAGAACATGCCTGTAAACTACATTGACATTGTTAGGACCCCCAGCCCCAGTGGAACAGTGTCAGGCAGCGTGTGGGTGAGCAGTCCCCAGGAGCAGATCCTGGTGAGAATGACAGAACTAGTAGGGCGAGCAGTCCAGTCCCTCTGACCGGGACAATACCTTGGCTGAGTGTTTTCCTCCTAGAAGAATCTGGTGCAGCACAGCTCCTGTCCCTCTCTGTGTTATTGCTGCACAAATGATAAGAATCGTGTGAATGGGAAGAACTCTTTTCACCTGCCTCACATTTTCAGCAAGTGCTTCACAGGAAGGGTGGGGCCCAGTGCTGCCACCAGGGACTGGAGACCAGCCTGAGAGACACACAGCAGCCAAACAGGGGCACCAAGGGGAACACGCCCACTCTTGCGATCAGTGTCAGTGAGAGTTTCTACACCCACACAGTCAGTGTCTCAGCTGAGGATGTTCATTATATCTGGAGGTGAGGACAGCTTCTCCACCAGAGTGTTTCCTCTCTCTCGGGCCTGTGTCAACCAGCCCTAGAATTTGAGCTGTTAATTCAATGATTAGGTCAGTTTGGTTGTATAAAACACATTGGATTGTCATTAAATCTGATACCAGATTGCTCAGATTGATGTTTCAAGAGCCCATCATTGACATGAATCTGTTTCTGGCATGTGCACTAAACATTAATGTGTCTCATGTCTCGTTAGCTGTGAGGAAAGACTGTAAATACTGTCTGCAGCACAGCTCCCTGGATACAGATACAAGTTAGTACTGTGTGCGTGGGTGTGGATGTATATTCACCTTTACTGTTCAAAATACTTAAATGATTTTAAATTAAATAGAGCTTTGCTGCCTCACAGTGTTGGGGCCCAGGGTTCAACTCTGGAGCTGTGGTCTGTGTGGAGTTTGCATGTTCTCCCAGTGTTTGTGTGGGTTTCCTCAAGGTGCTCCATTCCCACCCCCCACCCCCCACAGTCCTAAAATGTACAGGTAGGTTAATTGGCTTCTGGGAAAATTCTCTGTGACATGTTTAAGTGTGTGCGTGTATGTGTGTGTCTGTGAGTATGTGTGTCTGTGAGTGTGTGTTTGAGCGTGTGTGTGTTTGAGCGTGTCCGTGTCTGTGCATGTCTGTGAGTGTGTGTTTGATTGTGTGTGTGTCTGTGAGTGATTTTGAGCATGTGCGTGTCTGTGTTTGTCTTTGTGTGAGTCTGCCCTGCAGTGGACTAGTGTCCTGTCCAGGGTGTATCCCGATAGGCGTCTTGCTTGCTGGGACAGGTTCAAGCTCCCTGTGACCCTAATTTGGATGAAGTGAAAATGGACAGACGTTTGCATAATCAGCAATTCCTAAAATAACGGAACTGCAAGCTCTGTTACAACATTGATATAACAAAGGATCAAGTTTCTCAGCCAGAATCTGGACCCCAAAACTGATCAGGACAAAATCCACCTGCCTTTCGCTGCTTCTCTCTGTCTGTCTTTGTTCTTTCGTTTGGTGTTTTACTCCCCTTTTTAGGTGCTTAAAGGGCTGTAGATGTTCGATTGAAGAGCTAACTTGGAGTCTCAGCTGATCAGCTCAGCAAACGACTCCATCAATACACTAAGAGCTCAGCAGGAATGAAAGCCTGTGACCAGGGTCCCCTGTCCTGTGTGTCTGCAGAATTTCAGTCCAGCTGGACTTTCAGTGACCTCAATTAGCTCATTATTGACTTATTTGGACCAGTTTTATAGCTTCTTCCAGCTCTTCAGGAGCTGCTGCTTCGAAGACCCCTGGAAACCTCACCGACGTCCTGGGTATCCAGGAGCAGGACTGGGGCTGAGCTACAGCAGGGCTCACCAGAAGCAGGCCTGGAGAGCTTCACCTGCAGCTCACAGTGTGTGAGGCTGGCCTCAGCTTCACTCACGGTCTCCTTTGCTTTGTCTCCAGATGCTTTTGTAGGGACTGGATATCGGTCTGATAGTGTTTGCGGATCTCCAGCTGCGTGTGACCTTCTGTGTGTCTGTTCTGGGCTTGAGGGCTTTGAGCCAGACCGAGGCCAAGGTAAGGAATCAGCCCAGCACACAGCTGCTCTGCTGCCAAACTCGAGTCACCACCCGTCCCACAGGAGACTCAGATCAGGACAGTCTGGGGGTGTCTCACAGAAACTGGGAACTAAACTGGCCACGATCTGGTTTCACCCCTGGGTTCTGCTAGGAGGTATCGCAGTATCAGAACAGTGACCAGTAGATTCAAAAACAATTTCTTCCCCAGGGCAGTCCGCATCATAAACAGCTCAAATTAGCACCTGCACTTTAAGGTACTGCACTGTTTGCACTATGTCCTGTCTTGGCTGTGTTATAACGTCTAGTGTCTAAATGTATTGTCCATGTCTGTTTGTTCTTTTTCCTCCACTGTTACTGGGTACAGTTGAACGAGTAGGCATTCCAACACACTTGTTGTATATGGCCAATAAAACATCTTGAATCTTGAAAGTGACTGCCTGCAGGAAAGCTTACTTTGCCTGTTCAGCAGTAGGTTAAAGTGACGAGTTCTGACAGAAATGCTCATTTTATGTGCAGCCGATTTTTGATACTACTCTTCTGGTGAAATGAATGTACTGAAAAGAAAAATTTTCAGAGTTCAGTTGGTTTTAGAAGCAGAAGGAATATGACCACTTGAAAAAACACGCTGCATATCCTGCTGTTAAACCTCCAGCCATTTGGGTTTCAGTCAAATGAGGAAAAAACCATTTAAACTTCAGTTTTTTTCATTTCATCCAGAATGTCGTGGACAAGTTGTCATGAAGACAGGAAACAAGCTGTTTCACGCAGAAATGGCTCCAGCTGAACTGAGGGGTATCTGACAAGTATTTTCATAGGCAACTGTTTTATTATTATATTAATAACATAAAATATTTCTACTGTATCTTGTTCTTCATTTAGGCCCCGCCCCCTGCTGATCGCGGCTTCTGATTGGCTGAGTCGCAGCTCCGAGCGCTCGACGTCTCCGCCTCCTCCGGCTCCGGCTCGCGGCTGCCCACTCCGCTGAGGGCGCGAGAGGAGTGCAGCCGTTATTTGTGAGCGGCTGTGTGTCGGAGGAGCGATCGTCTCCCTGCGGCTGATCCCTGTGGAGGCGTGTGGGGCTCCTGAGGCGCGGCTCTCTGCCACCTGTCACACTGCGGAGAAGAGCCGAGGGCAGACCTGCAGCCCCGCTCCGCCGCTATGAGAGGGAGCGGGGCTGCTCGGTCCTGTTCGCTGTTCGGCACCGCAGGCCCGCCGGTAACTGGACCGAGCTCAGCCCGGGAGTCCCGCCAGCCTCGTCTGCAGCCGGGAGGCGCTGCTGAGCCCCGGGACCCTGCTCATCCCCGCGGCCTGGAGCAGAGCCCAGTGCAGCACAGCGCCAGGGACAGGCGGGGAGAGAGAGAGCGCCTCCTCAGAGGAAGAGGGGCGCAGGGAGAGAGATCAGGGGCTCCAGCTGCCCCGAACCAGCGGGTCTGCAGGACCGTCAGTCTCGGACCTCCTGCGGCCCAGCGACGGGTCTCTGCTGCTCCCGGCCGCAGGGCTTCACACACCGTGGCGCTGCTGCAGGGCGCTGCAAGACGAGCTGCTTCAAGACCAGATGTGTTGTTGTGGACTGTTTAGAGCACAAGGTCTGTGCGTGAGCGAGCGGAGTGAACATGAGGAGGAGCCGGAGAGCAGATCTGCAGGGCGAGTCTACATCACAGGAGGACTAATGAGCAGGCTGTGTCTGGGAGAGGTCTGGCAGGAGACTGGAGTGACAGTAAAAGCCCTGATGAGCGAGTCGTGTGAGAGAGGAGTGAGAGGCGAGTCTGGATGGAGGGAGGAAGTGGTGTCTGACATCATAACGTGAGCAAGACGCTCCGCTCCGTGTTTTCTGAAACTTTCCGGCTGACACTTTGGAAATCAGACAATCAGTACTTCTGTTGACAGAGTTGGGAAAAATCAGAAAGCATATAAAATTGTAATTTTATAATTAAATATAGTGATTATAATGACTTATTAAACGTGAGCGTGACGTCGTCACATCGGGATTGTGACGCAACAATTCCGGTCCGGGAAAGCGCTCCGGTGCTGCTGAGTCGCTCAGCGCTGATGCTCATAGCGAAGAAAAGACTTGAGCTCGACACGGCTTGTCATCTTCTGTCTTTTCACTGAAGATCCTGGTGGTTTACGGACTAGGTAGGGACCTGCCGAGGCTCGGTATCGCGGATCCGATTGTTCTTGACCTGTTTCTCCTGGGCAGATCGAGCTGTTATTGTGTTAACACGGTGTTCAGTGAGAGGGGGTTAAAAGCTCTTAACCTGCTGGAGTTTTATTAAAGCCCAGAGTGCAGATCTGAACAGGAATTCATTGCTGCTTCTGTTCCTGTCTCTGCTTTCACTGATGTGAAGAATTTGCTTGTGTCCTCAATATCCCGTGTCTGCCCTTCAGCCTGTTGGGTTGTATTCCAGTAGGACCAGCTGGTTAGAGAGAGTTCTGTGGTGTCTAGTGGGTCTGCTGCTGGCCTGTCAGCAGTACCTTGACTCCCAGTGTGTGAGAAGCGCCACCCAGCTCCCTGCTTCACTGTGCTGTTCTACTGGCTGACTGACAGGTCCAAGATGAGCCCGAAGGAATGCAGCTGTGAGCCCAGCAGGGTGAAGTGGTTCTCCTCCTGTGTGCAGCGCACAGGCTGCCAGTGCCCCGGGCCAGGTATGACACAGCTGGATCTAGACCAGTGCCCCCTGAAGCCAGTCCCCCCACACACTGACTCCTGGCTTCCCTTTCCACTGGGACCCCATCCCTGGACTCAGCTCTGACTGACCTGAGGGGCTCCTCACTGTCACCCTGCAGGTCTCCTCAGCTCGGGGCAGGGAAAGCAACAGCAGTCTCTTCATCTTTTCAACTAAATGATGATTTGAGCACAAATAAATAAAATATATAACATAAAATATAATAATATATTATATTATATAATATAATAATAAGATATAAAATAATATAATTTAGTGCGTGAGAGTATGTTTAAGAAGACTAACATCCATGTAAGGTATGAAACTATTGAAAGTGTTGAAAATGAGTAATTCACAGTGGTTATGAAATGAGCTGTGTCTGAGTGATGTACTGCAATTATTCTTTCATTTACATTTAATTGTAAATTTGGGAATAGCAAATGTATATTTATGAAGATCTGTCCAAGGCCTTTTGACTGGGTGTGAGAGAAGCTGAATTAGAGGCTCTAATCCCCTTAGAGCAGCAGAAGGAGGTTCTCCACCTGGGAGCAGAGCTGCTGCCCTGATTCTTCTTCAACACTGAGATCCTCTGTTTCCTGAGGAGCAGCTGCTAACAGGACTGATGTGACCCAGAGAGCAGCTCTCTTTGTGGGCTCTAAAGGGTTAAGAAGTCCCAGTGGCTGCAGCTGTTATTCAGGACCACGAAAACAAAACCCTGCACTCTGAAGCCTCCTGCCCTTAGAGCAGATCTGTATTCCTCTCTACTGGAAAACTGTCCGGGGTGAAAGAGTCCCAGCTTTTATGGGCTGTGCATCAATAATCATTTTGATCTCTATAATTCTCAGACATGTGTCAGTAGGGTTTTAGGTCCCTCAGTCAACAGGTCAGTTTCAGAGTTTTCTCCCTAGAAGTCTGTGCTGCGGCGACACCAGTGTTTCCCCTGTCTGTGTGTCTGCTGTAGATGAGGTCCTGGCTGTTCTGGAGGGAATGAGCAGCGCTGATGAGGAATTTGGGAAGAACCTGGTAGAAGAGCTGCTCTCCCTCCTGCAGAGGAACACCAAGGGGACACTGCCAGTCATCCTGGGATTCCTCGAGAGCCCCCAGGTAACATGAAGGAGCTCCCTACACACCTCCTGACATACTCGTTGCAAACGCACTCTAATCAGGAGCCCAGTGTGGTCCAAGATACTGTCTGTGCTGTTTCTTACAACTAGAGGTCAGAGGATAAGCCCTACCGTGTTGTCATCTTGACAGATGTGCTTGAGTGGAAGCCTGGGGTTTCTCTGTGTGCGTTTCCACTCCCTCGTGTGGTGAGCTGGGGTGGTTCTGCTGTTTCACACTCAGTGCCTGTTGGCCAGGCTGACTGGCCCTGAAGGAGAAGCCTTTGAACAGACACTTGGTGCTGTGATGAGAGCAGCAGTCTCACCCCCGGCTTTGGTTCTTCCCTGCTCTAGGTGACAACTGCCCATCGCTCTGCTGTCCTCCAGGCAGTGGAGAAGCTGCTGCGCAAAACATCTGCGCAGCATCTGGATGGGTCCTTGGCCAAGAGCACCGTCTCGATGGCCTTGAATGAGATGACTATGTCACCGGTATGTAAGCCCCTTTAATTCCTGCCTATCGAACTGTTGTCTTGCTGCAGTACTGTGGTCTGTTTCCTTGCCTGTAGCACACATTGATGTATCTAATGGAAGCAAATCATTGTGTGTTAACTTGTGTGCTCATTGGTTTGATCCAAGCTGTTGCTTCAACTCCAATACCATCGACTCCCAAGACGCTCTGATCTCTTTTTACTGTTGTTTCAGAAATGGCTGCCTGACTGGCAACAGCCAGCCAGCAACATTGTCGTTTGTGTGGTGAGAGACCACTACGACAGTACCATGGATATGGTGCTGTTCTTCTTCCAGCCCGGAGTGCTCCCTCACCACGCGCTGCTTAATGCTTTAGGAGATATCTCCCGCAACTGCAGTAAGTTCTGTGCTGCTAATGGGGAGTGATCTGCACAGATATATTCCGGATTTTTTACTGTGCTGTATTTCAAACTTCATGATACTGCTCGTATCTGTCCATTCAAGCCCTGATACATGAGCTTATTATGAAGGCTCAGTGTTTGTTACTCATCCTGCTGCTGAGTCTCCAGTGTTATCATGAGCCTTGGTCCCTACCCAGTGTGAAATGTGTTTTCTTTGAAGGTCGTGACATAGCAAGGGATATAGTGAGGCTTCTGGACCTGCTGGTGCCTGTTCTCCCCCTTGCTGTGACTAATAAAATGAAGGCAATGATGGCTTTTGGTAAGTGTTCAAGCTGTCTCATTTAGGGGGTTGCTTGGTTCCACTGGCAATCCACTGACAAGGCCTGTTCAGACCTCTTCCCACTGAGCTACAGGACTGCTTTGATGTAGCTGAGGAGTGTAGGAGGCTGTTCCTCTCTTGTGTTGTCAGCATTGGAAGGCCTGTATGAGAGCTGGGCGAAATTCCAGGGTCCTGGGCAGTGTGTTCAGGATTGTTCAAGCCAGGTCATGATAAGTTTTGATGTAGTGCACAGATGGCTGCCGTCTTCTGAGCCAAAGGTATGGGATCTTTAATCCAGTGTAGGTTATTTGACATCTTATTAATAATCTTGATTTCTCAGATGTTCTGGAGGAAAGAATGGACTTGAATGCAAAGAAAAGATGTGTCCATGCAGGTATTAGGGAAGGGTATCAGGGTCCAGGGTTCAGATCACAGTAAGCAAAGCTGAATAGGGTGCACTTATGAAGCAGGTTTTATTCATTGCTCAAAGCTGTTTTAACTGTCTGTGGTTTTAGACAAGTTTGCTTTCCTGTGACTGAATCCTTTCCTTGAGGATGATGGTGTTTGTGTTTTGCTCTGTCTGAAGGTGATGGCGGCCATTGTCTTGGCCCTGGCAGCTATGTGCTGCCTGCTCCCTGAGGAGAAGTTTTAGTGTGAGCTGCCAGCAGTTTTACAGGCCTTCCAGCCACTGTATGCAGCTGAGCTATACGTCAGCTACTCCAGAATCAACAAGGTAGGCCTGTGACCGATGATGGGCCTTTAGGTGTACAGGTTGTGGACTGCGAGGGCCGTTTCTTTTAGAAAATGGATTTTGATTCAAACAATCACTAGTAGCACTTTCCCAGTGTCCCTTTGTCCACTAGCTCCAGAGATGTGCTGGTGAGGCCCAGTGCAGAAGAGGATTATGGTCTGTGGTGCCCCATGTGATTGTGGAAGGGTGTGAACAAGGTGGATCTGCCAGGAGTAGAGTCTAGGGGAGGCGTTATCCTGCTCTGTCAGATTTTTCTGTGTGATCAAACCACCAAAATCCTAATGCTAATGTGTTATTGCATACAGTGAGAGAGTGAGGCCTCTTGATGAAGCAGCAGTGCCTCTCCAGATTGACTCCAACGTGCTCTTCTTTCAGAGTCTGAGTGTGCTTGTGGAGGCAGCAGTGCCAAAGGCCAGACCAGTGCTGGAATCCCAGCTGGAGCAGCTACTGACCATGGTGCACGCCCAGGTAATGGGGACAGCACCCCACTCACCTGCACAGAAAGACGTTACAGTAGTCAGTAAGAGTGTCTGTCTGAGGGGTGAAGCCCTCAGGAGCCTCATCAATGAGAGCAGCTCAGTGCTGTGATCTACCCCTCTCCACAGCTCATGGCAACACTGAAGTGCCGTGTATCTGACTGCTGAAGCCCTTATTCATTCAGTTGAACAGATATTGATGACTCGACTCATTTTATCATGGCATTAGAACAGCAGTCCATGAGAGAGTGTGCATGATGCCCTTGTGGGTGTTATAAGAGTGCTCTGATGCCTGTCTGGTGTCCCAGGATCTGGCAGTGCTGATGGGGCTGTGTGCCAGTGTGCACCTGGATGTGGTGCTGTCTGTGCTGAAGAGACTGGAGACCCAGCTGACTGACCCAGCCTTCCCCTGCAATGCTTGTTACTGCAGAGTGATTTCACCTGTGCCCTGATTCTGTGCTATGGGCATGTTGCACTTAAAGCACCTGCAGAGGATCTACTGCAGAGAATGGACACTGACTTTATGGAGAGACTGAGACCCCATGTTACCACTAAGGTAGGCAACATGTCCTCCTTTAAGAACAAGAGATCTGACAGAGTGAACCTCACAGCTCCTGTCTGAAGAGTGTATTCAACCACTGCTACATTCTGTAATGTGCGTCTGTAACGCAGGGAGGTATTCGTAACAACCCTCAGGCAAAAGTTCTTCCTTATTTGTTCTGCTACTTTCCTGCAGTGTCTGGGTAGAAATTGTTAATTATACTTGAACCTGATGGGATTGTTATGGGGAGGAGGACACAGGGATACAGTGTCCGTGGCTGTCCAGGCTGTGAGTGTCTATCACAGCCCAGGGCTGGTGGAGGTGAGGTGGTGAGGTGGTGTCTGGGCTGTCAGTGAGTGAGCTGCTGTGTGTCCCCCTGCAGGAGCCCAGTGTCAGACTGTGCCTGTGCCGCAGTGTTTGCATGATTGCACAGGCAGTGCGCAGCGCCAGTCCCACCGGAGCTCCCAGCATCCCTGCCAAGGCCAAGCTCCTGGCGACAATGATGGTCAGTGTGTCTGACGCAGCCGCCTGTCTGCTGTTTTCCCACACGGATGCTCTGGACAAGCTGTATCCTGTCACTGTGAATCGGAGAACAGATAGTTTGTGAGAAGTGATTGGAAGGGAAACGGTTTTGCTATTTATCAATACAGTTGTGTTTTTATCTTTTGGGAAACACTGTTCCAGAAGTATTCAGAAAAATGACTCCTTTGTTCACACCTAGTGACATGATCCTGTGTCCTGTCTCTGAAGACAGCAGTGAGAACTGCAGCAAAGGGGCAGTAGTGGACAACTTCAACAGTCAGTGTAACAGAGCTCATGTGATCTGTCTGAGATTGACCTGCTGTTCTTGTTTCCTGTAGGCTCTTGACCTTCTGCAATTCTTCGGCAGTAGTTACACTCTGGATGACAGCTTGAAAGAGAGTTTGAGGGAGGGGATATTATATCTGGCTGCACAAGACCTCAGACAGACCATCCAGTCCCTACTGACCCTCACATCTCCCTCTGAGAGGTAGAGCTCAATTCTAACAGTGAGAGGCTCTTTGCAATGATAAAAGCATCACAACAACTGCACTGTGTTGTGGCGTCAGTGTTTGTGTATTTTAGCTCTGAGAATGGGTTTGAATGCAGAGCCCTGCACTCACAGCTGGGGGGTGTGAGGCTGACTCGGGGGTGTGTTTTGCAGCTCACTCCCGGAGGTGTGGCAGGTCCTCAGTACCAGCCAGGTGGTCTCGGAGACCGTGAAGCACCTGGCTGATCATCTCGGCCTGATGATGGACATGAAGGTGGATGATCCAGAACTGGATGTAAGTGACTATAGAGCTAATCTGCTGGTGTTTCTAACTGAGCAGAGGACAGATAGTCAGACAGCTGACAGCTACAGCACGGAGGTACTGTCTCCCTGTAATATGTCGCTGCCCAAGAGCAGGCAGAGAGACACCAGCAAACAGGCAAGCGGCTGTGTGAGCAAACAGCTCCCTGTTTGCAGCACAGGGAGATGCTGGCGAGCACAGAAAAGCGTGGTGCAGACCAGCAGCCCAAAGCCACATCCAGAACAGGCCAGAACAAAGCTGGGTGAACACAGAGGCTCAGCACACAGCAAACTCCAAACTCAGAGCTGATGGTAATAAGCACAGTCTGTAAACAGACAGACACAGCACACAAGCACAAGAGGGTAATCTAGACAACAAAGACAGGGTGAAGCTAGGGGCCAGTATCCGAAGAGCAAACTCGGAAGTCAGGGAGAAGCTCAAGAGTTTAGGACCGAGTTCCTGAGCGCTGCCAGGCCAAGGGCTTGTGTAGCATGAACCCCCTGAGGCGGGCGTGGTGGACAATTATCTTCAGATGTGGCTGGCTAGCATGTCAGTTTTAGCTGTCCCTTCTGCTGACCAGCAGCGACCAGCATGACCCTCCCTCAGTGTAACCCTTGTCCCAGCAGTACTGGGAATGAAGGCCGACTGGTGTCCTCCTGTCTTCAGATCCAAAGACACACGGAGGAGCAGCTGGCAGCTCAGAGCTCAGCCCTGACAGAGCAGGAGACCCCAGCTGAGCCAGTTGTTCTGCAGGCTCTACTGGGCTTGATCACTGTCCTGTCCATCGCAGACAAGAGTCAAGCCAAAGCACTGGTGCCCTTTGTGTACTGTAGAGCCAGGCCCTGCTTGGAAAGTGTAAGTTTTTTAGGATGTTCTTTGTTCAAATATTGTGTCATTTGTTTTTGTCTATTAAATTTAAATATAACGTTTTTAATTGTAATCAATTGGATATCCATGATTACAGTGTTTGCCCTTTGAGCTACACTGACAGTAGGCTCAGACTCCAGCCCTGAGAGGAGAAAATAAGTGGTGACAGTTTGTGCGTGTCTGTGTGTAAAGTTTCCCTCTTGTCCTGTGTCTGTGTTACAGGAGAGCCCGGAGGTCCGCAGAGCCACAGTGGTTCTGCTGGGGCAGCTGGTCAGGCTGGGCTCTGACAAAGCCTGTCTCAACAAAGAGGTATACAGCTCCCTGGTCAGCGTCCTGCTGAACCTGACTGACCCCAGCCCACAGGTCATCCAGGTAAAGACACAGAGCTGCTGCTGGCTGGGCTCAGCCTGTGGGACTGAGGGTCTTCTCACGTCTGTCTTTGATAATGATAATTGTCACCTACTGTATCCAGTGTTTGACCAGCTTTGCAATCGGTGAAGAACAACAACCCTACAGTCAGTATGAACTAGTAGCCTGGAAATCTAAACATTCAGAGGGTTACTATCAAGAATGTGTCAAAGGGTTTCAGGGCTGGCTGCTATTTTGTGACATTTGTGTAGTTTCTGTTTAATTTGGGCTCTGTGTCAAGATGAACTGGTTTTGACGATGTGTATTTCCCCAGGCCTGCTGGACAGTCCTACAGCACTTCACCCTGGACTGTGTGCTGTCCATGAAGGAGATGTGCAGGATCCTGGTGAGTGAGGTTCTCCTAGGGCTGGCTTCTGGGCTGCTGGTGAGAGAGGGGAGCACAGCCTGCTTTTGGGACACAAACACACGAAGACTTGTGTCAGATTTAGGAAATATATTTGTGCTGAACCAGGCTTACACTGAGCACTAATTACAGTAAGTTAGAGCTGAAAGTGCCAGATTATAATCACAGTAGTGTTGATGAGTTCATACACTCTCATTAGATGGATTAGAGGTGCTTCTCTGTAATGGAGGACTGTCTCTCACATGGGGGCTCCTGTACAGTAGTAGCATGCTGTCTCACACTGCCCTGCAATATTCCCTGTGTCCAGATAACGAGTGGGCAGATCAGCCTGGCCCAGAGGCTTGCGCTCCAGGGTGCACAGAGCAGAAGGGCCTGGGTTCGGGAAAGTGCTGCCATCTTCATTGGTAAGAGCTCAGAGACAATGAGAAGAGTGATTGAGACTCAGTGTAGAGGTGATGCTCCACTGGTAAAAGTGAGTTGTGCTGTGGTTAGTGATGGGGTTTTGCCGGGATGGGAATTCAAGCATTAAAAGGATACTCTGTAGGTTTCCCTTGAAACAGCTTTGAGTCTGAAGGTGTTTGATCACTGGGGTTTTCTCAAAGGACTCAGGCTCTGATATGTCACGCTAGTAAAAGGCCTCTAGTAAGAAGGCTCTAGTATGTCTAGCTACAGTAGTCTCATTTCGGCAGCAGGACACTGGGCACCACTTTCAGCCTCTTCTGTCTAGTGTTTGAAATGCATTTTTCTGTCAGTAGTGAGGCAGGTTAATCAGACTTACCAATGTCACCAGGAAACACATTTCCATGAGCTTCTCCCCATTCCGAGTGTTGGCAGTGTGTGCTGGTGCAGTTTCCTGTGTGGTGCTGTGTGTGCAGGAGCTTTGCTGTTCAACCCCTCTGTGTTTCAGGCCTCCAAGTGCAGCAGCTGCAGAGGAGACTCTGCTCTTGTTTCGCTCTGAGAAGAGCTCAGCGAGGTAACGATGCTTGTCTTTTGTGTCCAGTATGTTGACCAGTTTTTCTTGTACAGTATATACGGACTCTAGTATTTTAGAGTCTGTTTCACCAGAAATTCTGGCTGTAGCCTCTCACACCATAGATACCCAGTGTACAAAGTTTTGAGAAGTTCAGAGCATGGAGATGAAAAATGTATAGTTGGCCTGTTTAGCAGATTTTTGTGGAATTGCACATCTGTAGTAGCGCTGCTTTATTTTATTCTTTTTAGAGACTTGTTTGGTCTGTGAATTACAGTGTGGCCGTTTCTTCCAGCTTCATACTTTGACATTTTTTGACTACTGTTCCTTCTGACAGTGAAGAGAACACAGATGTCACACAGAAAGGATCTCACACTCCTTCTTTAACCCCACTGCATGAGGTCCAGACCTGCTGCTCTGCACAGTGTCTCCTAACTCACACCTGCTGGCAAGAGCTGGATCAGCACTGCAGCTGTGTGTCAGGAGCTGAGCAGGACTGCAGGACCCCGAGTAACAGCCTCGTCTCTTTCCTTCCGCAGCCCTGAGGATCCTGCTGCAGGACCCAGAGCTGCAGGTGCGGGAGAGGGCTGCTGAAGCCATGGGGCTCGTCACCCGGCCCTGAGCAGCACTCTGGAGTCGGGGCACCCCTCCCCATCCACTGCAGTGACACCTGGGCGCCCAAGCTCACTCTGGACCGGACAGCACACCTCTCTCTCTCCTCCAGACACACATTTGTGTTTAAATAAATTGCACAACGTGTACAGAAGCTGGTTTTCATTCCAGAATGTATGAATGGTGCTGAACCAACACTGAAGTGTATGAAGCGCTTTTCTGTCTTCAGTCTGCAAGTGTTCAGACAGGAGGAGCTGGAAACAAGCTGTTTCACATAGAAGTACAGAATACAGAGCAGTGAAGTGCAGGAGACAGAATAACACTTGAGAGACAAGGGCGCAGGAGAGGTTATGGTTATGGTGTAGCATGAAAGACAAGGTAACTGTCACGATCGCTAACCCCTCCTCTTAAGGGAGCTCCAGCCCTTCCTCGTTCCCTCCCATTGCCTGCACCTGTTCCCTATTCCCGTTCCCCCTTAAAAGCCAGATGCGGGCTTCACTCGTGGTTCCTCATTGATTTCCACATCATGAGAGCCCGGGGTCTTGCCGCGTCTGGCTCCGTTATGCTTTTAGCTTTCTGTTCCTAGTTCCTGGTTCCCCTCGCCGGTTCCGACCCGGTTCGTGTTTTAACTCTCTGGATGGATCCCCTGGTCTTGGACTCTACCCTTTGTCTCGGATTACTCTTTTGGATTTCCTACATGGATTGTTCGCCTGGACTCACTTCCCCTGGACACCTGCACTGCATGGACACGCCCCCCGTCTCCAGACCCTTTTCCTGCATGACCATTTTTCCCCTTGTGTCTTCACTATTCTGGATCGTGTCGTCCGCATAGGGCCCGGAAAGAACTGCTCGTGACAGTAACAGGTCTGTGGAAAGTGGGAGGAAGCCGCAGTCGGAAGTGATCGTGGGGAGACGCATGTCTGAGGTCATGTCATAAAGAAGAAGCGCTGCTCTGTGTCTTCACACACTTTCCAACTGACACTGGGAATAAGAGAACCATTTGCTTGTAGGAAGAGCAGGAAGAATACAATGTTATGTAATAACTTTCAATCAATGAATAATATTAATGATTATAATCACTGATTATGCGCATGTGTCACATAGTGGCAGCAGGATTGTGACGTAACATTTGGCGGTCAAGAGCGCGTTCCAATTTTACTGACTTGCTCAGAGCTCAAGTATGAAGCAAAGAAAACATCTCACCTTCTGAGCTTCTTTTTTCACTGCGGATTCAAGAGTCATGGCTGTTTACTGGACTAGGCAGGGACGTGCTGAGGCTCGGTCACACGGATCGGATTGTTCTAGTGCTGTTTCTCCTGGGCAGATCGAGTTATTACTGTGTGAACATGACGGTCTGAGCAGGAAGGAGTTCAAGCCTCTTAACTTTGGGGTGTTTTGTATTCACTAGAAGACTATGTACAGAGTGCAGATCTCAGGAGAAATGAATGGTTGATTCTGTTAATGAAGTGCAGGATTTCCTTGCGTCCTTAATTTCCCCTTTCTGCCAGTTAGCAGAGGTGGATTGTATTCCAGTACGACAAGTTGGTAAAAGAGAGTTCTATGGTACCTAGTGAGTGTCGCTTCTGGCCTGTGAGCAATACGTTGACTTGTCATGATTGTGAAGCCATGTCCAGCTCACGTCTTCACTGTGTTGATAATTTTAAATGCCAGAAAAGTTTAGTTATAGTAGAGTTGGAGGACAGAATTCATGTTTTGGAGGGGCGCATTAGCACACTATTAGATGTTAACCACATTGAGGGATGGATAGATTCAGCTCATTCAGAGCACTCTGTCATTTCATTATTGACTGCAGTCCCTCCTGGCCCAGCTGTCTCCAGGTCAGCGCCGGCACCAGCAGCAACCACACGCGAGCCCTGGGTCGCAGACAGGGGTCTAAGAGCTCAAGGACTAGACCCCCTGCACACCAGTCACCAATCCGACTGAGAAACGGGTTCTCTGCTTTAGGCAGCGTGTCTGTTAATGCAGATAAGGTGCTCATAATTGGCGACTCGATAATCAGGAATTTTTGAAATCCTAACCATCACAAAACAGTGGTCTCTGTAAAATGCCTCCCTGGGGCCTGAGTTTCTGACATTGAGGCGAAACTAGACACATTTTCCAGCAATGAAGTCTCCACCTTGGTTGTTCACACTGGAACTAATGATATAAAGTACCAACAATCCGAGGGGTATTAGAGCAGCTTCATTTCTATGTGCAAAAGAGCACAAAGAAAAATGTCGGAATTTAATTGTGTCTGGTCCCTTACCAATCCTATACAGAGGGGACGTCCCCTATAGTAGGCAGTACTCCCTAAATCACTGGTTAGAGACTTGGTGTGCATACAATAGAATAACTTTAACTAATAGTTGGGACATTTTTTGGGAATGGCTTTTATAAACGGGATGGTCTCCAGCTTAACCAGAAGGGATCATTAATTCTATCCCAAAATATAGCAGAGAAGCTGCTTGCTTGACTACTAAGAGCACCAACCAGGCCTCAGCCATGTGATCTAAAATCGTGTGCTGTCTGTACTCCTAGCTCTAGTTCACCTCCTGTACCGACCCAGGTTCTCTACCACACGGCATCCCATCAATCACATTACTATCCAGAACCAGATGTGAGTGTGAATAGACAGAGTATTGCAACTATCACTAGACCTAGATTAGAATTCAGACGATCCTTTAGGGGCTCCTGTGTTGACAATTTAATCTCCATTCCACTGGTAAACCTAAATCAGGTAAAACATGAAACTACCATAAATGCTCACTGTTAAATGTTCGCTCACTAGGCAACAAATCAGTTCTGGTTAATGATATGGTGCTTGACACCAACTCTGACCTGTGCCTACTAACAGAAACCTGGCTTTGACCCACTGACACTATTCCTGTAGTTGAAGTCTCACCTAAAGGCAAAACGTTTTTGTAGAAAGCTCGTTGCTCAGGGCATGGAGGTGGCCTAGCAGTCATCTTCAGTGAGTCTCTAAGAATTGAATTAAAAACTATTTAATGACTTTCACACATTTGAAGCAATGCTCCTTAAAATAGCTCCTCAATCATCTACATACATTCTTTTAGTGTACAGACCCCCCGGTAGATCCCATCCCCACTCAGCTAGTCAAAGATTCCCTCGAAGTACTGGCAGGACCTATAATTAGTATGATGAACATGTCCCTTGCATCAGGCATTTTACCTGATCAAGTTAAGGTAGCAGTTGTTTGACCGCTCCTTAAGAAGCCAAATTTGGACCCTCAAGTTTTTAACAACTACAGGCCTATCTCAAACTTTTGATACACAGGCTTGAGTCTGAGGTTGGCTTATGTGGAAACGTCCTTAATTGGTTTACTTCATATTTAACTCAGCATTTTCATTATGTTCAAATGTCTAACAATTGTACTGCTTTGTCAATGTCACAAGTTCAATTTGGGGTACCACAAGGATCAGTGCTGGGACCAGTATGGTTCTCTCTTTGCATGCTGCCGCTAGGTAGGAAAATACGAAAACATAATATTAACTTTCATTCATATTCTGGTGACACTCAAATGGCAACTCTTCTATTATCACTTTAGTTAATTGCATTAATGAAATAAAGACTAGGATGTGTGAAAACTTTTTGTTACTCAACTGAGGTTCTATTGTTTGGAGGCAACAATAGTGACAGGACTACTATAACTTCAGCACTGAACTCAGAGGATTTAAGAATTTGCCTCAAAGACTCTGCACGTAACCTGGGCATCATAGTAGACACAAGGCTCTCGTTTAACTCTCATGTTAAAACAGTATGTAAAACATGCTTCCTATAGTTAAGAAATATTGCAAAACTAAGGTAGTTTCTCTCCACTCAAGACACAGAGAAATTAATACATGTTCTTGTAACAGCAGGTTAGACTACTGCAATGCCCTACTATCAGGGAGCACCCTCCAATCTTTCAACACCTTACAGCGAATTCAGAATGCAGCAGCTAGAATTGTTACTAGGAGCAGAAAGTACGACTATATAACCCCCATACTTAGCTCTCTTCATTGGCTTCCTGTCACGTACAGGGTGGACTTCGAAATCCTTCTACGTACTTACAAGTCTCTCAGAGGTCAGACACCTGTCTATCTAATGGACTTATTAATGTATACCATCCAAATCGCCTGCTTAGTTCACAGAAGTCTTGTTTTCTCAGTTAATGTCATGTGGGAGAGGATTAGTGATAATTAAAATCTATGAAAGCACAAGTTCCTGCATTCAGAATGGGGAATTAATGATACTGTAGCTCTTAAAGTTAAAGTTAAAAAACTTAATTCACGAGTGACCATTTGGACAGCACAGTGGTGTGGATTTTAGGACTGCAGCCTCACAGTTCCTGGGGTTGATGTCCAACTGAATTTCCTGCTGTGTGGAGCTTGCATGTCTTCCATGTGGATTTTCTTTATGGGATGTAATGGAAAGTTACTGAAAAAAAGTGTTTTATCCTAAATATGTCCGTTTACGGGCAGAGCTGTGTTGTAAAAGCAGCTGGATTCTTAGAACAAACTGTGATTGTACCCAGAGAGTCAAGGCCATGGGATGTTCTAAGAATATGTTTATCTCTGTCCCAGCAAAAAGGCGATGCGTAACTGCACGTAGCTGTCTTCTCTGTCCTAAGGCTAAGACCTATAAGGACTGGAAAATTACTGTCTCTCCTGTCTTTGTTTTACTAACCAACCATAATGAAGTAAACAAGTTGAGGTGTTGCATCAGCTAAGTGTATAAAATAATGGACCTTTTCCTATTTTACTTTGAAAATCAGCTCTCACTTGCTGCACAGACTGGTGGTTGCTGTTTTTCCCTATTGCACAATATTATTAAATGCCTTACTGAGTGAATGAGAACACCTCTCCTGGCTCGTCTTTGATAAAATTCCAAGACAGGGACCAGTTTGCTACCGATTTAGAATGGCATCCTGGCTTTTCAAAGTAGTTTACATGTATATAAAAAGTTATGTCAATGATTAAAAAATTGCAGTTGGAGAAAGTGTGGACATTCAAAGGAAGTAGATAGTTTGATACTTTATTGATCCCATGAAAGAAATTGCAGTGCAACAGCAGCTTAACACAGACAACACAGCAACAGTGTAACAAATGATACAATAATAATAATACAATACATACAGTACAATCAGTACAGTGAGAAGTGCACTACGAAGAGTTACTCACAGTCCAGAACACACAAAGAACAGAACAGTACACAAAAAAGTTGTATTGCACAATATAAATATGAATATAAATGTATTGCACAGGTCCCTGGCATATATTGCCCAAAAACGGTTTTAAACGGGAAAAAGAAAAAGAACAGCTGTATCAGTTTACTGTTCAGTCCAGAAACAGGTCCCTGTCAATGTTGCCTCTGCCCAGACACACAGTGGATGCGTTGTACAGTCTTATGGGAGAAGGCAAGAATGACCTCCTGTAGCGCTCCCTGTCGCACCGTGGTTCGATGAGTCTATTGCAGAACGTGCTCTTCAATCTCACAAGCATGTCATAGAGGGGATGGGAGACGTTGTCCTCCTCTTGGCCACTACCGCCAGGGGGTCCAGGCCAGACCCAATGACGGAGCTTGCTCTCCTGATGAGCTTGTTCAGCCTGTTAGAATCCCCCGCTCTAATCCCAGATCACCAGCATACCACTGCGTAGAAAATGGCGCTCGCCACCACCAACTGATAGAACATATGTAGCATCTTACTACATACATTGAAGGACTGGAGCCTCCTTAAGAAGTAAAGTCGGCTCTGACCCTTCTTGTAGATGGCCTCGATGTTCTTAGACCATTCCATCGTCAATGTGCACTCCCAGGTACTTGTACGAGTCCACCATCTCCACGCCACTCCCGTGGATGTAGACAGGGGTATGTTTGACGCTTTTCCTCCTGAAATCTACCACCAGTTCCTTCGTCTTTGTTACATTCAATTGCAGGTGGTTCTCCCCACACCACTCCACAAAGCTGCTGACCTTTTCCTCTGCACTCTTCCTCCTGCCCACTCTTGATACATCCCACTGTAGCGGCAAGGCTTATTAAAATACGGAAATTAAGTTTGCTGCTCCCTTGCCAGTCCCTCTCTCCTTCATCTCAGTGGTGCTGGATACAGAGAGGCCATTCCAGTTGGTTCACATTTAAGGTGTTTTTCTAGCCGATAGAGTGTCCTGATAAGGAACAACTCCCAAAGCTGAGATTCTCCAGCAACCTTAATAAATGGTCATCTCTTGCGCCTTACTGTCTGGGACAGTCTTATTCAAAGTTGTTTACAACCCTAAGGTCAGAGTGCATTGTTACCCATCCTCAGCCAATCAGGAACTGGTAGGGCAGGTTAACCCCACGTGGGTCTCGAATGCCCACAGAACTTTCAACCAATGAACGACCGTAGTTCCTCCAGGTAAAACAGCACAGGGCTTCCTCGGGGTGCCTCCTGGACATCCTCAGACTCAGCTCGGACCACCACGTAACGGCCAGTTTGTCTGAGAGTCAGAACTTCACTTTGTTCTAAGGGTCGAGAACGGAGGTTGCCAGCGCGTAACCAAAGGATCCACCCGAGGTTAGCCCAGCAGCAAGCCTCGTGAACCCACCGTGAAAGCTCACCTGATCAACAAGTGAACTACGGTCGGAACTGTGGACAGCTGAATCTGTGGATTCAGGACTCGCGCAACATCAGGAACGAACCGGTCTTCTTCCTGTCTAAAGAGTGTGACCTGCTTGGACCCACAGTCACTTTTCTCCTGTGCACAAACTCTGCTAGTTTTAGCCAACACTAACTAGCTGGTCTTCAGAGAGCATCAGCAGCGCACCGCAGCACAAATCTCTCCCACTTCTCTCTCGCTGAAACAGCACTGCCTGGCACCTTGCCAGAGAACGCCGATTGGACACAGCAACAAGCCTGTTGCTGTTTGTGTCCGCAGGAGATCTGAATCCACACAGATTGGATGAGTATTCAACATTCTGCATTACAGCTCGAGAATTCAATTGTTACCTCAACCTGAGATTATATCAATTTAATTCCTATGAGGATGTACTTGCTTTTGAGTATCTAGTGTAGAAGTTGTAATCCAAGTTCATTTACGAAACTGTCTAAATGAATGATATACTGAACGTATGTCCCTCTTGGTTTGTAACTCTTCATGACTGAATATATACCTTTTGTATTCTGCTAACCCTCATGATAAGATCTGTTATGTTTATATGCACATTTTATGTATTAATAAATGTATTGTCGTGTATTAGTATCCGTGTGTGCGTTGCTGAGTATCCCTCTGGGTCGGTCTTCTAATAGCCATCAAAGAATCATTTTGTGACTTAATGCTACAATTAATAATTGTCCCAGTAAATGCACAAAACCCCTACATTTATTGGTGCCTCATGAGAGGATGCCTACACCACAATTGCACAATTGCAGCACATCTGAGAACTTCTGCAGGTAGCATGACTCTGAGTTGTATTTAAAGTCCAAAGTATAGAGGGTGAAGAGGAACGGAGAAAGAACTGTCCCCTGAGGAGCCCCTGTGTTACTTACTACCTGTTCAGACACACAGTTCTGAAGTCTCACAGACTGTGGTCTGCCTGTCAGATAGTCAGTGATCCACAAGATCATGGAGGCACCGACTTGTATCTCCTCCAGCTTCCTCCTTAGAAGTAAGGGCTGGATAGTATTGAAGGCACTGGAGAAGTCAAAAAACATAATCCTTACAGTGCTGCCAGCCTTGTCCAGGTGTGAGTAGGCCCTTAGCAGCATGTAGATGATTGCATCCTCCACACCAAAACTGGGCTGGTAGGCGAACTGTAGGGTGTCCAGTGATAAACTAACTAGAGATCTCAGGTGGGATAAGACCAGCCTCTCCAGTGCCTTCATGACGTGAGAAGTCAGCTCTACTGGTCTGTAGTCATTGAGGACAGAAGGGCACCCTTTCTTTGGTACCAGGACCAGGCATGATGTCTTCCAGAGCACAGGGACTCTCTCTGCACCGTAGGCTCAGGTTGAACAGTCGCTGGAGCACTCCACTCAGCTGATCAGCACAGGCCCTCAGAACTCTGGGACAGACGTCATCTGGTCCTGTGACCTTACCCTGGTGCAGCCTCTTCAGCTCCCTCTTCACCTGGACAGCCTTGATGGTCAGCCTTGCCTGGGGGATGGTGCTCATAGCGCTGTAGGTGCTGCAGGTGTTCATGGCGGAGGTGTTGGAGAGTGGCAGCTGTGGGGGATGGGGGGGTGAGCAGCTGTTGGGGGTTGTAGCTGTCGGCGGCCATGATTGTGGGGGGATGGAGGAGGTGTTGGGCAGTCGCAGCTGTGAAGGCTTAGGGAGCGTGTGGCTGTGAGGGGATGGGTGTTGAGCCACAGAGGGCCCTGAATTAAACCTGTTAAAAACTGGTTCAACTCGTTGGGCATCTCCAGGTTCCCCTCCGTTGCACCCCCAGCCTGTTTGAAGCCAGTGATCTCTCTCATGCAGCTTCATACATCCCTCACCCTATTCCTTAGCACCTTGTCCTCTACCTTCCTCCTGTAGGCGTCCTTGTTCTCTCTAAACTTCTGCTTTAGTTCCCTCTGTACACGCTTGACCTCTTCCTTATCCCCCCTCCTAAAGGCCCTCTTCTTGTCATTCAGAAGAGCCTTCAGGTCACTGGTGATCCAGGGTTTGTTATTGGAAAAGTAGTGTACGACTTTGGTGGGGATAGTGTTGTGTACGCAGAAGTTAATGTAGTCAATGACACAGTCCACCATGTTGTCTATGTCGTCCCCATGTGGTTCGCACAGCACATCGAAGTTGGTAGCCTCCAGACCAACACGTAGATCCCCCATAGCCTCCTAAGACCATCTCCTCACAGTCCTAATGCCCGCAGGTTGGCGCTGGACAATAGGCGTGTATAGTGGTGTAAGCAAGACAAGGTTGTGATCTGATCTGCCAAGGTGGGGAAGGGCTGTGGAGCTATATGCATCCTTAGCATTGGCATATGATAAGTCCAGTGTTTTGTTTTCTCTGGTCGGGCACTTAACAAACTAGTGGAAAGTAGGCAACATGATGGAAATAGAGACGTGGTTTAAGTCCCCTGAAATAGCTATAAAAGCACTAGGGTGCTTTGTTTGTAGCCTGGCTGTGACTGTGTGTATGACGTCACACGCTGCCTCTGCGTTCGCCGTGGGTGGAATGTAAACAACAACAAAGATGGAGCATGTAAACTCCCGCGGCAGATAGTATGGACGCAGTCCTATGGTAACCAGTTCAATGTCCGGGTTACAGAAGCGCTCTTTTACATGAATATGCCCAGGATCATCACACCATCTGTTGTTGACAAGCAGAGTGAGCCCCCTCCTTTCCTCTTACCGCTCTCGGTGTTTCTGTCCGCCCGCACTGGCTGAAAGCCGCCGATGGTAACATTCGAGTCCGGAATAAGTTCCTGCAGCAATGTCTCGGTGAAACACATGATACTGCATTCTCTATACTCCCTCGCTCCTCACCAATGCTCCCAGTTCGCCCATCTTGTTCACTAAGGACCTCACATTTCCCATGATGATCGAAGGAAGATAGGGTTTAAATCTCCTTCTCTTTGCCTTTCGCGTCGCACCAGCCCTACAGCCTCGGCTTCTCCTACTCAGCTACTCTGGAACTGATGGCTTCTCTCCAGTGAGTAGAGCCGGACGCGTTAGCGCGATCAGCTGGTCCCGCGTGTAGACAATGCCTCTGTAGCTATCGGCATTGCAACCCGATAGAAACAGAGGTCCGAGTATCAGAAAAAACAAGAAAAAGTATCTCAGCTTTCCTAGCATCCATCATGTTGTTATCGCAAATCTAGTTGCCGGCAAGGGTATGAAGAAAAAACACTAACAAACTAGCACTAACTAACAGAAAAAAACAAAAAGACACAGAGCTGCTGTAGCAGGCTGCCACTAACACGGAGCCATCTTCTTAGATGCGTTGTTGTAGCTGCTTGTTGCCCTGTTTAAGGTAGAAGGTCACCCCTGTCTTAAGCAAGACATCCCACTGATTCTCTCAGTGTTGATCTGCCAGTCCAGATTGAAAAGAGACGAGCGCGTGAGGTTCAATCTGGAGCTCATACAGGACTGTGCCACAGTCATGGGATTCACAGTCTGTCTTGGATCTCCATTTAATCACTTGTGAGTTTCGGTTCAGTGCTGCAGGTGTTCAGGCAAAGACCTTCAAGCTTGTGGTGGTGGAACTTCTGTTCCAGTGTGGGCTGACCATGAAAGACCTGCTTTGATATGATTGGAGACATAAGACTTCAAATCAGCTTTCTAGATGAAGTGAAAAACAACTGAGCCGCCCTGCAGTGAATGGAACCTTTCTGAGCTGCTGTACATATTAGAAAGCACACTGGATTCTTCTGGATTCTCAGAAGTTGACAGCTCAGGGGCTTCATTTTGTGTTGAATGTGGAGTTAGCCTTCTCCACAGCCTTCTCGTAATGACCTGATTCTATACCTGATTTCAAATCACAGCTATGGATTTCACATGGGGTAATAAACTGCCTACCATTTATTTTAATGATGGTGCTTGTTTTACAATAGAACTGAAAAAAAAACAATTAATAAAACATCTGATTCAGCATAAACATGTCCAATATAATAAAGTTTATAAAGTGTTAACATCATTAGAGATGAGGCAAGAAGATCTCAAATAGGATCCTGAACGGTGCTCCCAGGAGAAACAAATACAACTCAAATTGAACTTGAACTTTATTGCCATATGTAACTTATACTCATTTTTCTAAAACTGATATACTGGCAGGATGTAACACTGAGTTTTTTTCAGAGTTCCATCTCTGTTTACATCATGCTGAGTCTTGATGAAGAGCTGCTAACAGTGTCCTGTTGTTCCTTGTCCCACTGTAGCTGCAGCCCAGAGCTCCCTCCAGTGCAGAGCACCTGACTCGTGTGCTTGTGGAGTATGTGCTGCCACTGCCTCTGCAGGATCCCAGGGGCCCTGAGCTCCAGGTTGGACCGCTAGACTCAGCCGCTAGTGTTGGGTACAGACGGCAGACGGTGTCTTAAGAATACCTGCTCTTGCATTGTGGAACCTGTGAAAATTCACGATGGCTGTACATCCTTTTGCAGAGCACAATCCCTGACACATGTGCTGTATGCTTTTCTTAAAAATGACTGATTTCCAAGGTTTGGAAAAGGAGACATTAATTTGGAAAACATATGGAAATCTTAGTATCAAAATAATGCTGACCCAGTGAAGTTCACTACACACAAATATATTGGTGTTAAACAAAAATACACTCGAGCTGACCTCCTCCGTGTTTCTGAAATCATCCTCCTGAAAAATGGCGGGTTGTTGGTCTGAGACAGCAGTTGGTTGGGTGTCAGAAAGTGGCTCAACCAGTCAAGCTGAAATCTACCTGTGTCAAGATAACAGAAGGAGGCAGAGTTCATTTCCAATTTGTGATTTCAGTTACATTAAAGTTCATATGTATGTAATATTTAAATGATTGATTAAAGATTTGCCATTTGTGAACAATCACACACCCGATTCCTAGTCTCTACTTCGTCCTCTTGCATCTGCTGCGTCTGGTCAAGCTGCTTGGACCAGGGCTGCACTCACAGGGTTGTGTGTTTTTTCAGTCTGTGTCAAGGAGGCCCTGAAGGAGTATGTCCTCATGAGCTTTGTGGCATCCCTTCACAACCCCAGCAATCAGGTACAGTCAGAGCTGCAGTGATCTGGCCTCGCTCTGCTGTCATGTGTCTGTGCTCTGTATCCTGCTGTGCCTGGGAATGTGTGAAGTACTCCTGAGGTGTGTGGAAGGTACGAGGGTGTTTGTGTGTCTCAGCGTGTGCAGACTGGTCCTCTGGGCCGATGTGCTGTGATTCCTGTCCTCAGGTGAAATATCTGGAGTCGCAGGTCCTGATTGCAATGGGGCAGAAGGGCTACCTGGGGCTGGGGGGCACAGTCTTAGCTCTGGAGTACATAGTGAAGAACTGTGCCCTTGCAGACGACACCACCCAGGTATGGAGCTGCAGTTTACGGTTCTTTGTCAGTAATGTTCCTGAATGAACATGAAATAAAACCTTGGACTTCCTGTTGAGCAGCACCTTGAGAACTGTCAGTCCATCCCAAGTGTTTGCCTTTACCTCTTCTTGCACAGCATGAGCATGTCCCTGCTCCACACTGAGTGGGATAATGTGTGTGTTTCTGTGTGTTCAGGCCGAGCAGAGTGTGAGCAGCAGCACTGTGAGGCAGAGCTTTGAGGCTGTGCTGGCCTGCTGGTGTGCCGATGACAGTGTGGCTGAAGTGCCTCTGTCTACAGTCTCTGTCACCTGAGACTGGAAACCTCTTCCAGCTCGATGCTCAAGCAGACTGTTGCCAAGCCTGTCTATTATCTCTTCCTCTATCCTTTCTTCCTCTTTCACTGTGTTTCTTTAGAAAGTGGTGCTGCTTTGCAGCAAATGTGTTGACGAGCTGGAGGTTGGAGTGGGCTGTGTTTTGTTGTGCTCGTGCCAGATGCTGTGTCCGTACCTCCTGAAGTTCCTCACCTGGAGGAGTTATAGCAGCGCTCTGCCCACACCGTGCCAGAACCTCAGTGTGCTGCACAGGAGGCTGAGGGAGAAGAGTCCCTCCTTCCTGTCTGACTTTGATGAGCTTGGTTAGTATTAGGGATCAGATGGAGTGTCGCAGTCCAGTCCAGAGCAAATGTGCTCCTTGGTTCTGGGACTGTGTGGAGCCAGAAGGGAGAGGGTGTCCCTCACTTCATCAAATTCTAAAACTGATAGCTGAATGGTCAAGTTAAAGAAAAGCTTTAAGTATATAAAAATTCCAAGTTTTGAATTCTGAAGCATTTTAAATCCTTAACTGTGAAAAAAACTATATCAGATCAGCCTATATCAGGGGTCAGTAACACAAGAATAGTTGTGTCACATTAAAAAAATAGTTGTTTTAGTTATCAGCTTAGAAACCAGAGGAGGAATCATTTACAAATTTGAGTACCTTCAATGCTCCCACACTGATTTAGGTGAAGAAGTGTCTCTTGTACTTCTTCTGAAATGTACTTCCAAATTTTGTCTCTTTTTGGCTTCTCCACTGTTACGGATTCGGCCAGTGAAACCGAAACCAAGTAGTGAACCCACTTGCGGGAGCCGATAGAGACAAGTCGTGATACAAATACCGTAGCTGAAGAAGAGCCGAGAGTCCAGGGGAAGCCAGTGATCCAAACAGGAAGAGAGTAGCCAAAGCCAGACCGTAATCCAAAACCGTAGACGAAGGAGAGAGCCGAGAGTCCAGGGGAAGCCAGCGAACCAAACTAGGAGAAAGCAACCGAAGCCGAGCTGTAATCCAAAAGACGTAGTAAAAGGGGATAAACCAAAATCGGAACCAGAACAGTACGAGGAGGTAGAAGGCGTAGCGCAACTAAGTAGCTCGAAAGGGAAACCAATACTGAGCGAGGGGGTAGGGAAAGACTAATGCTTAAATACCAGATGAGACGGAGGTGTGGTGGTGAAAGCGTACACTGATAGGCGGACTGATGAACTAAGGCTACGCCTTCTTCTGCCTCTCGTTGCCGAGAGGCAGGGATCGTAACATCCACATTATCTAGAGGTCACAAATGATGTGGCAACATTAACACTCAAGTCTTTGTCATTGGTGCCTTTTCTAGCTCAGTGTTTCCCATTTAGGATTTATATTTTGTCTTTACAAAGCACAGAAATGCCCTGCAGTTGACTACGTGAAATTTCCTCCTCTGGGTGTTCGCCCAGTCTTGAGTTTCATCTAAATCTTGAATTTTTATCAAAATGCATTGAGACACCTGAGATTTCCTCAGGTTACAGAAAGTATGCCACATCATTTAGAGAACAGATTCTCTCTATGTGGGGAGAGTCAGTGTAATAAAGTGGTCATGTTGCCACTTATTTCTTAAAGTTCTTATTTCCAGAAACTGGATACGTAGAGTCTAGTTGGGTTTAATGTGCTCCCTTTTGATGTCAATGTGTCTGTGTTTCAGATTTCCTGGCCTCACCGGACATCTTCATGGTGAGACTTCTGGTAAGTGAGGCCTCAGCTAGCAGAGCACACAAGGCCCCCTAACGTAAGACTTGAACAGTAGTGCACAGCTTCTCCACCCACAGCCAGCCAGAGTGGGAAGACTGGGCCAGTGGGGGTGATTCCTTTCTTGATCCAGTGTGAACTGGGGGGAAAAGTGCATCAGTGAAGCCAGTGATTAAGTATTCAGTGTAGACAGCAGTTAGAGAGCCGTGCACACTGATACCCAACAGTGATGTGCAGGCCCGAGCTGAAGTTCTGTGCTGACATCTGCTTGCCAGCTTGGAGTGTCTCAGCCGCACAGAGGTGGGAGAGAGTGCCTGAGCCTCCTGCAGTCCCTGGGCCCAGTGATCCACCACCAGCTGCCCAGCGTCTGGGAGCCTCTCATCCCGCCCCTGGCCAGGCTCTCTCAGGTACCCCACAGTACAACAGGACAGATCTTTGAAGAGATATGTCTGAGAGAGCACCTAGCTGCTCCCGAGAGTACACCATGATAAGTGTAGAAGTCTGTAGCAGAATTATATGATTTTTCTCTGGGAGTTTTAGGTGCGTTTAGAGAATATATCAGATTTGGAATCTTTCAGTGTTGCATTAGAATCAGTGTCATATCTTCTGCAGAGCACAGGTTTTGTCCTTATGGCAGCAGTACCTGAGCAGATCTCCATCCCATTGTCCAGAACTGTACAGGATACAGCATATCAGATGGGAATGACATGTCATGTCATTCAAATGTAGTGACAGCTGTCTTGTGCTTAATCTCTTGGGTTGCTGAGCCCATTCTGTGTGAAATGTGTGCTCTGCGCTCTACTTCAGAGTGCTATCTCCAGAGCTAACATGTCCTCTCAGTGCAGCTGTACAGAGCAGCCTCCTGAGCTCAGTGCTCACTGTCCTCTTCTCCAGTGTCACAGGCCTTCCTGTACCAGTGTGTCGGTGCGGCTGCCCAGCACCTCTCTCAGCAGGAGACTGTGAAACAAGCGATTCAGGACAGTGTGAAAGAAGCAGGGCTTGAGAATCCTGTGGAGAGAGAGGTGAGGTGATCTGTTCCCACTCCTCACACACAGACTCAGGGCTTCTACTGCTGTTGACGGCAGGCATGAAAACCGGAAATCTCTGCATGATTTTTTTTATACACGACTGATGGACAGACAAGGAGTATCTTTGAAAATCTCTGCAACTTTCCTCATACATGGTATGAGGACAGATGGGCAGATTTTCAAAGCACTTTTCCCTAGAGAAGCATTTTCTACCTTCTTCAGAAAGTCACTGAATGTTGAAATATGTCATTCTAGAAACTGACAACATATGAATGGGAAGTAAACATTATACCATTGATCTTTGGAATTCCTTTAAAGGGGAACTGTAATGCTTTTTTTTATTTAGAGGTTAGAAACTATCAGCATTGATGAGTGTATTAAAACCACAATAAAAGTCAGATGTAAACTGGAGGCTTTACAAGTTACTGTGTACATCACAAAATAGACAAAATTTCCAGGAATGCCCAACGTCTGCGATTTATTGCAAAGTAGCTGGCTTGTTAGGATATCTCTTTTAATCCAACAGAAATATTGCTCTCGACATCAACAGTCTTGCTGATAAATTGAAGTTACTTGTTAATTCTGAATGCAGATCACACTGGAAACTTTCTGTGGTCAAATGCCTGCAGCACAACCTGTACGTATTCACTCGTACATCACAGTACATGTATCATTTTAGTGACTAGTGAGCAGGAAGGGCCGCTTTACGGCGCAATTCATACGAACTCTCGCTCTCCCTGTGGAGAGAACAGGGGTTTGTGACAATATGGCGACTTACAGAACTTTCAAAACGTTTATGATTTTGTGGTTAATTCGATATTTGTCAATGTTTTCTATGCCGTTAATCAATTCATTTTGCTACAGAGATTTACTAACCGGTCTGAGAAACTAGGACTGCAGTTCCCCTTTGAAAATCTATTGGAAAGCTGGGCGGCGCATGAAGAACCTTTGACAGGCTTCCGTCACCTTGCCAAGACGTCACCTTTAATAATCAGCTCTTGCAGGTCCGGTCACTCGGAATGCTCAGGCTGCCACAAAGAGCACTGCAGCAGATCGAAAGGTATTGCCCAACACCTTTTCATATTTGCAGATGTTCAGGTGCAGGATAGCATTACTCTGCTAAACTGCCACGTGGCACAGTGAATCCTTAATGTGCCATGTATCTAACACACAATAAATCTTATTTTTATAATGAAAATTAAATGTCTATTACTAATATCTGATGTACTGATATGTGACCATCTTTGTGTATTCTTTCAAGTTAATTTACAAGTCAGGAAGAATGTACAGTATATGAATCTTATGTTAAGAAACGCTACATAAACTAAACAACAGCTGAGAAGTTTAAAAACATTTTAAATAATGTTTCATGCACAGTGTCATCTCCCTCTTGCAATGATCTGGTTCATGCTCTGAAACTTAAGGAAACTTAAAATCACACTCACTCATAACACACATTGGATGAATGAGGAGATACTTCAGCTTAAGAGAAATTGTCGCAAATCAGAACGCTTATTGAGAAAACCTAAACTGCAGGTTCATTATGACATTCTGAGAGAACAGATTTCCACCTACAATACTTCCATAAAAAGGGTAAGACAGTTGTACTTCTCTTATGTAATTAACAAACACAAAGATAACACTAAAGTACTTTTTTTCCCACTATAGACAGTTTAATAAACCCTCGTAATATTTCTTATGATGTATCTTCTACAAAATGTGAAGATGTTTGCAATTCATTTCCAAGATAAAATAACTTTGATTAGACAGAATATAGCTCAGACAACCATGACGAGTCTCCGCAATTGTCCTAATCAGCCACCTACATCTGTTATGACATCTTTCTCTGTTATTAATCTTCAGACTCTTAAAACTGTTACAGACATCTTCCACATGTGATCTTGACCCTGTTCCTACAACTCTTTTTAAGAAGGTTTTTGATTGTGTGCAAGATCATGTTTTTACTATTGTAAATTGCTCTCTGTCAGCTGGAGTTTTCCCAAATGCTTTGGTGAAGCCTCTACTAAAAAAGACTAATATGGAGCCTGCTGTTGTTAGCAATTTTAGACCTATTTCAAATGTTCCTTTTTTAAGAAAATTTTGCAGAAAGTTGTTTTTATTCAATTAAAAGAATATCTGGTCTCTAAGAATTGTTTTGAGAAATTTCAGTCAGGTTTTCGTTCTAACCATAGTACAGAGACGGCATTGGTCCATGTTGTGAATGACCTGAGACTGAGTGCTGATAAACATAATTTGGTTTCACTTGATCTCAGTGCAGCTTTCGATAAGATTCACAAGATTCTGATCAACCGACCTGAAAACTGGGTAGGTCTTTCAGGGATGGTTTTAGAATGGCTTAAATCTTATTTGAAGAATAGACAGTTTTTTGTTGCTTTGGGAAATCAATCATCAAAACATTTTGACATTTCTTGTGGAGTTTCGCAGGGTTCCATTTTAGTACCTCTGTTCTTTTCATTATATATGTTACCTTTAGGTAATGTAATTAGGAACCATGGGATCAATTTCATAGCTACTCCGATGATATACAACTGTATATCTCTATTCCATCTGAAGATCAAAACTCTGTCAACAGACTAATCAGCTGTGTGTTAGATATTTCTCAGTAGATGTCCCAAACTTTTCTACAGTTAATCAAGACAAGACTGAAATAATGATATTGGGTACTAAAATTCAGAAAGAACTCTTGCAGGATAAATTGGGCTCTTTTGCTTCATGTGTTAAATGTGTCCATGCATTTGTTACCAGTAGAATCGATTACTGTAATGCTGTGTTTAGTGGGCTTCCGAAGAAAACAAGAAATCTCAACTTGTTCAAAATGCAGCAGCACAGATCCTAACAAAAACAAGAAAGAGAACACATATCACTCTTGTTTTGAAAGATCCTCACTGGTCACCTGTATTTTCTAGGATATATTTTAAAGTTCTTTTACTTGCTTTTAAAGCTCTAAACGGCCTAGCACCTATGTATCTTACTGAATGTCTTTCTTTATATGTTCCTATACGTGACCTGAGATCTGCAAATACTGGCCTTCTGCAGATACCACATCTGAAATACAGAAAGAGTGGAGAGGCTGCTTTTTGTTTGTATGTTTCTGAATGATGGAACTCACTATCACTCTTTATCAGGTAGTCAAGCTCGGTACATTGTTTTAAAAAACACTTGAAAACATCTTTTAATTTAGCTTTTAGTTATAATGGTTCTCTGTTCTTTCTATTTATCTTTCTTTTTTATTTATCTTTTATTGTTCCTATTCTATTACGACCTTCCTAATTTCTATTTCTTTTTCAAGCATAAATTGAGATTTATGTTGCTTTACTGTATTACCGTGTTTTCTTTTACAACTAAAAGTATATCTCTTAATTTTAAGATTTTATTTTTGTGCTTGTTTTGTAAAGCACTTTGAGCTGATATCTATGTGAAAGGTGTTCTGTAAATATAGTTCATTATTATTATTAGGAGCACAATTTAAAAATGTACATAGATTTCTGGAGGAATGCAGGAAACTAGATGATGAAAGAGCTAGGGTAGAGAAGGAAAAAAAATAGAGGACTTCTGATTTATAAGGCTGAAGATGAAATTCAAGCTCTCTGAAAATTACACAAGGCAAATGAAAAGTTAGGACATGGAAGTGTTAGGAATGTGAATAAAAGGCTTAGACGCAGGGATAGTAAACTTCGGACACTTGAGCAAAAAGTTGTGGAATGTCAGCAGGCAGTCATTTTGAATGAACTGCAGAAAAGTGAGTTAGAGAAGGAAAAGGCACAACTAGAGAAGAGTACTGATGAATTGCAGGAACAGTTGCAAAAGATTAGATATACAAAAAAAGGAATCACAGAAGGTTGCGTATTACAAAAGGAAATGTGATTCTGAAGCAGATTTAGCACATGGGGAGAGGGACCTGAATGAGCAGGTGCAGTTCTGGCAGGGAGAATATGAAGGCTTGAAAACAGAGACAGACAGGCAGACAGAGACAGACAGAGTGAGTCACAATATTAGCACGTGTGAAAAAGGAAAGTATAGTGATGCTGTAAGAGAGGCTTATAGGGATATAGTAGCAAACATGGGCGTTCGTGCACGAAAGGCTTCTAAGATAGTCAGAATAGTTTTGGATAAATTGGTAGGTATTCAGGTCGACAGATTGCCGGGGAAAGTTTTTGTAAATATCTTGTGTAGAAGCGAGACAAGTTTCTAAAACATCTAAAAGAAAAACTGTTGCAAGAAAGTAATTGAAGCCTTGCCACAGATGGGACCACTAAATATGGCCATAAATATGGAACTGCAGGGACTTCTTTCCAGGAGGGTAGCAGGATGCATTTGGGACTCAGAGAGCAGAGAGGTGGTGCAAGATGTTGTTAACAGTGGAAGCAAGGATTCGGATGCAACGCTTTCTGAGAAGGAAATTGTCTACAAAATTACAAATCTAATTGGCGACAGGGCAAGTACAGAAAAAAACATTAATGAAATCCTGGTGCAGTACAGAACTGATATCTTGCCTGAAATTGTATATGGATTTGATGACCTCAGTGAGACAGACAAGGCTAGGATCACAGTTATCAATGAGTTGTTCTGTGAATTGCATTTAAATGATGTCTTGGCACATCAGGCAAATGTTACACTTTCTGTCTGGGAAGGAATGATTGTTGGTGGCGAAAAGGTGGGCAGTGTTAGTTTAGATTGGATGCATACTGTAGAAGGGTTGGAGAGAGTGGTACAGTTAGATTGATTAGATCAGTGTGCAAAGCCATCCATGAAAGAGGGTGTGAGAAAAGTGGCAAATCTGTACAGTTTAGATCTTTTTTGTTGAGCCAGGGAAAATCTGATCATGTCCGTCTGATTCCCTTTAAAGGAAACTGAATTAATGCCATGTTCCACAATGCAGCTGGAGTTTATTTTATGCAAGCTGAATTGCTGGAATTCATGCATGATATACGTAATGAAAACAAATTAATAGAAGCAGTGATTGAGGATTTGAGTGTAGGTCAGTTGCAGGATGCGGAGCACTGGGAATTATTTGTAAGGTTGTGACAGAGCCATTGTGGAGAGCTCTGGGAGCATGTTTTAGAAATGAATGCGAGATACAGGGAGCTAGTGTGTAAGCTGAAGGAATGGCAGGCTGATAGCAGTACGTTAGTCAGAGGTGAGGTACGCTTGTTTACCAACATGGAGGCACATTCTGGACCTGTTCTGCAAAAGCTCACAGAACAGAGGAGCAAAGAATTATAGGACATGACTAGGCAGGCAGTGGAATTGATCCTTCCTAGTTTTGTAAAGATGTGTTGTAGGATGGTAGCAGATCATTTGGAATATGGCAGGTACTGTATGATAAGGTTTCAGAGGAGATATATAAAATGTTTGAATCAGCACCAAGACACATGTAAGCTATGAGAGGAACTTGGGAACCTTTGACAATTTACTTAAAGTTAAGGCCAGAGCAACTGCAATAGCTGTTGAGGGTTTGATCATGTTTAAGGAGAACAGGTCTTGGAAGTGGCTTGAAAAACTGGATTCTGAAAAGAAGGCAGAAGTTTTATCTCAAGCTAGAGTATCAGTTAAAGACAAAAAGGAAAACATCTTGTAGCTGATGCTGATGCGCCAGGGAGGCTGGTGAAAAGTTGATCCCTGGAGCCAGCAATATGAAATTACTGCTCTATATATAACTGCTGGTGTAAATAACGTCCCCATGCCTTGTGATAGCTGGTTTCCAGCACTGTCTATAGTTACTTGTGAGTTATAATTTTTACACTGTTGTTCATTGTTATTCGTTGGATATGTATGTTGTTCAGGTACAGTTTATATACTTTTAAGATTTATCTTATGATGTAGCCGTGCAATGCCTGTGATAATGCCTTTTTTCTCCATCAGGTCCAAAGAAAGTGCATGTCCTCAGCGACTCTATGTTGTGGGGCCTGGAAACACTGATGCCAGCAGAACAGGTGTGGCTGCACCCTGGCACAACACGCAGTGCCCACCAGCACCTGTATCACCTCCAGGTCCTGAACGAGGATATATTACTGATCATTAACATAGGGACTAATAACAGAGCCCAGGGTGACTCCTCCTATGACATCCTTAGAGCTAGGAAAGAACTGACTGTGGCAGTAAGAGCATCTCCTTGTAAGGTTCATATGGCAATTTGCTCAGTTTTGCCACGGCTCTGCGATGCCTCTTTACTGCTGGAGCTGTGAAAGAAGCTGCCCGGGCTCTTTCACAGCTCCCCTCTCACATGGACCATGTGCAGCTCCTCAGGAGCAACAGCGTGCTTCTGCAGAACCAGCAGCCCGTTGCTCAGGCCTTTGCTGCTGATGGGAAAAGGAACATTTCTTAGTATATTTTACATTTTATTTCTCATTATTTTAGAACTTTAAATTGATATTTTATTTTAGTAGTGCCACATTTTATTTTTTATAATTTACTTTTTTACTTTCATTTTGTGATATTTTGATTTTAGTTTGTCAGATTGTTGTATACAATGTTGTATACAATACAATGTACAACAGGCAGCACTTTCAAGATACCATTTCTCCGACATGACTATGGCAAGAAAAAGTGGCAGAGTATAGGTAAAATTATTTCTTTTGGTTGGCAGAAAGAGAAGTATTTGCTCATCAAGCTTGCTCCTGTAATCTTGGAACAGGCAGCTCTTGGATATGTGAAGACTGATCTTGTTGACAATTTTCTAAAGTATGTCTCAGAATCTGACCGTTATACCTTGGAATGTTGTTGCAGAGACTTCAACAGTTCTGACCAAGATGAATTACTGGAAATCTTGGACAACTACAGCTGCCGAAGAATGCCAAGTGCACACAACATTGAACAAATTCTGCAAGAACTGGCTCACAAAACCCTTATTCAAGAGCCTGCTTACAGTATGTTATCGAACAGTGGGAAAGTGTACTCGCTCCCCTCAGCAAAGCCCTTGAGAAAATGGAAACTGTGTATGAAAACTTGCCGCCAACGACAAGGAAAAGCATGCGGTCACTGAAGTTTCCCTGCACAATGAATGCACAGGAAAAGGAAATATCAAAGCATATTACAACATACCTGCGAGAGTGTGATGGAAGGAAACACAGGCTCAGATCTCTTTCTTGGCAAGACTGTAACTGTTAACTTCACTGATATGCAAGGATTTGAGAGAAGACCTATGGCACATACATGTGGCTGGTATTTGAGAGTGTCTATTCATTATGATAGCTATCCTGACTTCAGGTGTGAAATGAACACAATTTTGGAAAGTAATATATGGGTAATAGACATAATTTAGTATTTTAGTCTGTCGACCTACAGACTACCCAGATTAGAAATGTGCATCTTTCACCATTCAAAACTTTTGGTAAGGTATACTTATTCACAGTACGCATTTAAAGGCCATCTGACCAAGTCTGTACCTTTATACACTGTATATAAGCATATAAGATGATAATATGAGTTTTGAGTGTACTTATTGTATGATAGAATGTTCATCATTTCACTTAAGAAATTAAAAAGTTTCAGGTCATTTTGGTACAAGAATTTCTTTTAGACTGATTGTTCATATATTGAGTGAGAAACTAATGGATGTTTTTTCACCTTCAAAAAAGTATGGTGATGCAGTTTAATAAACACGTTCGTTTTTGGAGCCATGTGCATTCTCTAAGCCAGTGGTTCTCAAACTGTGGTACGCGTACCGGCAGTGGTACGCGGAGTGCAGCCAGGTGGTACGCCAAAAGATCCTGGAACTGTGTCGTGTGCGCTGAAAAATCGGGACGGGTTTTCATATTTTGTATTTTAATACGTGTCAAATACACAGCCTACGTGCTACGATACAGTGCGCACTAATACTTCAGTGGACACAAGAGATACTCTGTAATTCTATACCACTCTATAGGAATGCGTGCTATGGACGCAAGTGACCAATTGTATTTTTAAAAAGCTACTGTATCTCCAGCAAATAGGGAAGAAGGAGAATGTGCATGATTTTGGATCAATGCCAATGTTGTAAACACAGGACTGCATAGAAATACGTGCTACGAACGCTGGTAATCTTGTGAGCACAGGAAAGCGTGATAGATAACAGAAAAATATTTAAGAACTGTTCTAAGTTAATTTGAGAAAAATACACCGAGCGTCTCTGTGTTTCGCTCCCATGCGCATGAAATAAAAACTTTAAATAAATACGGAAATAAAAACGGAAATGCAGAAAAATGCAAGCTTGCGGATTGCTAAAGCAGGTAAGCCCCACACTATTTTTGAAGAACATTATTTACCGTTGGCAAAAGAGCTGACAAGTATTAGGTGTGGAGAAAAAGCTGCTGAACAGCTCGACCTGCTGCCCCCTCCGAAAGACACAGTCACTCATAGAATTATTGAAATGAAGGATTATATCAAAAGTACGCTGGTAGAGCGCGTTAAGATGAGCAGATGCTTTTCACTGCAATTAGATGAGTCTGTAGTCGATTTTTAGTCACAATATGGCAGCAGAGTTTATTTGCACAACAACTGGACAGTTCATGACAAAGATTAATTCTAAGTGCTCACTTTGGTCAGCACTTATTTAGAATTAATCTTTGTCATTAACTCTTCAGTTAGACGTTTCTTGGGGTAGCGGTAACTTTGCAGAACCTGAATTTATTTTATTTGTGTTTGACTAGTTTGGCTATTTGCGGATTTTGTCCGACATTTTTATGAAACGTCAAGATTGCAGATGAGTTCAAATTCGATGAGTTCAAATGCCTTGCGTTTAGTGAATATTATTTGTACTCTATTTTCATTGCATTTGGTGAAAGGAAATGAGAGAGGTGAGGTAATGTTACTGCCTCTTTCCGCATATTGTCAAATCAAAGCTGGGTTGGTTTTATGTGTGAACATTATCTATAGTCCATTAAAGATTGTTTACACTGTTTGCATCTTTTGGCACATTTACTTTCATTTGTTCCCTGTTTCATCCTATTTCACACTCAGTGTTAAATCAGATCTAAAAACAACACATTAACAGTGGTAACATCTGCTGTGGCATTTGAGAAAAACAAAACACCCTTATATCTAGATCCCACGTTTATAAGCAGTTTATCTTATCCAGAGAGTGCAAAGTCCCCTATTCTCCTATTCCTACTCAAGGTCCAGCCCATTGAGGACCATTTCACATAGTCTTAAATAAAGATCAGTGATTTCAAACACATCATCTGGCATTGCAAGGTTGTGTTCAGCCATCAGTTCAACACAAAGATTATAGACATCCTCATCACAGGGGTAGTCCTTTACACAACAGTCTTCTCGACAGATATCAACTTTGATTTGGTCAACAGCCTGCAAGTAGTTCTATCCTCCCCGACACCGAGGGCACCAACCCCCCAGGATGGGATGTGATGTGGCTGAGGACCGTGACGGGACAGCTTGCCATCTGTCTGGGTGCAGCGATGGTGCGCCACCCCTGTTACCTCACACCCATCCAGGAGGACTGCATCCTGGGGCTGGACCTGCTGCCCCAGGCAGGGCCCACTTTGGACTTGGCCCAGCAGGAGTTGGTGTGGCAGGGAGAGCAACTTCACCTGGTGGAGGGCAGGCCCGGCGAAGACCGAGGGACGCGGGTTTGCTGGAGCTGGGGGAAAAAGAGGCAGTGGTGCCAGGGCGGACCAGGCCTGCGAGCTGGGGAGCGAGAGTGCCGGATCCTGCCCCTGAGTCACTGGGGGACCAGACAAGGCGGCAGTGGCGGGTACCCTCCAGTGGCGAGATCCGGTGGCAGCTGGTAGTGCCACAGTCGCTCCAGCCCGGCGTGGGGCATTTCAGCTGTAAGAAAACCCTGCAGCATTTCCGAGGCCACTTTTATTGGGGTCTCTGCCACTGGGACGTGGATTGGTACCGCCGAATGTGTGCGGTGTGCGTGGCGCAGAAGGGTCCCCCCAAGCGCTCTCGGACCCTCCTCCAACAACACCAGGTGGGGGCTCCTATGGAGCGGGTGGGGGCCACCTCCACCTTGCACTCTGGGCACATCGGACCACGGTCCAGGAATCTACTGAGTGCACCCCGGCCTTGCTCATGCTGGGCCAGGAAATGCGAACCCTGGTGGACCTGGTCTTCGGCCTGCTGCCCGGAGACGATTCGGCACCGCCGGCTGGACTGGACTACAAGTGGGACCTGCGGGAGTGGATGCGGCAGGTGCACAGCTTTGCCCGGACCCACCTGATTCAGGCGGGAGTCCGGCAGAAGCGGCACTACGACCTCCGCTGCAGGGGGCCTGTCTTCCAACCCGGGGACTAGGTTTGGGGGTACAGCCCGCGCTGCCGCAAAGGCCTCAGATCTAAGCTGGCGACCATCGTGGGAGGGGCCCGATGAGGTCCTCGGGTTGGTGGGCAAGGTCTGCTACCGGGTCCGGTTGCGAACACGGGGGAGAGTGGTGGTCCTGCACCGAGACCGCCTGGCACCCTACCGGGTCCGGGAGGAGGAGCCCCGCGGGGAGGATCCAGAGGAGCAGGCGGGGCCGGAGTCGGCTGACAATGGGGCGTCCGCGGCGCAGCGGCCGCTCACGCAGAGTTCCACAGCCTTTAGCCGAGTATGAGGACAGCCTGAGGGGGGTGTTCGACGTCGGCGGGACGCCAGACACTTCAGGTGGGAGCAGTGTAGCGCCCTCGCCCGGTGGTGAGGAGGAAGCGCACCTAGGCACTCAGGGTACCGCGAAGCAGGTTGGGAGTTGTAGCCGGGGGGGGTCTGAGGGTCAGCACGATGACCAGCAGCTGACCCTGCTTATGTTAATAGTGTTATATTAGTTTAAGTGTCCTGTGTAGCTTTGTAAGTGTGTAGTCTTCTGTTAACGAGTTACCACCCTAAACTGTGTACGTGTTCCGTCGGTCCCCTTATGTGTGTGTGTAAATCCTGTTTTGGTCTTTGTTTTGACGAGAGAATAAAAGCAGTTGCTTGTTTCACCATCTCTTCCCCACTTGTCCTTTATCCTGTGTGAACTACAAAACGCTACAGTATCATATTTTCGATTTCTTTTTTTAAACTTAAAAAAATTGTTTGCCCAGCATAATTTTAATTTTGCACGATAACGATATATATCATGGTATAGATAGTTTTCTCATAATTTCAATAGAACATGGTGTAAAAGGAGTACAACTTTTTTATTGCCTGGAGTTAACTATTAGGTTATTATTAACTGTTGGTTGGCTACTGTGTTGTTCCTTTCATATTTATGAAATTTCACATTAAACTAAAGTGCATGTCGAACATTTTAAGCACATTTTTATTTTGCAGAACTTAAACAATACAACAAACTTATGAACATGAATTAAATAAGTAAATATGTAATACTTCAAATAAAATTTTCACCGACTTAAATATATAATACTTCAAATAAAATGAAATAAATAATAATTGTAAGAAGATGACTGGAGTGTATAAAGTCAATTACACACGGAGAGATTTAGCCCTCTGGCTTGAGTGCAATATAAATCCCGAAAGTGAATCCCAGCAGGACTGACCTCCCCATGGCCCCGCCCCCTCTTTAGATACTGTGCGCAGTCATGCCTTGACCAAGTCACCACAGACACCAATGGAAACAGAGCAAACTGCTCACCTCCACCTTTTTACAATATTTAACTGATCTGGCACAAATCCACGTTTGGATTTGGTGAGTCGTTGTAACTAGACTAATGGTTACTAAGAGTTAGGTAACTAATCACCCAACTCGTCAATTGTAACTTTAGCTAATTGCATTAATGAATTAAAGACTTGGATATGTGAAAACCTTTTGTCACTCAACTCTTTTGCCTCAAAGATTCAGCACGTAATCTAGGCTATCTTAGATATGTTATCTTAGATACAAGACTCTCATTTAACTTTCATGTTAATGCAGTATCGAAGGTGTGCTTCCTACAGTTAAGAAACATTGCAAAACTAAGGCATTTTCTCTCCACTCAAGACACAGAGAAACTAATACATGCTTTTCTACACAGCACATTAGATTACTATAATGCTATCAGGGAGCACCTATCGCACTTTCAACACCTTACAGCGAATTCAAAACGCTGTTTTGTGTATTTGTTACTAGGAGTAGAAAGTACAAACACAACTACTGTACAGTTAGCTCTCTCCATTGCCTTCCTGTCAGGTACAGGGTAGACTTCAAAGTTCTTTTACTTATAAGGCTCTCAGAGGTCAGGTAACTGTCTATTTAATGGAGCTGATTAATGTATACAATCCAAGTTGCCCACTTAGATCACAGAATGCAGGTCTTCTTCTTAATCCACATATTAATAAAATAACAGCTGGAGGTAAAGCCTTCAGCTACAGGGCCCCTAGTTTATGGAACAATCTGCCAGCCTACATATGGGATGCCAAGTCAATCTCAGGACTTAAATCCTGACTGAAAACCTATTACTTCAGCCTAGCCTACTCACACCTTACATCATAGCCTGCTGGAGCTATGGCTGCTGGTGCTACTGTACATGCCATTGTGTGTCTCTGTGTTGGCCTGCCAGGTAGATACATCTGTTCTGACCAAACTATCCTATTCTCCTCCCCACATATCCGGTTGGTGCCTGGGCTGGGGACCATCTGAGTCGGATGCTGCATCACTGCCATGGATCCAAGGGGGACATCGCGAATATAGCTATCGTTTAGGGAGAATTTGCTGGTCTACAGGGATCCGCATGGAGTACTGTCACACAGAAGGACATGATGGAAGGTTTAATACTCCACACTTAGTACTTTTTTTGAATTGTATAATGTTAGCATGCCCAGAGGGGTTGGGCAGCCAGTTGACCTTGGACCCCCAGAGGTTTTTCTTCTCCTTACTGAGGAGTTTTGTGTTCCTCTCCTCTGTTGTGTTTTGGCCTCTTCTCTTTCTGTACTGTAACATGTAGTGCGAATTATGGGGGAGCTAGGGGGAGCTTAGCTCCCCTGAATAAGGCACGAGCTCCCTTGAAGAGACCATTTGCAAAATTTTGGGGGGGTCTCTAAAATATGGAAACTGTCAATTAAAAAAAATCCTATTTCTACACGCCACTTTTTTCCGGTATAGAATACATTTGCGTTTCTGTTTTCAGCGTGCTGCTGCCATAGAAATAGCTAAGCAATTGAATACTATTACCGATCAAGGCATGGTGGCGCTGTTACAAAAGTAGGCAACGTTCCTTTTCACGTGACAAACGGACAAGCTAACAAGTCACTCTTGGTTACGTCTTCTCAAGAAAAAAAGGTGCACAGTAAATATGCAGAGAAACTTTCCAATGACAGTCAGTTTTCAATACATGTATAAAAAATTCAGTTTCAATACATATTTCTAAAAAACGCCGATAATGCCCAAGAGAAAACAGGGAACTGTACTCGCTAATTTTGGGTTCACAAAACAACCCAAACTGCGCGATCTGACTGTTGCTGCTAGTGGTTGTTCGTCAGACAGTTCAGCTGCTGACCCGCCTGCCTGCCCTGCCCCTCCGAATACGTCCACCAGCAGCACTGGCTCCCCAGAAGAAGAGGCTGATCTCTCTGTGATCCCAGTCGGCACCGATCTACCGGCTAACTGGACCAGCCAGCTGTGGACAGAGTGGAAAAAACGTAACCCGTGGCTTTTCGTTAAGAATGGAAACTTGGGATGCACAGTGTGCAGAGATGCAAAGAGTCTTCTGCTGTCAGAAAAAGAACTTGGCATGCATTTATCTTTGCAGAACCAGCTGCGGAAAAAAATATCTAAACACTGTGATAGCTTATCACATAAAAGGGCCGTTGATATTGAAGAGACAAAGCAAAAAGAAATTCTCCAAAACAAAGTACTTGAATTTAAGTCAAGAAACTGCAGTTTCATTCAGATCTGCCCATATGGTGTCCTAGTAAAGACTAGTTTATAAAAAGTTCACTCCTTCAATAATGTAACCGGAGCTTAATGGTGCCAAAGTAGGCACTGTACGTAAGTCAGACCATTCCTGAGCTGAAATTATAGGTCATATTGAAAAGCAAATGCAGAACAAGCTTGTGTCGAGTATAAAAGAACTTATATAAAAAGTATATATTATAGAACTTTTATATAGAAACTTATATAGAAATTAACACGTTTTGAAAAGTGTGCTGTTCCTGCCCCATAAGTTACATGGGGGTGACCAAAGTTGCCAAAACGTGTTTATTTCTGCTGAAAAACACATTTTGACAACTTCTGCACACTGGGGTTAAGGGATAACTCAGTGGGCTCTTCTGAGCCAGGCAGTTACCCTGGGATACAAAAGGCTGAGAAAACGCGTTTATTTCGGGATGAAAAACAAGTTTTGAAAAGTGTGCTGTTCCTGCCCCTTAAGTTACATGGGGGTGACCGAAGTTGCCAAAACGTGTTTATTTGTGCTGAAAAAAACATTTTGACAATTTCTGCACACTGGGGTTAAGGGCTGACTCAGTGGGCTCTTCTGAGCCAGGCAGTTACACTTGGCTGAAAAAACGCGTTTATTTATGGCTGAAAAACACGTTTTGAAAAGTGTGCTGTTCCTGCCCCATAAGTTACATGGGGGTGACCAAAGATGCCAAAACGTGTTTATTTCTGCTGAAAAACACTTTTTGACAACTTCTGCACACTGGGGTTAAGGGCTGACTCAGTGGGCTCTTCTGAGCCAGGCAGTTACCCTGGGATTCCAACGGCTGGGAAAACGCGTTTATTTCGGGCTGAAAAACAAGTTTTGAAAAGTGTGCTGTTCCTCCCCATAAGTTACATGGGGGTGACCAAAGTTGACAAAACGTGTTTTTTTCTGCTGAAAAACACGTTTTGACAACTTCTGCACACTGGGGTTAAGGTCTGACTCAGTGGGCTTTTCTGAGCCAGGCAGTTACACTGGGCTGAGAAAACGCATTTATTTTGGGCTGAAAAACACGTTTTGAAAAGCTTGCTGTTCCTGCCCCTTAAGCTACATGGGGGTGACCAAAGCTTCCAAAACGTGTTTATTTCTGCTGAAAAACACGTTTTGACAACTTCTGCACACTGGGGTTAAGGGCTGACTCAGTGGCCTCTTCTGAGCCAGGCAGTTACCCTGGGATTCCAAATGCTGAGAAAACGCATTTATTTTGGGCTGAAAAACACGTTTTGAAAAGTTTGCTGTTCCTGCCCCTTAAGCTACATGGGGGTGACCAAAGCTTCCAAAACTTGTTTATTTCTGCTGAAAACCACGTTTTGACAACTTCTGCACACTGGGGTTCAGGGCTGACTCAGTGGGCTCTTCTGAGCCAGGCAGGTACAATGGGATTCCAAAGGCTGAGAAAACGCGTTTATTTCGGGCTGAAAAAAACGTTTTGAAAAGAGTGTTGTTCCAGCCTCATAAGCTACATGGGGGTGACCAAAGCTGCCAAAACGTGTTTATTTCTGCTGAAAAACACGTTTTGACAACCTCTGCACACTGGGGTTAAAGGCTGACTCAGTAGACTCTTCTGAGCCAGGCAGTTACCCTGGGATTTCAAATGTTGAGAAAACGCGTTTATTTCGGGCTGAAAAACACGTTTTGAAAAGTTTGCTGTTCCTGCCCCTTAAGCTACATGGGGGTGACCAAAGTTGCCAAAACATGTTTATTTCAGCTGAAAAACACGTTTTGACAACTTCTGCACACTGGGGTTAAAGGATGACTCAGTGGGCTCTTCTGAGCCAGGCAGTTACAATGGTATTCCAAAGGCTGAGAAAACGCGTTTATTTCGGGCTGAAAAACACGTTTTGAAAAGTGTGCTGTTCCTGCCCCATAAGTTACATGGGGGAGACCAAAGTTGCCAAAACTTGTTTATTTCTGCTGAAAAACACGTTTTGACAACCTCTGCAAACTGGGGTTAAGGGATGACTCAGTGGGCTCTTCTGAGCCAGGCAGTTACACTGGGCTGAGAAAACGCGTTTATTTTGGGCTGAAAAACACGTTTTGAAAAGTGTGCTGTTCTTGCCCCATAAGTTACATGGGGGTGACCAATGTTGCCAAAACATGTTTATTTCTGCTGAAAAACACGTTTTGACAACTTCTGCACACTGGGGTTAAGGGATGACTCAGTGGGCTCTTCTGAGCCAGGCAGTTACACTGGGCTGAGAAAACGCGTTTATTTCGAGCTGAAAAACACGTTTTTAAAAGTTTGCTGTTCCTGCCCCTTAAGCTACATGGGGGTGACCAAAGCTTCCAAAACGTGTTTATTTCTGCTGAAAACCACGTTTTGACAACTTCTGCACACTGGGGTTCAGGGCTGACTCAGTGGGCTCTTCTGAGCCAGGCAGGTACAATGGGATTCCAAAGGCTGAGAAAACGCGTTTATTTCGGGCTGAAAAACACGTTTTGAAAAGAGTATTGTTCCTGCCTCATAAGCTACATGGGGGTGACCAAAGCTGCCAAAACGTGTTTATTTCTGATGAAAAACACATTTTGACAACCTCTGCACACTGGGGTTAAGGGCTGACTCAGTGGGCTCTTCTGAGCCAGGCAGTTACAATGGTATTCCAAAGGCTGAAAAAACGCGTTTATTTCGGGCTGAAAAACACGTTTTGAAAAGTGTGCTGTTCCTGCCCCATAAGTTACATGGGGGAGACCAAAGTTGCCAAAACTTGTTTATTTCTGCTGAAAAACACGTTTTGACAACTTCTGCTCACTGGGGTTAAGGACTGAGTCAGTGGGCCAAGGGCGATTCCAAGGGCTGAGAAAACGCGTTTATTTCGGGCTGAAAAACACGTTTTGAAAAGTGTGCTGTTCCTGCCCTATAAGTTACATGGGGGTGACCAAAGTTGCCAAAACGTGTTTATTTCTGCTGAAAAACACGTTTTGACAACTTCTGCACACTGGGGTTAAGGGCGGACTCAGTGGGCTCTTCTGAGCCATTCAGTTACACTGCGATTCCAAGGGCTGAGAAAACACGTTTATTTCGGGCTGAAAAACACGTTTTGAAAAGTGGCCTGTTTCTGCCCTATAAGATACATGGGGGTGACCAAAGTTGCCAAAACGTGTTTATTTGTGCTGAAAAACACGTTTTGACAACTTCTGCACACTGGGGTTAAGGGCTGACAAACTGGGCTCCTCTTAGCCAGGGAGTTACATTGTGATTCCAAGGGCTGAGAAAACGCGTTTATTTCGGGCTGAAAAACACGTTTTGAAAAGTGGCCTGTTTCTGCCCTATAAGTTACATGGAGGTGACCAAAGTTGCCAAAACGTGTTTATTTGTGCTGAAAAACACGTTTTGACAACTTCTGCACACTGGAGTTAAGGGCTGACAAACTGGGCTCCTCTGAGCCAGGGAGTTACACTGTGATTCCAAGGGCTGAGAAAACGCGTTTATTTCGGGCTGAAAAACACGTTTTGAAAAGTGGCCTGTTTCTGCCCTATAAGTTACATGGGGGTGACCAAAGTTGCCAAAACGTGTTTATTTCAGCTGAAAAACACGTTTTGACAACTTCTGCTCACTGGGGTTAAGGACTGACTCATTGGGCTCTTCTGAGCCAGGCAGTTACACTGCGATTCCAAGGGCTGAGAAAACGCGTTTATTTCGGGCTGAAAAACACGTTTTGAAAAGTGTGCTGTTATTGCCCTATAAGTTACATGGGAGTGACCAAAGTTGCCAAAACGTGTTTATTTGTGCTGAAAAATACGTTTTGACAACTTCTGCTCACTGGGGTTAAGGGCTGACTCTTTGGGCTCTTCTGAGCCAGGCAGTTACACTGTGAATCCAAGAGCTGAGAAAACGCGTTTATTTCGGGCTGAAAAACACGTTTTGAAAAGTGTGCTGTTATTGCCCTATAAGTTACATGGGAGTGACCAAAGTTGCCAAAACGTGTTTATTTGTGCTGAAAAATACGTTTTGACAACTTCTGCTCACTGGGGTTAAGGACTGACTCATTGGGCTCTTCTGAGCCAGGCAGTTACACTGGGCTGAGAAAACGCATTTATTTTGGGCTGAAAAACACGTTTTGAAAAGTTTGCTGTTCCTGCCCCTTAAGCTACATGGGGGTGACCAAAGCTTCCAAAACGTGTTTATTTCTGCTGAAAAACACGTCTTGACAACTTCTGCACACTGGGGTTAAGGGCTGACTCAGTGGGCTCTTCTGAGCCAGGCAGGTACAATGGGATTCCAAAGGCTGAGAAAACGCGTTTATTTCGGGCTGAAAAAAACGTTTTGAAAAGAGTGTTGTTCCAGCCGCATAAGCTACATGGGGGTGACCAAAGCTGCCAAAACGTGTTTATTTCTGCTGAAAAACACGTTTTGACAACCTCTGCACACTGGGGTTAAAGGCTGACTCAGTAGGCTCTTCTGAGCCAGACAGTTACCCTGGGATTTCAAATGTTGAGAAAACGCGTTTATTTCGGGCTGAAAAACACGTTTTGAAAAGTTTGCTGTTCCTCCCCTTAAGCTACATGGGGGTGACCAAAGTTGCCAAAACATGTTTATTTCAGCTGAAAAACACGTTTTGACAACTTCTGCACACTGGGGTTAAAGGATGACTCAGTGGGCTCTTCTGAGCCAGGCAGTTACCCTGGGATTTCAAATGTTGAGAAAACGCGTTTATTTCGGGCTGAAAAATACGTTTTGAAAAGTTTGCTGTTCCTGCCCCTTAAGCTACATGGGGGTGACCAAAGTTGCCAAAACATGTTTATTTCAGCTGAAAAACACGTTTTGACAACTTCTGCACACTGGGGTTAAAGGATGACTCAGTGGGCTCTTCTGAGCCAGGCAGTTACAATGGTATTCCAAAGGCTGAGAAAACGCGTTTATTTCGGGCTGAAAAACACGTTTTGAAAAGTGTGCTGTTCCTGCCCCATAAGTTACATGGGGGTGACCAATGTTGCCAAAACATGTTTATTTCTGCTGAAAAACACGTTTTGACAACTTCTGCACACTGGGGTTAAGGGATGACTCAGTGGGCTCTTCTGAGCCAGGCAGTTACACTGGGCTGAGAAAACGCGTTTATTTCGAGCTGAAAAACACGTTTTTAAAAGTTTGCTGTTCCTGCCCCTTAAGCTACATGGGGGTGACCAAAGCTTCCAAAACGTGTTTATTTCTGCTGAAAACCACGTTTTGACAACTTCTGCACACTGGGGTTCAGGGCTGACTCAGTGGGCTCTTCTGAGCCAGGCAGGTACAATGGGATTCCAAAGGCTGAGAAAACGCGTTTATTTCGGGCTGAAAAACACGTTTTGAAAAGAGTATTGTTCCTGCCTCATAAGCTACATGGGGGTGACCAAAGCTGCCAAAACGTGTTTATTTCTGATGAAAAACACGTTTTGACAACCTCTGCACACTGGGGTTAAGGGCTGACTCAGTGGGCTCTTCTGAGCCAGGCAGTTACAATGGTATTCCAAAGGCTGAAAAAACGCGTTTATTTCGGGCTGAAAAACACGTTTTGAAAAGTGTGCTGTTCCTGCCCCATAAGTTACATGGGGGAGACCGAAGTTGCCAAAACTTGTTTATTTCTGCTGAAAAACACGTTTTGATAACTTCTGCTCACTGGGGTTAAGGACTGAGTCAGTGGGCCAAGGGCGATTCGAAGGGCTGAGAAAACGCGTTTATTTCGGGCTGAAAAACACGTTTTGAAAAGTGTGCTGTTCCTGCCCTATAAGTTACATGGGGGTGACCAAAGTTGCCAAAACGTGTTTATTTCTGCTGAAAAACACGTTTTGACAACTTCTGCACACTGGGGTTAAGGGCGGACTCAGTGGGCTCTTCTGAGCCATTCAGTTACACTGCGATTCCAAGGGCTGAGAAAACACGTTTATTTCGGGCTGAAAAACACGTTTTGAAAAGTGGCCTGTTTCTGCCCTATAAGATACATGGGGGTGACCAAAGTTGCCAAAACGTGTTTATTTGTGCTGAAAAACACGTTTTGACAACTTCTGCACACTGGGGTTAAGGGCTGACAAACTGGGATCCTCTGAGCCAGGGAGTTACACTGTGATTCCAAGGGCTGAGAAAACGCGTTTATTTCGGGCTGAAAAACACGTTTTGAAAAGTGGCCTGTTTCTGCCCTATAAGTTACATGGGGGTGACCAAAGTTGCCAAAACGTGTTTATTTCAGCTGAAAAACACGTTTTGACAACTTCTGCTCACTGGGGTTAAGGACTGACTCATTGGGCTCTTCTGAGCCAGGCAGTTACACTGCGATTCCAAGGGCTGAGAAAACGCGTTTATTTCGGGCTGAAAAACACGTTTTGAAAAGTGTGCTGTTATTGCCCTATAAGTTACATGGGAGTGACCAAAGTTGCCAAAACGTGTTTATTTCTGCTGAAAAACACGTTTTGACAACTTCTGCACACTGGGGTTAAGGATGGACTCAGTGGGCTCTTCTGAGCCAGGCAGTTACACTGCGATTCCAAGGGCTGAGAAAACGCGTTTATTTTGGGCTGAAAAACACGTTTTGAAAAGTGTGCTGTTATTGCCCTTTAACTTACATGGGGGTGACAAAAGTTGCCAAACCGTGTTTATTTGTGCTGAAAAATACGTTTTGACAACTTCTGCTCACTGGGGTTAAGGGCTGACTCATTGGGCTCTTGTGAGCCAGGCAGTTACACTGTGAATCCAAGGGCTGAGTAAACGCGTTTATTTCGGGCTGAAAAACACGTTTTGAAAAGTGGCCTTTTTCTGCCCTATAAGTTACATGGGGGTGACCAAAGTTGCCAAAACGTGTTTATTTCTGCTGAAAAACACGTTTTGACAACTTCTGCATTCTGGGGTTAAGGCTGACAAACTGGGCTCCTCTGAGCCAGGGAGTTACACTGTGATTCCAAGGGCTGAGAAAACGTGTTTATTTCGGGCTGAAAAACACGTTTTGAAAAGTGGCCTGTTTCTGCCCTATAAGTTACATGGGGGTTACCAAAGTTGCCAAAACGTGTTTATTTCAGCTGAAAAACACGTTTTGACAACTTCTGCACACTGGGGTTAAGGGCTGACAAACTGGGCTCTTCTGAGCCAGGCAGTTACACTGCGATTCCAAGGGCTGAGAAAACGCGTTTATTTCGGGCTGAAAAACACGTTTTGAAAAGTGTGCTGTTATTGCCCTTTAACTTACATGTGGGTGACCAAAGTTGCCAAAACGTGTTTATTTGTGCTGAAAAATACGTTTTGACAACTTCTGCTCACTGGGGTTAAGGGCTGACTCATTGGGCTCTTCTGAGCCAGGCAGTTACACTGTGATTCCAAGGGCTGAGAAAACGCGTTTATTTCGGTCTGAAAAATACGTTTTGAAAAGTGGCCTGTTTCTGCCCTATAAGTTACATGGGGGTGACCAAAGTTGCCAAAACGTGTTTATTTCTGCTGAAAAACACGTTTTGACAACTTCTGCACACTGGGGTTAAGGGCTGACAAACTGGGCTCCTCTGAGACAGGGAGTTACACTGTGATTCCAAGGGCTGAGAAAACGCGTTAATTTCGGGCTGAAAAACACGTTTTGAAAAGTGGCCTGTTTCTGCCTTATAAGTTACATGGGGGTGACCAAAGTTGCTAAAACGTGTTTATTTCAGCTGAAAAACACGTTTTGAGAACTTCTGCTCACTGGGGTTAAGGACTGACTCATTGGGCTCTTCTGAGCCAGGCAGTTACACTGCGATTCCAAGGGCTGAGAAAACGCGTTTATTTTGGGCTCAAAAACACGTTTTGAAAAGTGTGCTGTTATTGCCCTATAAGTTACATGGGGGTGACCAAAGTTGCCAAAACGTGTTTATTTGTGCTGAAAAATACGTTTTGACAACTTCTGCTCACTGGGGTTAAGGGCTGACTCATTGGGCACTTCTGAGCCAGGCAGTTACACTGTGAATCCAAGGGCTGAGAAAACGCGTTTATTTCGGGCTGAAAACCACGTTTTGAAAAGTGGCCTGTTTCTGCCCTATAAGTTACATGGGGGTTACCAAAGTTGCCAAAACGTGTTTATTTCTGCTGAAAAACACGTTTTGACAACTTCTGCTCACTGGGGTTAAGGACTGACTCAGTGGGCCCTTCTGAGCCAAGCAGTTACACTGTGATTCCAGGGGCTGAGAAAACGCGTTTATTTCGGGTTGAAAAACACGTTTTAAAAAGTGGCCTGTTTCTGCCTTATAAGTTACATGGGGGGGGGCAAAGTTGCCAAAATGTGTTTATTTCTGCTGAAAAACACGTTTTGACAACTTCTGCTCACTTTGGTTAAGGACTGACTCATTGGGCTCTTCTGAGCCAGGCAGTTACACTGCGATTCCAAGGGCTGAGAAAACGCGTTTATTTCGGGCTGAAAAACACGTTTTGAAAAGTGTGCTGTTATTGGCCTATAAGTTACATGGGGGTGACCAAAGTTGCCAAAACGTGTTTATTTCACCTGAAAAACACGTTTTGACAACTTCTGCTCACTGGGGTTAAGGACTGACTCATTGGGCTCTTCTGAGCCAGGCAGTTACACTGTGATTCCAAGGGCTGAGAAAACGCGTTTATTTCGGGCTGAAAAACACGTTTTGAAAAGTGGCCTGTTTCTGCCCTATAAGTTACATGGGGGTGACCAAAGTTGCCAAAACGTGTTTATTTCTGCTGAAAAACACGTTTTGACAACTTCTGCACTCTGGGGTTAAGGGCGGACTCAGTGGGCTCTTCTGAACCAGGCAGTTACACTGCGAATTCAAGGGCTGTGAAAACGCGTTTATTTCGGGCTGAAAAACACGTTTTGAAAAGTGTGCTGTTATTGCCCTTTAACTTACATGGGGGTGACCAAAGTGGCCAAAACGTGTTTATTTGTGCTGAAAAATACGTTTTGACAACTTCTGCTCACTGGGGTTAAGGGCTGACTCATTGGGCTCTTCTGAGCCAGGCAGTTACACTGTGAATCCAAGGGCTGAGAAAACGCGTTTATTTCGGGCTGAAAAACACGTTTTGAAAAGTGGCCTGTTTCTGCCCTATAAGATACATGGGGGTGACCAAAGTTGCCAAAACGTGTTTATTTGTGCTGAAAAACACGTTTTGACAACTTCTGCACACTGGGGTTAAGGGCTGACAAACTGGGCTCCTCTGAGCCAGGGAGTTACATTGTGATTCCAAGGGCTGAGAAAACGCGTTTATTTCGGGCTGAAAAACACGTTTCGAAAAGTGTGGTGTTATTGTTCTTTAACTTACATGGGGGTGACCAATGTTGCCAAAACGTGTTCATTTGTGCTGAAAAATACGTTTTGACAACTTCTGCTCACTGGGGTTAAGGGCTGACTCATTGGGCTCTTGTGAGCCAGGCAGTTACACTGTGAATCCAAGGGCTGAGTAAACGCATTTATTTCGGGCTGAAAAACACGTTTTGAAAAGTGGCCTGTTTCTGCCCTATAAGTTACATGGGGGTGACCAAAGTTGCCAAAACGTGTTTATTTCTGCTGAAAAACACGTTTTGACAACTTCTGCACTCTGGGGTTAAGGGCGGACTCAGGGGGCTCTTCTGAACCAGGCAGTTACACTGCGATTCCAAGGGCTGAGAAAACGCGTTTATTTCGGGCTGAAAAACACGTTTTGAAAAGTGTGCTGTTATTGGCCTATAAGTTACATGGGGGTGACCAAAGTTGCCAAAACGTGTTTATTTCACCTGAAAAACACGTTTTGACAACTTCTGCTCACTGGGGTTAAGGACTGACTCATTGGGCTCTTCTGAGCCAGGCAGTTACACTGTGATTCCAAGGGCTGAGAAAACGCGTTTATTTCGGGCTGAAAAACACGTTTTGAAAAGTGTGCTGTTATTGCCCTATAAGTTACATGGGGGTGACCAAAGTTGCCAAAACGTGTTTATTTGTGCTGAAAAATGCGTTTTGACAACTTCTGCTCACTGGGGTTAAGGGCTGACTCATTGGGCACTTCTGAGCCAGGCAGTTACACTGTGAATCCAAGGGCTGAGAAAACGCGTTTATTTCGGGCTGAAAACCACGTTTTGAAAAGTGGCCTGTTTCTGCCCTATAAGTTACATGGGGGTTACCAAAGTTGCCAAAACGTGTTTATTTCTGCTGAAAAACACGTTTTGACAACTTCTGCTCACTGGGGTTAAGGACTGACTCAGTGGGCCCTTCTGAGCCAGGCAGTTACACTGTGATTCCAGGGGCTGAGAAAACGCGTTTATTTCGGGTTGAAAAACATGTTTTAAAAAGTGGCCTGTTTCTGCCTTATAAGTTACATGGGGGGGGGCAAAGTTGCCAAAATGTGTTTATTTCTGCTGAAAAACACGTTTTGACCACTTCTGCTCACTTTGGTTAAGGACTGACTCATTGGGCTCTTCTGAGCCAGGCAGTTACACTGCGATTCCAAGGGCTGAGAAAACGCGTTTATTTCGGGCTGAAAAACACGTTTTGAAAAGTGTGCTGTTATTGGCCTATAAGTTACATGGGGGTGACCAAAGTTGCCAAAACGTGTTTATTTCACCTGAAAAACACGTTTTGACAACTTCTGCTCACTGGGGTTAAGGACTGACTCATTGGGCTCTTCTGAGCCAGGCAGTTACACTGTGATTCCAAGGGCTGAGAAAACGCGTTTATTTCGGGCTGAAAAACACGTTTTGAAAAGTGGCCTGTTTCTGCCCTATAAGTTACATGGGGGTGACCAAAGTTGCCAAAACGTGTTTATTTCTGCTGAAAAACACGTTTTGACAACTTCTGCACTCTGGGGTTAAGGGCGGACTCAGTGGGCTCTTCTGAACCAGGCAGTTACACTGCGAATTCAAGGGCTGTGAAAACGCGTTTATTTCGGGCTGAAAAACACGTTTTGAAAAGTGTGCTGTTATTGCCCTTTAACTTACATGGGGGTGACCAAAGTGGCCAAAACGTGTTTATTTGTGCTGAAAAATACGTTTTGACAACTTCTGCTCACTGGGGTTAAGGGCTGACTCATTGGGCTCTTCTGAGCCAGGCAGTTACACTGTGAATCCAAGGGCTGAGAAAACGCGTTTATTTCGGGCTGAAAAACACGTTTTGAAAAGTGGCCTGTTTCTGCCCTATAAGATACATGGGGGTGACCAAAGTTGCCAAAACGTGTTTATTTGTGCTGAAAAACACGTTTTGACAACTTCTGCACACTGGGGTTAAGGGCTGACAAACTGGGCTCCTCTGAGCCAGGGAGTTACATTGTGATTCCAAGGGCTGAGTAAACGCATTTATTTCGGGCTGAAAAACACGTTTTGAAAAGTGGCCTGTTTCTGCCCTATAAGTTACATGGGGGTGACCAAAGTTGCCAAAACGTGTTTATTTCTGCTGAAAAACACGTTTTGACAACTTCTGCACTCTGGGGTTAAGGGCGGACTCAGGGGGCTCTTCTGAACCAGGCAGTTACACTGCGATTCCAAGGGCTGAGAAAACGCGTTTATTTCGGGCTGAAAAACACGTTTTGAAAAGTGTGCTGTTATTGGCCTACAGATGCAGCCATTCAAAATGCGCGGGCGATACCGCATTATTTTCCGGTACGCTGTACGCAGTCTACCGCAAGCTACCGGTAAATACCGCGAGTTACCGGTAAATACCGCTAGCAAAATAATAGTATCCGGAATTTCCGCAAGGTGGAGCTAATAAAGCTCAACCTCTCATGTTTGAGCTGTAGCCATCAAAGTCTTTAACGAAGATATTAATAATAGTATTAATAATAAATGACCTTGGACAAGCTGTAAACTCAAAGTATTGCCCTGGTCCACATTCTTTTTTTCATTGACCGTCTTTGTAAAAGTAACGCCACAGCATTTCGCAATCACGCATTTTTTTCCAATCATGCAAAGTACAGTGATTCACCATGCCTTTCACATGCTCATAAAAGAGATTGATTTAGGGACATAAACATATTACCGTATGCAAACTGTACTGTATACAGTATGTATATGTATATTTAATGTCTTAACTGTGCCCGTTTAAGTATTGAATATTCATATCTAATTTTACCACTGAAGGGAAATCTTAGTAGCTGAGCATAAAAACAATAGGAGCATACTGCAACGCGTGTGAAGGCCATAAACGATATTAATTTTGGAACATAAACATACAGTATATGGCTGGTCTCGGTACTTTAAAGAAAACATACACGAAACATGGTTTCATTATGACCAGAATCTTGAGATATTTTTAACTTGATTTACAGTATTTGAGAGGTATGTCTTAACACCGATACTACAGTGCTTAAGTACTACTCACGTATATGTTTCTAGGTTTATATTATGCATTTCATACGGTCAAATTACTTTTGAGCAACTAATAAGAAGCGCGAAACGGTATGCGTTTTACTTTCGTTTCGTGCTGGGACCCGTGGATTGATTAGAGATATCAAGTACATACAAGTCATTTTTTAAATGTTGTAGTTCGTCTTGAAAAAATGTTACGAGTACATCATCTATCAACAATTACACAGGTTCTGTTTCCATATTGCGGATTTTGGTTACGTAATATTATTTTCTAGATTTCACGTTGTGAATATATGATTTGGGCAAACAGAGCCGCAAAGAAGTACATTATGGGTTGTTGTTTTTTTTTGCAGTTTTATCTAGAACAAGCGATGCTTAAACCTTTGTCTGATTCTTGTGAAACTATCCACACGACAGTTACAGTACCTAGGAGTTGACTTCAGTGATGTCACTGATGGGATGTTTCTAAAAATCCATCCTCTGTAAAACGTCTTCTCTAGTTGTCCTGCATATGTATTCGCTAATGAAGCTGTGTGTTCTGAGCCTGGATCTCTACATTTCTGTATGAACCACCTTAGAGGGCTAAAGACAGCTTGTGTTTAAATTGAGTGTAAGGCAATTTATGCTTCTAAAGTCATGGTCAGCATTTTTGTACTGTGCTGTAAACTTGTTCTGTGCCTAGTCACATTATTTTATAGCGTTTTCATAGCGTTATCAAATCTGGTGGCGCTGTGTTAGTTTCCTGACTCCCATGTCACATGGTCTGTGATTGTAACCTGTAATACCGGTTTAATTCGTCACAGCCAGCACTCCGGTTGTAAAGTAGAAGCAGGCGAGATTTCCAGCGAAAAACACCTCCCCCTTCTTCAGGTGTGAGGGTCTTCTGCTCAGAATGAAACGCTAAAATGTAATGTAGGCTCTGAATGGGTTCTGACTTGCTTTAACAAAATATGTTTACAAATCCTTTCACCTGGCATTTTCGTAGTTAGAAATTATGGAACGCTCTGTTAAAAGCAAGGGAGTTTTTATGTCCGTTGCAGTTCTTTTGCAACATGAATATAATTATATCGTTATTAATTTCTTGAGATACGCGATTCCATATTATATTCCCTTTTAATCAAATTCTAAAAGTATGCTTGTTGACTCCGGTATCGCGTTAGTTAAAGACTTCGATGCTTAAAATGTTTAGGAGAAATGGAATACTGGTGTGTATGTTTTCTTTAAAGTACCGAGACCAGCCATATACTGTATGTTTAAGTTCCAAAATTAATATCGTTTATGGACTTCACACGCGTTGCAGTATGCTCCTATTCTTTTTATGCTCAGGCACTAAGTAAAAGGAGATGCTTCATATTGCTTGACTAATTTTAAAAACTAAGTTAGAAATGCAGACGCTCCCTCGGTGCGCTGCTCTGGTGCGCCGGCTCTTACACAGTGCCTGTCTGCCGTAAGCGTTACAATATACATACCCAACACTGCTTGTACCCATCTGTCATGCAAATAAAACACCTTGAATTGAATTGAATTGAGGGGAGAGGGGGGAATACTAAAGGCAATACTGGCTCAATACCCTCGATGGGCTTTGACGTGCTAATGCGTTGGTTTAACAGTCCGGGTGTGGCAGGCTTCCAATGTCAACTCGACTCGATTGGAAGACAATGAACGTATTTTGTGATATTTAGAAATATAAATTTGTTTGGTGCGAGTGAGGTTTTATTTAATCTCTGACCAAGGGAAACGTTTCATTTTTTCAAAGAAATGTTTGTTAAAAAATAAAGTCATAGTTCTATGGGATTCAATCACAGACCATGTGACAAGGGAGTCAGGAAACTACTCTAACACACAGCGCCACCGGATTTAATAACGCAATAAAAACGCTATAAAATAATGTGACTAGGCACAGAAAAAGTTTACAGCACAGTACAATAATAAATGCTGACCATGACTTTAGAAGCATAAATTACCTTACACTCAATTTAAACACAAGCTGTCTTTCTGTATGAACCTCTAAGCTGGTTCATACAGAAAATGTAGAAATGCATTAGCCTGATTATGATTAAAAAACACATAATTAAACACGCGTTTGCGATTTAAATCAGAACACGATTTAAATCAATATAAATGTTTATATTGTAACGCATACTGTCCAGCCTCCATTTCTCTATAAAAATTTACTCTGTTGCACACACACACACAATAGAAGGAGGAACCGCTGTCAGAAGGGAAGATATGTTCAAAATATCGCAAATATCGTTCATGTTGCGATATTTTGAAATATAAAAGTCAATTTATTGTCCATAATATCGCTATTCTATTTTTTCGAAGAAATGTTTGTTAAAAGAAAAGTCCGGCACCAGCTGGATTCGATCACACAACCTCCCAGTTGCTAGTCACGCACCTAGACCAGTCGGCTAGAAGACAGCTCGCATGAACAGGCAGGCGAAAAAGCCCTACACAGCCCTGTCGCAGCACACGAATACCGTTATTAAATTCTTTAGATACGCGATTCCATATTATATTCCCTTTTAATCAAATTCTAAAAGTATGCTTGTTGACTCCGGTATCATGTTAGTTAAAGACTTCAAAGCTTAAAATGTTTAGGGAGAAATGGAATACTGGTGTGTATTTTTTTCTTTAAAGTACCAAGACCAGCTACAGTATATACTGTATGTTTATGTTCCAAAATTAATATCGTTTATGGCCTTCACACGCGTTACAGTATGCTCCTATTCTTTTTATGCTCAGCTACTAAGATTTCCCTTCAGTGGTAAAATTCAATATCTACAACGGGCACAGCAAAGACGTTTTTACTGTAAGTCTTTCTACGACAGACCAACGGACCACGAGTGCCCCTGTCGGTCAACCAATCACGTACTGCGGTGCCACGCGTCATCTTGCGTCATACTGAGCGACGTCACCTGCGGTACGTGTCTGTGACGCGCACTTTGAATGGCTGCATCTGTATAAGTTACATGGGGGTGACCAAAGTTGCCAAAACGTGTTTATTTCACCTGAAAAACACGTTTTGACAACTTCTGCTCATTGGGGTTAAGGACTGACTCATTGGGCTCTTCTGAGCCAGGCAGTTACACTGTGATTCCAAGGGCTGAGAAAACGCGTTTATTTCGGGCTGAAAAACACGTTTTGAAAAGTGGCCTGTTTCTGCCCTATAAGTTACATGGGGGTGACCAAAGTTGCCAAAACGTGTTTATTTCTGCTGAAAAACACGTTTTGACAACTTCTGCACTCTGGGGTTAAGGGCGGACTCAGTGGGCTCTTCTGAACCAGGCAGTTACACTGCGAATCCAAGGGCTGTGAAAACGCGTTTATTTCGGGCTGAAAAACACGTTTTGAAAAGTGGCCTGTTTCTGCCCTATAAGATACATGGGGGTGACCAAAGTTGCCAAATCGTGTTTATTTGTGCTGAAAAACACGTTTTGACAACTTCTGCACACTGGGGTTAAGGGCTGACAAACTGGGCTCCTCTGAGCCAGGGAGTTACATTGTGATTCCAAGGGCTGAGAAAACGCGTTTATTTCGGGCTGAAAAACACGTTTTGAAAAGTGGCCTGTTTCTGCCCTATAAGTTACATGGAGGTGACTAAAGTTGCCAAAACGTGTTTATTTGTGCTGAAAAATACGTTTTGACAACTTCTGCTCACTGGGGTTAAGGGCTGACTCTTTGGGCTCTTCTGAGCCAGGCAGTTACACTGTGAATCCAAGAGCTGAGAAAACGCGTTTATTTCGGGCTGAAAAACACGTTTTGAAAAGTGGCCTGTTTCTGCCTTATAAGTTACATGGGGGTGGCTAAAGTTGCCAAAATGTGTTTATTTCTGCTGAAAAACACGTTTTGACAACTTCTGCACACTGGGGTTAAGGGCGGACTCAGTGGGCTCTTCTGAGCCAGGCAGTTACACTGCGATTCCAAGGGCTGAGAAAACGCGTTTATTTCGGGCTGAAAAACACGTTTCGAAAAGTGTGCTGTTATTGCCCTTTAACTTACATGGGGGTGACCAATGTTGCCAAAACGTGTTTATTTGTGCTGAAAAATACGTTTTGACAACTTCTGCTCACTGGGGTTAAGGGCTGACTCATTGGGCTCTTGTGAGCCAGGCAGTTACACTGTGAATCCAAGGGCTGAGAAATTGCGTTTATGTTGGGCTGAAAAACACGTTTTGAAAAGTGGCCTGTTTCTTCCCTATAAGTTACATGGGGGTGACCAAAGTTGCCAAAACGTGTTTATTTCAGCTGAAAAACACGTTTTGACAACTTCTACTCACTGGGGTTAAAGACTGACTCATTGGGCTCTTCTGAGCCAGGCAGTTACACTGTGATTCCAAGGGCTGAGAAAACGCGTTTATTTCGGTCTGAAAAACATGTTTTGAAAAGTGGCCTGTTTCTGCCCTATAAGTTACATGGGGGTGACCAAAGTTGCCAAAACGTGTTTATTTCAGCTGAAAAACACGTTTTGACAACTTCTGCTCACTGGGGTTAAGGACTGACTCATTGGGCTCTTCTGAGCCAGGCAGTTACACTGTGAATCCAAGGGCTGAGAAAACGCGTTTATTTCTGGCTGAAAAACATGTTTTGAAAAGTGGCCTGCTTCTGCCCTATAAGTTACATGGGGGTGACCAAAGTTGCCAAAACGTGTTTATTTCTGCTGAAAAACACGTTTTGACAACTTCTGCTCACTGGGGTTAAGGACTGACTCAGTGGGCCCTTCTGAGCCAAGCAGTTACACTGTGATTCCAAGGGCTGAGAAAACGCGTTTATTTCGGGCTGAAAAACACGTTTTGAAAAGTGGCCTGTTTCTGCCCTATAAGTTACATGGGGATGACCAAAGTTGCCAAAACGTGTTTATTTCTGCTGAAAAACACGTTTTGACAACTTCTGCTCACTGGGGTTAAGGACTGACTCAGTGGGCTCTTCTGAGCCAGGCAGTTACACTGCGATTCCAAGGGCTGAGAAAAAGCGTTTATTTCGGGCTGAAAAACACGTTTTGAAAAGTGTGCTGTTATTGCCCTTTAACTTACATGTGGGTGACCAAAGTTGCCAAAACGTGTTTATTTCTGCTGAAAAATACGTTTTGACAACTTCTGCTCACTGGGGTTAAGGGCTGACTCATTGGGCTCTTCTGAGCCAGGCAGTTACACTGTGATTCCAAGGGCTGAGAAAACGCGTTTATTTCGGGCTGAAAAACACGTTTTGAAAAGTGGCCTGTTTCTGCCCTATAAGTTACATGGGGGTGACCAAAGTTGCCAAAACGTGTTTATTTCAGCTGAAAAACACGTTTTGAGAACTTCTGCTCACTGGGGTTAAGGACTGACTCATTGGGCTCTTCTGAGCCAGGCAGTTACACTGCGATTCCAAGGGCTGAGAAAACGCGTTTATTTAGGGCTGAAAAACACGTTTTGAAAAGTGTGCTGTTATTGCCCTATAAGTTACATGGAGATGACCAAAGTTGCCAAAACGTGTTTATTTGTGCTGAAAAATAAGTTTTGACAACTTCTGCTCACTGGGGTTAAGGGCTGACTCATTGGGCTCTTCTGAGCCAGGCAGTTACACTGTGAATCCAAAGGCTGAGAAAACGCGTTTATTTCGGGCTGAAAAACACGTTTTGAAAAGTGGCCTGTTTCTGCCCTATAAGTTACATGGGGGTGACCAAAGTTGCCAAAACGTGTTTATTTCTGCTGAAAAACACGTTTTGACAACTTCTGCACACTGGGGTTAAGGGCTGACAAACTGGGCTCCTCTGAGACAGGGAGTTACACTGTGATTCCAAGGGCTGAGAAAACGCGTTTATTTCGGGCAGAAAAACACGTTTTGAAAAGTGGCCTGTTTCTGCCCTATAAGTTACATGGGGGTGACCAAAGTTGCCAAAACGTGTTTATTTCAGCTGAAAAACACGTTTTGACAACTTCTGCTCACTGGGGTTAAGGACTGACTCATTGGGCTCTTCTGAGCCAGGCAGTTACACTGTGAATCCAAGGGCTGAGAAAATGCGTTTATTTCGGTCTGAAAAACATGTTTTGAAAAGTGGCCTGTTTCTGCCCTATAAGTTACATGGGGGTGACCAAAGTTGCCAAAACGTGTTTATTTCTGCTGAAAAACACGTTTTGACAACTTCTGCTCACTGGGGTTAAGGACTGACTCAGTGGGCCTTTCTGAGCCAAGCAGTTACGCTGTGATTCCAAGGGCTGAGAAAACGCGTTTATTTCGGGCTGAAAAAGACGTTTTGAAAAGTGGCCTGTTTCTGCCCTATAAGTTACATGGAGGTGACTAAAGTTGCCAAAACGTGTTTATTTGTGCTGAAAAATACGTTTTGACAACTTCTGCTCACTGGGGTTAAGGGCTGACTCTTTGGGCTCTTCTGAGCCAGGCAGTTACACTGTGAATCCAAGAGCTGAGAAAACGCGTTTATTTCGGGCTGAAAAACACGTTTTGAAAAGTGGCCTGTTTCTGCCTTATAAGTTACATGGGGGTGGCTAAAGTTGCCAAAATGTGTTTATTTCTGCTGAAAAACACGTTTTGACAACTTCTGCACACTGGGGTTAAGGGCGGACTCAGTGGGCTCTTCTGAGCCAGGCAGTTACACTGCGATTCCAAGGGCTGAGAAAACGCGTTTATTTCGGGCTGAAAAACACGTTTCGAAAAGTGTGCTGTTATTGCCCTTTAACTTACATGGGGGTGACCAATGTTGCCAAAACGTGTTTATTTGTGCTGAAAAATACGTTTTGACAACTTCTGCTCACTGGGGTTAAGGGCTGACTCATTGGGCTCTTGTGAGCCAGGCAGTTACACTGTGAATCCAAGGGCTGAGAAATTGCGTTTATGTTGGGCTGAAAAACACGTTTTGAAAAGTGGCCTGTTTCTTCCCTATAAGTTACATGGGGGTGACCAAAGTTGCCAAAACGTGTTTATTTCAGCTGAAAAACACGTTTTGACAACTTCTACTCACTGGGGTTAAAGACTGACTCATTGGGCTCTTCTGAGCCAGGCAGTTACACTGTGATTCCAAGGGCTGAGAAAACGCGTTTATTTCGGTCTGAAAAACATGTTTTGAAAAGTGGCCTGTTTCTGCCCTATAAGTTACATGGGGGTGACCAAAGTTGCCAAAACGTGTTTATTTCAGCTGAAAAACACGTTTTGACAACTTCTGCTCACTGGGGTTAAGGACTGACTCATTGGGCTCTTCTGAGCCAGGCAGTTACACTGTGAATCCAAGGGCTGAGAAAACGCGTTTATTTCTGGCTGAAAAACATGTTTTGAAAAGTGGCCTGCTTCTGCCCTATAAGTTACATGGGGGTGACCAAAGTTGCCAAAACGTGTTTATTTCTGCTGAAAAACACGTTTTGACAACTTCTGCTCACTGGGGTTAAGGACTGACTCAGTGGGCCCTTCTGAGCCAAGCAGTTACACTGTGATTCCAAGGGCTGAGAAAACGCGTTTATTTCGGGCTGAAAAACACGTTTTGAAAAGTGGCCTGTTTCTGCCCTATAAGTTACATGGGGATGACCAAAGTTGCCAAAACGTGTTTATTTCTGCTGAAAAACACGTTTTGACAACTTCTGCTCACTGGGGTTAAGGACTGACTCAGTGGGCTCTTCTGAGCCAGGCAGTTACACTGCGATTCCAAGGGCTGAGAAAAAGCGTTTATTTCGGGCTGAAAAACACGTTTTGAAAAGTGTGCTGTTATTGCCCTTTAACTTACATGTGGGTGACCAAAGTTGCCAAAACGTGTTTATTTCTGCTGAAAAATACGTTTTGACAACTTCTGCTCACTGGGGTTAAGGGCTGACTCATTGGGCTCTTCTGAGCCAGGCAGTTACACTGTGATTCCAAGGGCTGAGAAAACGCGTTTATTTCGGGCTGAAAAACACGTTTTGAAAAGTGGCCTGTTTCTGCCCTATAAGTTACATGGGGGTGACCAAAGTTGCCAAAACGTGTTTATTTCAGCTGAAAAACACGTTTTGAGAACTTCTGCTCACTGGGGTTAAGGACTGACTCATTGGGCTCTTCTGAGCCAGGCAGTTACACTGCGATTCCAAGGGCTGAGAAAACGCGTTTATTTAGGGCTGAAAAACACGTTTTGAAAAGTGTGCTGTTATTGCCCTATAAGTTACATGGAGATGACCAAAGTTGCCAAAACGTGTTTATTTGTGCTGAAAAATAAGTTTTGACAACTTCTGCTCACTGGGGTTAAGGGCTGACTCATTGGGCTCTTCTGAGCCAGGCAGTTACACTGTGAATCCAAAGGCTGAGAAAACGCGTTTATTTCGGGCTGAAAAACACGTTTTGAAAAGTGGCCTGTTTCTGCCCTATAAGTTACATGGGGGTGACCAAAGTTGCCAAAACGTGTTTATTTCTGCTGAAAAACACGTTTTGACAACTTCTGCACACTGGGGTTAAGGGCTGACAAACTGGGCTCCTCTGAGACAGGGAGTTACACTGTGATTCCAAGGGCTGAGAAAACGCGTTTATTTCGGGCAGAAAAACACGTTTTGAAAACTGGCCTGTTTCTGCCCTATAAGTTACATGGGGGTGACCAAAGTTGCCAAAACGTGTTTATTTCAGCTGAAAAACACGTTTTGACAACTTCTGCTCACTGGGGTTAAGGACTGACTCATTGGGCTCTTCTGAGCCAGGCAGTTACACTGTGAATCCAAGGGCTGAGAAAATGCGTTTATTTCGGTCTGAAAAACATGTTTTGAAAAGTGGCCTGTTTCTGCCCTATAAGTTACATGGGGGTGACCAAAGTTGCCAAAACGTGTTTATTTCTGCTGAAAAACACGTTTTGACAACTTCTGCTCACTGGGGTTAAGGACTGACTCAGTGGGCCTTTCTGAGCCAAGCAGTTACGCTGTGATTCCAAGGGCTGAGAAAACGCGTTTATTTCGGGCTGAAAAAGACGTTTTGAAAAGTGGCCTGTTTCTGCCTTATAAGTTACATGGGGGGGGGTAAAGTTGCCAAAATGTGTTTATTTCTGCCGAAAAACACGTTTTGACAACTTCTGCTCACTGGGGTTAAGGACTGACTCATTGGGCTCTTCTGAGCCAGGCAGTTACACTGCGATTCCAAGGGCTGAGAAAACGCGTTTCTTTCGGGCTGAAAAACAGGCTTTGAAAAGTGTGCTGTTATTGCCTTATAAGTTACATGGGGGTGACCAAAGTTGCCAAAACGTGTTTATTTGTGCTGAAAAATACGTTTTGACAACTTCTGCTCACTGGGGTTAAGGGCTGTCTCATTGGGCTCTTCTGAGCCAGGCAGTTACACTGTGAATCCAAAGGCTGAGAAAACGCGTTTATTTCGGGCTGAAAAACACGTTTTGAAAAGTGGCCTGTTGCTGCCCTATAAGTTACATGGGGGTGACCAAAGTTGCCAAAACGTGTTTATTTCTGCTGAAAAACACGTTTTGACAACTTCTGCTCACTGGGGTTAAGGACTGACTCAGTGGGCTCTTCTGAGACAGGCAGTTACACTGCGATTCCAAGGGCTGAGAAAACGCGTTTATTTCGGGCTGAAAAACACGTTTTGAAAAGTGTGCTGTTATTGCCCTTTAACTTACATGTGGGTGACCAAAGTTGCCAAAACGTGTTTATTTGTGCTGAAAAATACGTTTTGACAACTTCTGCTCACTGGGGTTAAGGGCTGACTCATTGGGCTCTTCTGAGCCAGGCAGTTACACTGTGATTCCAAGGGCTGAGAAAACGCGTTTATTTCGGGCTGAAAAACACGTTTTGAAAAGTGGCCTGTTTCTGCCCTATAAGTTACATGGGGGTGACCAAAGTTGCCAAAACGTGTTTATTTCAGCTGAAAAACACGTTTTGAGAACTTCTGCTCACTGGGGTTAAGGACTGACTCATTGGGCTCTTCTGAGCCAGGCAGTTACACTGTGATTCCAGGGGCTGAGAAAACGCGTTTATTTCGGGTTGAAAAACACGTTTTGAAAAGTGGCCTGTTTCTGCCTTATAAGTTACATGGGGGGGGGCAAAGTTGCCAAAATTTGTTTATTTCTGCTGAAAAACACGTTTTGACAACTTCTGCTCACTTTGGTTAAGGACTGACTCATTGGGCTCTTCTGAGCCAGGCAGTTACACTGCGATTCCAAGGGTTGAGAAAACGCGTTTACTTCGGGCTGAAAAACACGTTTTGAAAAGTGTGCTGTTATTGGCGTATAAGTTACATGGGGGTGACCAAAGTTGCCAAAACGTGTTTATTTGTGCTGAAAAATATGTTTTGACAACTTCTGCTCACTGGGGTTAAGGGCTGACTCATTGGGCTCTTGTGAGCCAGGCAGTTACACTGTGAATCCAAGGGCTGAGAAAACGCGTTTATTTCGGGCTGAAAAACACGTATTGAAAAGTGGCCTGTTTCTGCCCTATAAGTTACATGGGGGTGACCAAAGTTGCCAAAACGTGTTTATTTCTGCTGAAAAACACGTTTTGACAACTTCTGCACACTGGGGTTAAGAGCTGACAAACTGGGCTCCTCTGAGCCAGGGAGTTACACTGTGATTCCAAGGGCTGAGAAAACGCGTTTATTTCGGGCTGAAAAACACGTTTTGAAAAGTGGCCTGTTTCTGCCCTATAGTTACATGGGGGTGACCAAAGTTGCCAAAACGTGTTTATTTCACCTGAAAAACACGTTTTGACAACTTCTGCTCACTGGGGTTAAGAACTGACTCATTGCGCTCTTCTGAGCCAGGCAGTTACACTGTGATTCCAAGGGCTGAGAAAACGCGTTTATTTCGGGCTGAAAAACACGTTTTGAAAAGTGGCCTGTTTCTGCCCTATAAGTTACATGGGGGTGACCAAAGTTGCCAAAACGTGTTTATTTCTGCTGAAAAACACGTTTTGACAACTTCTGCACTCTGGGGTTAAGGGCGGACTCAGTGGGCTCTTCTGAACCAGGCAGTTACACTGCGAATCCAAGGGCTGTGAAAACGCGTTTATTTCGGGCTGAAAAACACGTTTTGAAAAGTGGCCTGTTTCTGCCCTATAAGATACATGGGGGTGACCAAAGTTGCCAAAACGTGTTTATTTGTGCTGAAAAACACGTTTTGACAACTTCTGCACACTGGGGTTAAGGGCTGACAAACTGGGCTCCTCTGAGCCAGGGAGTTACATTGTGATTCCAAGGGCTGAGAAAACGCGTTTATTTCGGGCTGAAAAACACGTTTTGAAAAGTGGCCTGTTTCTGCCCTATAAGTTACATGGAGGTGACTAAAGTTGCCAAAACGTGTTTATTTGTGCTGAAAAATACGTTTTGACAACTTCTGCTCACTGGGGTTAAGGGCTGACTCTTTGGGCTCTTCTGAGCCAGGCAGTTACACTGTGAATCCAAGAGCTGAGAAAACGCGTTTATTTCGGGCTGAAAAACACGTTTTGAAAAGTGGCCTGTTTCTACCCTATAAGTTACATGGGGGTGACCAAAGTTGCCAAAACGTGTTTATTTCTGCTGAAAAACACGTTTTGACAACTTCTGCTCACTGGGGTTAAAGACTGACTCAGTGGGCCCTTCTGAGCCAGGCAGTTACACTGTGATTCCAAGGGCTGAGAAAACGCGTTTATTTCGGGCTGAAAAACACGTTTTGAAAAGTGGCCTGTTTCTGCCTTATAAGTTACATGGGGGTGGCTAAAGTTGCCAAAATGTGTTTATTTCTGCTGAAAAACACGTTTTGACAACTTCTGCACACTGGGGTTAAGGGCGGACTCAGTGGGCTCTTCTGAGCCAGGCAGTTACACTGCGATTCCAAGGGCTGAGAAAACGCGTTTATTTCGGGCTGAAAAACACGTTTCGAAAAGTGTGCTGTTATTGCCCTTTAACTTACATGGGGGTGACCAATGTTGCCAAAACGTGTTTATTTGTGCTGAAAAATACGTTTTGACAACTTCTGCTCACTGGGGTTAAGGGCTGACTCATTGGGCTCTTGTGAGCCAGGCAGTTACACTGTGAATCCAAGGGCTGAGTAAACGCGTTTATTTCGGGCTGAAAAACACGTTTTGAAAAGTGGCCTGTTTCTGCCCTATAAGTTACATGGGGGTGACCAAAGTTGCCAAAACGTGTTTATTTGTGCTGAAAAATACGTTTTGACAACTTCTGCACACTGGGGTTAAGGGCTGACAAACTGGGCTCTTCTGAGCCAGGCAGTTACACTGTGATTCCAAGGGCTGAGAAAACGCGTTTATTTCGGGCTGAAAAAAACGTTTTGAAAAGTGTGCTGTTATTGCCCTATAAGTTACATGGGGGTGACCAAAGTTGCCAAAACGTGTTTATTTGTGCTGAAAAATACGTTTTGACAACTTCTGCTCACTGGGGTTAAGGGCTGACTCATTGGGCTCTTCTGAGCCAGGCAGTTACAGTGTGAATCCAAAGGCTGAGAAAACGCGTTTATTTCGGGCTGAAAAACACGTTTTGAAAAGTGGCCTGTTTCTGCCCTATAAGTTACATGGGGGTGACCAAAGTTGCCAAAACGTGTTTATTTCTGCTGAAAAACACGTTTTGACAACTTCTGCTCACTGGGGTTAAGGACTGACTCAGTGGGCTCTTCTGAGCCAGGCAGTTACACTGCGATTCCAAGGGCTGAGAAAACGCGTTTATTTCGGGCTGAAAAACACGTTTTGAAAAGTGTGCTGTTATTGCCCTTTAACTTACATGTGGGTGACCAAAGTTGCCAAAACGTGTTTATTTGTGCTGAAAAATACGTTTTGACAACTTCTGCTCACTGGGGTTAAGGGCTGACTCATTGGGCTCTTCTGAGCCAGGCAGTTAAACTGTGATTCCAAGGGCTAAGAAAACGCGTTTATTTCGGTCTGAAAAACACGTCTTGAAAAGTGGCCTGTTTCTGCCCTATAAGTTACATGGGGGTGACCAAAGTTGCCAAAACGTGTTTATTTCTGCTGAAAAACACGTTTTGACAACTTCTGCACACTGGGGTTAAGGGCTGACAAACTGGGCTCCTCTGAGCCAGGCAGTTACACTGCGATTCCAAGGGCTGAGAAAACGCGTTTATTTCGGGCTGAAAAACACGTTTCGAAAAGTGTGCTGTTATTGCCCTTTAACTTACATGGGGGTGACCAATGTTGCCAAAACGTGTTTATTTCTGCTGAAAAACACGTTTTGACAACTTCTGCTCACTGGGGTTAAGGACTGACTCAGTGGGCTCTTCTGAGCCAGGCAGTTACACTGCGATTCCAAGGGCTGAGAAAAAGCGTTTATTTCGGGCTGAAAAACACGTTTTGAAAAGTGTGCTGTTATTGCCCTTTAACTTACATGTGGGTGACCAAAGTTGCCAAAACGTGTTTATTTCTGCTGAAAAATACGTTTTGACAACTTCTGCTCACTGGGTTTAAGGGCTGACTCATTGGGCTCTTCTGAGCCAGGCAGTTACACTGTGATTCCAAGGGCTGAGAAAACGCGTTTATTTCGGGCTGAAAAACACGTTTTGAAAAGTGGCCTGTTTCTGCCCTATAAGTTACATGGGGGTGACCAAAGTTGCCAAAACGTGTTTATTTCAGCTGAAAAACACGTTTTGAGAACTTCTGCTCACTGGGGTTAAGGACTGACTCATTGGGCTCTTCTGAGCCAGGCAGTTACACTGCGATTCCAAGGGCTGAGAAAACGCGTTTATTTAGGGCTGAAAAACACGTTTTGAAAAGTGTGCTGTTATTGCCCTATAAGTTACATGGAGGTGACCAAAGTTGCCAAAACGTGTTTATTTGTGCTGAAAAATAAGTTTTGACAACTTCTGCTCACTGGGGTTAAGGGCTGACTCATTGGGCTCTTCTGAGCCAGGCAGTTACACTGTGAATCCAAAGGCTGAGAAAACGCGTTTATTTCGGGCTGAAAAACACGTTTTGAAAAGTGGCCTGTTTCTGCCCTATAAGTTACATGGGGGTGACCAAAGTTGCCAAAACGTGTTTATTTCTGCTGAAAAACACGTTTTGACAACTTCTGCACACTGGGGTTAAGGGCTGACAAACTGGGCTCCTCTGAGACAGGGAGTTACACTGTGATTCCAAGGGCTGAGAAAACGCGTTTATTTCGGGCAGAAAAACACGTTTTGAAAAGTGGCCTGTTTCTGCCCTATAAGTTACATGGGGGTGACCAAAGTTGCCAAAACGTGTTTATTTCAGCTGAAAAACACGTTTTGACAACTTCTGCTCACTGGGGTTAAGGACTGACTCATTGGGCTCTTCTGAGCCAGGCAGTTACACTGTGAATCCAAGGGCTGAGAAAATGCGTTTATTTCGGTCTGAAAAACATGTTTTGAAAAGTGGCCTGTTTCTGCCCTATAAGTTACATGGGGGTGACCAAAGTTGCCAAAACGTGTTTATTTCTGCTGAAAAACACGTTTTGACAACTTCTGCTCACTGGGGTTAAGGACTGACTCAGTGGGCCCTTCTGAGCCAAGCAGTTACGCTGTGATTCCAAGGGCTGAGAAAACGCGTTTATTTCGGGCTGAAAAAGACGTTTTGAAAAGTGGCCTGTTTCTGCCTTATAAGTTACATGGGGGGGGGTAAAGTTGCCAAAATGTGTTTATTTCTGCCGAAAAACACGTTTTGACAACTTCTGCTCACTGGGGTTAAGGACTGACTCACTGGGCTCTTCTGAGCCAGGCAGTTACACTGCGATTCCAAGGGCTGAGAAAACGCGTTTCTTTCGGGCTGAAAAACAGGCTTTGAAAAGTGTGCTGTTATTGCCTTATAAGTTACATGGGGGTGACCAAAGTTGCCAAAACGTGTTTATTTGTGCTGAAAAATACGTTTTGACAACTTCTGCTCACTGGGGTTAAGGGCTGTCTCATTGGGCTCTTCTGAGCCAGGCAGTTACACTGTGAATCCAAAGGCTGAGAAAACGCGTTTATTTCGGGCTGAAAAACACGTTTTGAAAAGTGGCCTGTTGCTGCCCTATAAGTTACATGGGGGTGACCAAAGTTGCCAAAACGTGTTTATTTCTGCTGAAAAACACGTTTTGACAACTTCTGCTCACTGGGGTTAAGGACTGACTCAGTGGGCTCTTCTGAGACAGGCAGTTACACTGCGATTCCAAGGGCTGAGAAAACGCGTTTATTTCGGGCTGAAAAACACGTTTTGAAAAGTGTGCTGTTATTGCCCTTTAACTTACATGTGGGTGACCAAAGTTGCCAAAACGTGTTTATTTGTGCTGAAAAATACGTTTTGACAACTTCTGCTCACTGGGGTTAAGGGCTGACTCATTGGGCTCTTCTGAGCCAGGCAGTTACACTGTGATTCCAAGGGCTGAGAAAACGCGTTTATTTCGGGCTGAAAAACACGTTTTGAAAAGTGGCCTGTTTCTGCCCTATAAGTTACATGGGGGTGACCAAAGTTGCCAAAACGTGTTTATTTCAGCTGAAAAACACGTTTTGAGAACTTCTGCTCACTGGGGTTAAGGAATGACTCATTGGGCTCTTCTGAGCCAGGCAGTTACACTGTGAATCCAAGGGCTGAGAAAATGCGTTTATTTCGGTCTGAAAAACATGTTTTGAAAAGTGGCCTGTTTCTGCCCTATAAGTTACATGGGGGTGACCAAAGTTGCCAAAACGTGTTTATTTCTGCTGAAAAACACGTTTTGACAACTTCTGCTCACTGGGGTTAAGGACTGACTCAGTGGGCCCTTCTGAGCCAAGCAGTTACGCTGTGATTCCAAGGGCTGAGAAAACGCGTTTATTTCGGGCTGAAAAAGACGTTTTGAAAAGTGGCCTGTTTCTGCCTTATAAGTTACATGGGGGGGGGGTAAAGTTGCCAAAATGTGTTTATTTCTGCCGAAAAACACGTTTTGACAACTTCTGCTCACTGGGGTTAAGGACTGACTCATTGGGCTCTTCTGAGCCAGGCAGTTACACTGCGATTCCAAGGGCTGAGAAAACGCGTTTCTTTCGGGCTGAAAAACAGGCTTTGAAAAGTGTGCTGTTATTGCCTTATAAGTTACATGGGGGTGACCAAAGTTGCCAAAACGTGTTTATTTGTGCTGAAAAATACGTTTTGACAACTTCTGCTCACTGGGGTTAAGGGCTGACTCATTGGGCTCTTCTGAGCCAGGCAGTTACACTGTGATTCCAAGGGCTGAGAAAACGCGTTTATTTCGGGCTGAAAAACACGTTTTGAAAAGTGGCCTGTTTCTGCCCTATAAGTTACATGGGGGTGACCAAAGTTGCCAAAACGTGTTTATTTCAGCTGAAAAACACGTTTTGAGAACTTCTGCTCACTGGGGTTAAGGACTGACTCATTGGGCTCTTCTGAGCCAGGCAGTTACACTGTGATTCCAGGGGCTGAGAAAACGCGTTTATTTCGGGTTGAAAAACACGTTTTGAATAGTGGCCTGTTTCTGCCTTATAAGTTACATGGGGGGGGGGCAAAGTTGCCAAAATTTGTTTATTTCTGCTGAAAAACACGTTTTGACAACTTCTGCTCACTTTGGTTAAGGACTGACTCATTGGGCTCTTCTGAGCCAGGTAGTTACACTGCGATTCCAAGGGTTGAGAAAACGCGTTTACTTCGGGCTGAAAAACACGTTTTGAAAAGTGTGCTGTTATTGGCCTATAAGTTACATGGGGGTGACCAAAGTTGCCAAAACGTGTTTATTTCACCTGAAAAACACGTTTTGACAATTTCTGCTCACTGGGGTTAAGAACTGACTCATTGGGCTCTTCTGAGCCAGGCAGTTACACTGTGATTCCAAGGGCTGAGAAAACGCGTTTATTTCGGGCTGAAAAACACGTTTTGAAAAGTGGCCTGTTTCTGCCCTATAAGTTACATGGGGGTGACCAAAGTTGCCAAAACGTGTTTATTTCTGCTGAAAAACACGTTTTGACAACTTCTGCACTCTGGGGTTAAGGGCGGACTCAGTGGGCTCTTCTGAACAGGCAGTTACACTGCGAATCCAAGGGCTGAGAAAACGCGTTTATTTCGGGCTGAAAAACACGTTTTGAAAAGTGTGCTGTTATTGCCCTTTAACTTACATGGGGGTGACCAAAGTGGCCAAAACGTGTTTATTTGTGCTGAAAAATACGTTTTGACAACTTCTGCTCACTGGGGTTAAGGGCTGACTCATTGGGCTCTTCTGAACCAGGCAGTTACACTGTGAATCCAAGGGCTGAGAAAACGCGTTTATTTCGGGCTGAAAAACACGTTTTGAAAAGTGGCCTGTTTCTGCCCTATAAGATACATGGGGGTGACCAAAGTTGCCAAAACGTGTTTATTTGTGCTGAAAAACACGTTTTGACAACTTCTGCACACTGGGGTTAAGGGCTGACAAACTGGGCTCCTCTGAGCCAGGGAGTTACATTGTGATTCCAAGGGCTGAGAAAACGCGTTTATTTCGGGCTGAAAAACACGTTTTGAAAAGTGGCCTGTTTCTGCCCTATAAGTTACATGGAGGTGACCAAAGTTGCCAAAACGTGTTTATTTGTGCTGAAAAACACGTTTTGACAACTTCGGCACACTGGGGTTAAGGGCTGACAAACTGGGCTCCTCTGAGCCAGGGAGTTACACTGTGATTCCAAGGGCTGAGAAAACGCGTTTATTTCGGGCTGAAAAACACGTTTTGAAAAGTGGCCTGTTTCTGCCTTATAAGTTACATGGGGGGGGGCAAAGTTGCCAAAATGTGTTTATTTCTGCTGAAAAACACGTTTTGACAACTTCTGCTCACTTTGGTTAAGGACTGACTCATTGGGCTCTTCTGAGCCAGGCAGTTACACTGCGATTCCAAGGGCTGAGAAAACGCGTTTATTTCGGGCTGAAAAACACGTTTTGAAAAGTGTGCTGTTATTGGCCTATAAGTTACATGGGGGTGACCAAAGTTGCCAAAACGTGTTTATTTCACCTGAAAAACACGTTTTGACAACTTCTGCTCACTGGGGTTAAGGACTGACTCATTGGGCTCTTCTGAGCCAGGCAGTTACACTGTGATTCCAAGGGCTGAGAAAACGCGTTTATTTCGGGCTGAAAAACACGTTTTGAAAAGTGGCCTGTTTCTGCCCTATAAGTTACATGGGGGTGACCAAAGTTGCCAAAACATGTTTATTTCTGCTGAAAAACACGTTTTGACAACTTCTGCACTCTGGGGTTAAGGGCGGACTCAGTGGGCTCTTCTGAGCCAGGCAGTTACACTGTGATTCCAGGGGCTGAGAAAACGCGTTTATTTCGGGTTGAAAAACACGTTTTAAAAAGTGGCCTGTTTCTGCCTTATAAGTTACATGGGGGGGGGCAAAGTTGCCAAAATGTGTTTATTTCTGCTGAAAAACACGTTTTGACAACTTCTGCTCACTTTGGTTAAGGACTGACTCATTGGGCTCTTCTGAGCCAGGCAGTTACACTGCGATTCCAAGGGCTGAGAAAACGCGTTTATTTCGGGCTGAAAAACACGTTTTGAAAAGTGTGCTGTTATTGGCCTATAAGTTACATGGGGGTGACCAAAGTTGCCAAAACGTGTTTATTTCACCTGAAAAACACGTTTTGACAACTTCTGCTCACTGGGGTTAAGGACTGACTCATTGGGCTCTTCTGAGCCAGGCAGTTACACTGTGATTCCAAGGGCTGAGAAAACGCGTTTATTTCGGGCTGAAAAACACGTTTTGAAAAGTGGCCTGTTTCTGCCCTATAAGTTACATGGGGGTGACCAAAGTTGCCAAAACGTGTTTATTTCTGCTGAAAAACACGTTTTGACAACTTCTGCACTCTGGGGTTAAGGGCGGACTCAGTGGGCTCTTCTGAACCAGGCAGTTACACTGCGAATCCAAGGGCTGTGAAAACGCGTTTATTTCGGGCTGAAAAACACGTTTTGAAAAGTGGCCTGTTTCTGCCCTATAAGATACATGGGGGTGACCAAAGTTGCCAAAACGTGTTTATTTGTGCTGAAAAACACGTTTTGACAACTTCTGCACACTGGGGTTAAGGGCTGACAAACTGGGCTCTTCTGAGCCAGGCAGTTACACTGCGATTCCAAGGGCTGAGAAAACGCGTTTATTTCGGGTTGAAAAACACGTTTCGAAAAGGGTGCTGTTATTGCCTTTAACTTACATGGGGGTGACCAATGTTGCCAAAACGTGTTTATTTGTGCTGAAAAATACGTTTTGACAACTTCTGCTCACTGGGGTTAAGGGCGGACTCAGTGGGCTCTTCTGAACCAGGCAGTTACACTGCGAATCCAAGGGCTGTGAAAACGCGTTTATTTCGGGCTGAAAAACACGTTTTGAAAAGTGGCCTGTTTCTGCCCTATAAGATACATGGGGGTGACCAAAGTTGCCAAAACGTGTTTATTTGTGCTGAAAAACACGTTTTGACAACTTCTGCACACTGGGGTTAAGGGCGGACTCAGTGGGCTCTTCTGAGCCAGGCAGTTACACTGCGATTCCAAGGGCTGAGAAAACGCGTTTATTTCGGGCTGAAAAACACGTTTCGAAAAGTGTGCTGTTAATGCCTTTAACTTAAATGGGGGTGACCAATGTTGCCAAAACGTGTTTATTTGTGCTGAAAAATACGTTTTGACAACTTCTGCTCACTGGGGTTAAGGGCTGACTCATTGGGCTGTTGTGAGCCAGGCAGTTACACTGTGAATCCAAGGGCTGAGTAAACGCGTTTATTTCGGGCTGAAAAACACGTTTTGAAAAGTGGCCTGTTTCTGCCCTATAAGTTACATGGGGGTGACCAAAGTTGCCAAAACGTGTTTATTTCAGCTGAAAAACACGTTTTGACAACTTCTGCTCACTGGGGTTAAGGACTGACTCATTGGGCTGTTCTGAGCCAGGCAGTTACACTGCGATTCCAAGGGCTGAGAAAACGCGTTTAATTCGGACTGAAAAACACGTTTTGAAAAGTGTGCTGTTATTGCCCTATAAGTTACATGGGAGTGACCAAATTTGGCAAAACGTGTTTATTTGTGCTGAAAAATACGTTTTGACAACTTCTGCTCACTGGGGTTAAGGGCTGACTCTTTGGGCTCTTCTGAGCCAGGCAGTTACACTGTGAATCCAAGAGCTGAGAAAACGCGTTTATTTCGGGCTGAAAAACACGTTTTGAAATGTGGCCTGTTTCTGCCCTATAAGTTACATGGGGGTGACCAAAGTTGCCAAAACGTGTTTATTTCTGCTGAAAAACACGTTTTGACAACTTCTGCTCACTGGGGTTAAAGACTGACTCAGTGGGCCCTTCTGAGCCAGGCAGTTACACTGTGATTCAAAGGGCTGAGAAAACGCGTTTATTTCGGGCTGAAAAACACATTTTGAAAAGTGGCCTGTTTCTGCCCTATAAGTTACATGGGGGTGACCAAAGTTGCCAAAACGTGTTTATTTCAGCTGAAAAACACGTTTTGACAACTTCTGCACACAGGGGTTAAGGGCTGACAAACTGGGCTCCTCTGAGCCAGGGAGGTACACTGTGATTCCAAGGGCTGAGAAAACGCGTTTATTTCGCGCTGAAAAACACGTTTTGAAAAGTGGCCTGTTTCTGCCCTATAAGTTACATGGGGGTGACCAAAGTTGCCAAAACGTGTTTATTTCAGCTGAAAAACACGTTTTGACAACTTCTACTCACTGGGGTTAAAGACTAACTCATTGGGCTCTTCTGAGCCAGGCAGTTACACTGTGATTCCAAGGGCTGAGAAAACGCGTTTATTTCGGTCTGAAAAACATGTTTTGAAAAGTGGCCTGTTTCTGCCCTATAAGTTACATGGGGGTGACCAAAGTTGCCAAAACGTGTTTATTTCTGCTGAAAAACACGTTTTGACAACTTCTGCACACTGGGGTTAAGGGCTGACAAACTGGGCTCCTCTGAGCCAGGGAGTTACACTGTTATTCCAAGGGCTGAGAAAACGCGTTTATTTCGGGCTGAAAAACACGTTTTGAAAAGTGGCCTGTTTCTGCCCTATAAGTTACATGGGGATGACCAAAGTTGCCAAAACGTGTTTATTTCAGCTGAAAAACACGTTTTGAGAACTTCTGCTCACTGGGGTTAAGGACTGACTCATTGGGCTCTTCTGAGCCAGGCAGTTACACTGTGAATCCAAGGGCTGAGAAAACGCGTTTATTTCTGGCTGAAAAACATGTTTTGAAAAGTGGCCTGCTTCTGCCCTATAAATTACATGGGGGTGACCAAAGTTGCCAAAACGTGTTTATTTCTGCTGAAAAACACGTTTTGACAACTTCTGCTCACTGGGGTTAAGGACTGACTCAGTGGGCCCTTCTGAGCCAAGCAGTTACACTGTGATTCCAAGGGCTGAGAAAACGCGTTTATTTCGGGCTGAAAAACACGTTTTGAAAAGTGGCCTGTTTCTGCCTTATAAGTTACATGGGGGGGGGTAAAGTTGCCAAAATGTGTTTATTTCTGCTGAAAAACACGTTTTGACAACTTCTGCTCACTGGGGTTAAGGACTGACTCATTGGGCTCTTCTGAGCCAGGCAGTTACACTGCGATTCCAAGGGCTGAGAAAACGCGTTTATTTCGTGCTGAAAAACAGGCTTTGAAAAGTGTGCTGTTATTGCCCTATAAGTTACATGGGAGTGACCAAAGTTGCCAAAACGTGTTTATTTGTGCTGAAAAACACGTTTTGACAACTTCTACTCACTGGGGTTAAGGACTGACTCAGTGGGCTCTTCTGAGCCAGGCAGTTACACTGCGATTCCAAGGGCTGAGAAAACGCGTTTATTTCGGGCTGAAAAACACGTTTTGAAAAGTGTGCTGTTATTGCCCTTTAACTTACATGTGGGTGACCAAAGTTGCCAAAACGTGTTTATTTGTGCCGAAAAATACGTTTTGACAACTTCTGCTCACTGGGGTTAAGGGCTGACTCATTGGGCTCTTCTGAGCCAGGCAGTTACACTGTGATTCCAAGGGCTGAGAAAACGCGTTTATTTCGGGCTGAAAAACACGTTTTGAAAAGTGGCCTGTTTCTGCCCTATAAGTTACATGGGGGTGACCAAAGTTGCCAAAACGTGTTTATTTCAGCTGAAAAACACGTTTTGAGAACTTCTGCTCACTGGGGTTAAGGACTGACTCATTGGGCTCTTCTGAGCCAGGCAGTTACACTGCGATTCCAAGGGCTGAGAAAACGCGTTTATTTCGGGCTGAAAAACACGTTTTGAAAAGTGTGCTGTTATTGCCCTATAAGTTACATGGGGGTGACCAAAGTTGCCAAAACGTGTTTATTTGTGCTGAAAAATACGTTTTGACAACTTCTGCTCACTGGGGTTAAGGGCTGACTCATTGGGCACTTCTGAGCCAGGCAGTTACACTGTGAATCCAAGGGCTGAGAAAACGCGTTTATTTCGGGCTGAAAAACACGTTTTGAAAAGTGGCCTGTTTCTGCCCTATAAGTTACATGGGGGTGACCAAAGTTGCCAAAACGTGTTTATTTCTGCTTAAAAACACGTTTTGACAACTTCTGCTCACTGGGTTTAAGGACTGACTCAGTGGGCCCTTCTGAGCCAGGCAGTTACACTGTGATTCCAGGGGCTGAGAAAACGCGTTTATTTCGGGTTGAAAAACACGTTTTTAAAAGTGGCCTGTTTCTGCCTTATAAGTTACATGGGGGGGGGGCAAAGTTGCCAAAATTTGTTTATTTCTGCTGAAAAACACGTTTTGACAACTTCTGCACACTGGGGTTAAGGGCTGACAAACTGGGCTCCTCTGAGCCAGGGAGTTACATTGTGATTCCAAGGGCTGAGAAAACGCGTTTATTTCGGGCTGAAAAACACGTTTTGAAAAGTGGCCTGTTTCTGCCCTATAAGTTACATGGAGGTGACCAAAGTTGCCAAAACGTGTTTATTTGTGCTGAAAAACACGTTTTGACAACTTCTGCACACTGGGGTTAAGGGCTGACAAACTGGGCTCCTCTGTGCCAGGGAGTTACACTGTGATTCCAAGGGCTGAGAAAACGTGTTTATTTCGGGCTGAAAAACACGTTTTGAAAAGTGGCCTGTTTCTGCATTATAAGATACATGGGGGGGGGGGGTAAAGTTGCCAAAATGTGTTTATTTCTGCTGAAAAACACGTTTTGACAACTTCTGCTCACTGGGGTTAAGGACTGACTCATTGGGCTCTTCTGAGCCAGGCAGTTACACTGCGATTCCAAGGGCTGAGAAAACGCGTTTATTTCGTGCTGAAAAACACGTTTTGAAAAGTGTGCTGTTATTGCCCTATAAGTTACATGGGGGTGACCAAAGTTGCCAAAACGTGTTTATTTGTGCTGAAAAATACGTTTTGACAACTTCTGCTCACTGGGGTTAAGGGCTGACTCATTGGGCTCTTCTGAGCCAGGCAGTTACACTGTGAATCCAAAGGCTGAGAAAACGCGTTTATTTCGGGCTGAAAAACACGTTTTGAAAAGTGGCCTGTTTCTGCCCTATAAGTTACATGGGGGTAACCAAAGTTGCCAAAACGTGTTTATTTCTGCTGAAAAACACGTTTTGACAACTTCTGCTCACTGGGGTTAAGGACTGACTCAGTGGGCTCTTCTGAGCCAGGCAGTTACACTGCGATTCCAAGGGCTGAGAAAACGCGTTTATTTCGGGCTGAAAAACACGTTTTGAAAAGTGTGCTGTTATTGCCCTTTAACTTACATGTGGGTGACCAAAGTTGCCAAAACGTGTTTATTTGTGCTGAAAAATACGTTTTGACAACTTCTGCTCACTGGGGTTAAGGGCTGACTCATTGGGCTCTTCTGAGCCAGGCAGTTACACTGTGAATCCAAAGGCTGAGAAAACGCGTTTATTTCGGGCTGAAAAACACGTTTTGAAAAGTGGCCTGTTTCTGCCCTATAAGTTACATGGGGGTAACCAAAGTTGCCAAAACGTGTTTATTTCTGCTGAAAAACACGTTTTGACAACTTCTGCTCACTGGGGTTAAGGACTGACTCAGTGGGCTCTTCTGAGCCAGGCAGTTACACTGCGATTCCAAGGGCTGAGAAAACGCGTTTATTTCGGGCTGAAAAACACGTTTTGAAAAGTGGCCTGTTTCTGCCCTATAAGTTACATGGGGGTGACCAAAGTTGCCAAAACGTGTTTATTTCAGCTGAAAAACACGTTTTGAGAACTTCTGCTCACTGGGGTTAAGGACTGACTCATTGGGCTTTTCTGAGCCAGGCAGTTACACTGCGATTCCAAGGGCTGAGAAAACGCGTTTATTTAGGGCTGAAAAACACGTTTTGAAAAGTGTGCTGTTATTGCCCTATAAGTTACATGGGGGTGACCAAAGTTGCCAAAACGTGTTTATTTGTGCTGAAAAATACGTTTTGACAACTTCTGCTCACTGGGGTTAAGGGCTGACTCATTGGGCACTTCTGAGCCAGGCAGTTACACTGTGAATCCAAGGGCTGAGAAAACGCGTTTATTTCGGGCTGAAAAACACGTTTTGAAAAGTGGCCTGTTTCTGCCCTATAAGTTACATGGGGGTGACCAAAGTTGCCAAAACGTGTTTATTTCTGCTGAAAAACACGTTTTGACAACTTCTGCTCACTGGGGTTAAGGACTGACTCAGTGGGCCCTTCTGAGCCAGGCAGTTACACTGTGATTCCAGGGGCTGAGAAAACGCGTTTATTTCGGGATGAAAAATGCGTTTTGAAAAGTGGCCTGTTTCTGCCTTATAAGTTACATGGGGGGGGGCAAAGTTGCCAAAATGTGTTTATTTCTGCTGAAAAACACGTTTTGACAACTTCTGCTCACTTTGGTTAAGGACTGACTCATTGGGCTCTTCTGAGCCAGGCAGTTACACTGCGATTCCAAGGGCTGAGAAAACGCGTTTATTTCGGGCTGAAAAACACGTTTTGAAAAGTGTGCTGTTATTGGCCTATAAGTTACATGGGGGTGACCAAAGTTGCCAAAACGTGTTTATTTGTGCTGAAAAATACGTTTTGACAACTTCTGCTCACTGGGGTTAAGGGCTGACTCATTGGGCTCTTCTGAGCCAGGCAGTTACACTGTGAATCCAAGGGCTGAGAAAACGCGTTTATTTAGGGCTGAAAAACACGTTTTGAAAAGTGGCCTGTTTCTGCCCTATAAGTTACATGGGGGTGACCAAAGTTGCCAAAACGTGTTTATTTGTGCTGAAAAATATGTTTTGACAACTTCTGCTCACTGGGGTTAAGGGCTGACTCATTGGGCTCTTGTGAGCCAGGCAGTTACTCTCTGAATCCAAGGGCTGAGTAAACGCGTTTATTTCGGGCTGAAGAACACGTATTGAAAAGTGGCCTGTTTCTGCCCTATAAGTTATATGGGGGTGACCAAAGTTGCCAAAACGTGTTTATTTTTGCTGAAAAACACGTTTTGACAACTTCTGCACACTGGGGTTAAGAGCTGACAAACTGGGCTCCTCTAAGCCAGGGAGTTACACTGTGATTCCAAGGGCTGAGAAAACGCGTTTATTTCGGGCTGAAAAACACGTTTTGAAAAGTGGCCTGTTTCTGCCCTATAGTTATATGGGGGTGACCAAAGTTGCCAAAACGTGTTTATTTCACCTGAAAAACACGTTTTGACAACTTCTGCTCACTGGGGTTAAGAACTGACTCATTGGGCTCTTCTGAGCCAGGCAGTTACACTGTGATTCCAAGGGCTGAGAAAACGCGTTTATTTCGGGCTGAAAAACACGTTTTGAAAAGTGGCCTGTTTCTGCCCTATAAGTTACATGGGGGTGACCAAAGTTGCCAAAACGTGTTTATTTCTGCTGAAAAACACGTTTTGACAACTTCTGCACTCTGGGGTTAAGGGCGGACTCAGTGGGCTCTTCTGAACCAGGCAGTTACACTGCGATTCCAAGGGCTGAGAAAACGCGTTTATTTCGGGCTGAAAAACACGTTTTGAAAAGTGTGCTGTTATTGCCCTTTAACTTACATGGGGGTGACCAAAGTGGCCAAAACGTGTTTATTTGTGCTGAAAAATACGTTTTGACAACTTCTGCTCACTGGGGTTAAGGGCTGACTCATTGGGCTCTTCTGAGCCAGGCAGTTACACTGTGAATCCAAGGGCTGAGAAAACGCGTTTAATTCGGGCTGAAAAACACGTTTTGAAAAGTGGCCTGTTTCTGCCCTATAAGATACATGGGGGTGAACAAAGTTGCCAAAACGTGTTTATTTGTGCTGAAAAACACGTTTTGACAACTTCTGCACACAGGGGTTAAGGGCTGAGAAACTGGGCTCCTCTGAGCCAGGGAGTTACATTGTGATTCCAAGGGCTGAGAAAACGCGTTTATTTCGGGCTGAAAAACACGTTTTGAAAAGTGGCCTGTTTCTGCCTTATAAGTTACATGGGGGGGGGGTAAAGTTGCCAAAATGTGTTTATTTCTGCTGAAAAACACGTTTTGACAACTTCTGCTCACTGGGGTTAAGGACTGACTCATTGGGCTCTTCTGAGCCAGGCAGTTACACTGCGATTCCAAGGGCTGAGAAAACGCGTTTATTTCGTGCTGAAAAACACGTTTTGAAAAGTGTGCTGTTATTGCCCTATAAGTTACATGGGGGTGACCAAAGTTGCCAAAACGTGTTTATTTGTGCTGAAAAATACGTTTTGACAACTTCTGCTCACTGGGGTTAAGGGCTGACTCATTGGGCTCTTCTGAGCCAGGCAGTTACACTGTGAATCCAAGGGCTGAGAAAACGCGTTTATTTCGGGCTGAAAAACACGTTTTGAAAAGTGGCCTGTTTCTGCCCTATAAGATACATGGGGGTGACCAAAGTTGCCAAAACGTGTTTATTTGTGCTGAAAAATATGTCTTGACAACTTCTGCTCTCTGGGGTTAAGGGCTGACTCATTGGGCTCTTGTGAGCCAGGCAGTTACACTGTGAATCCAAGGGCTGAGAAAACGCGTTTATTTCGGGCTGAAAAACACGTATTGAAAAGTGGCCTGTTTCTGCCCTATAGGTTACATGGGGGTGACCAAAGTTGCCAAAACGTGTTTATTTCTGCTGAAAAACACGTTTTGACAACTTCTGCACACTGGGGTTAAGAGCTGACAAACTGGGCTCCTCTGAGCCAGGGAGTTACACTGTGATTCCAAGGGCTGAGAAAACGCGTTTATTTCGGGCTGAAAAACACGTATTGAAAAGTGGCCTGTTTCTGCCCTATAGGTTACATGGGGGTGACCAAAGTTGCCAAAACGTGTTTATTTCACCTGAAAAACACGTTTTGACAACTTCTGCTCACTGGGGTTAAGGACTGACTCATTGGGCTCTTCTGAGCCAGGCAGTTACACTGTGATTCCAAGGGCTGAGAAAACGTGTTTATTTCGGGCTGAAAAACACGTTTTGAAAAGTGGCCTGTTTCTGCCCTATAAGTTACATGGGGGTGACCAAAGTTGCCAAAACGTGTTTATTTCTGCTGAAAAACACGTTTTGACAACTTCTGCACTCTGGGGTTAAGGGCAGACTCAGTGGGCTCTTCTGAACCAGGCAGTTACACTGCGATTCCAAGGGCTGAGAAAACGCGTTTATTTCGGGCTGAAAAACACGTTTTGAAAAGTGTGCTGTTATTGCCCTTTAACTTACATGGGGGTGACCAAAGTTGCCAAAACGTGTTTATTTGTGCTGAAAAATACGTTTTGACAACTTCTGCTCACTGGGGTTAAGGGCTGACTCATTGGGCTCTTCTGAGCCAGGCAGTTACACTGTGAATCCAAGGGTTGAGTAAACGCGTTTATTTCGGGCTGAAAAACATGTTTTGAAAAGTGGCCTGTTTCTGCCCTATAAGATACATGGGGGTGACCAAAGTTGCCAAAACGTGTTTATTTGTGCTGAAAAACACGTTTTGACAACTTCTGCACACTGGGGTTAAGGGCTGACAAACTGGGCTCCTCTGAGCCAGGGAGTTACATTGTGATTCCAAGGACTGAGAAAACGCGTTTATTTCGGGCCGAAAAACACGTTTTGAAAAGTGGCCTGTTTCTGCCCTATAAGTTACATGGAGGTGACCAAAGTTGCCAAAACGTGTTTATTTGTGCTGAAAAACACGTTTTGACAACTTCTGCACACTGGGGTTAAGGGCTGACAAACTGGGCTCCTCTGAGCCAGGGAGAGTCACTTTGATTCCAAGGGCTGAGAAAACGCGTTTATTTCGGGCTGAAAAACACGTTTTGAAAAGTGGCCTGTTTCTGCCTTATAAGTTACATGGGGGGGGGGTAAAGTTGCCAAAATGTGTTTATTTCTGCTGAAAAACACGTTTTGACAACTTCTGCTCACTGGGGTTAAGGGCTGACTCATTGGGCTCTTCTGAGCCAGGCAGTTACACTGTGAATCCAAAGGCTGAGAAAACGCGTTTATTTCGGGCTGAAAAACACGTTTTGAAAAGTGGCCTCTTTCTGCCCTATAAGTTACATGGGGGTAACCAAAGTTGCCAAAACGTGTTCATTTCTGCTGAAAAACACGTTTTGACAACTTCTGCTCACTGGGGTTAAGGACTGACTCAGTGGGCTCTTCTGAGCCAGGCAGTTACACTGCGATTCCAAGGGCTGAGAAAACGCGTTTATTTCAGGCTGAAAAACACGTTTTGAGTAGTGTGCTGTTATTGCCCTATAAGTTACATGGGGGTGACCAAAGTTGCCAAAACGTGTTTATTTCTGCTGAAAAACACGTTTTGACAACTTCTGCACACTGGGGTTAAGGGCTGACAAACTGGGCTCCTCTGACCCAGGGAGTTACACTGTGATTCCAAGGGCTGAGAAAACGCGTTTATTTCGGGCTGAAAAACACGTTTTAAAAAGTGGCCTGTTTCTGCCCTATAAGTTACATGGGGTTGACCAAAGTTGCCAAAACGTGTTTATTTCTGCTGAAAAACACGTTTTGACAACTTCTGCTCACTGGGGTTAAGGACTGACTCAGTGGGCTCTTCTGAGCCAGGCAGTTACACTGTGATTCCAAGGGCTGAGAAAACGCGTTTATTTCGGGCTGAAAAACACGTTTTGAAAAGTGGCCTGTTTCTGCCCTATAAGTTACATGGGGGTGACCAAAGTTGCCAAAACGTGTTTATTTGTGCTGAAAAATACGTTTTGACAACTTCTGCTCACTGGGGTTAAGGGCTGACTCATTGGGCTCTTTTGAGCCAGGCAGTTACACTGTGAATCCAAGGGTTGAGAAAACGCGTTTATTTCGGGCTGAAAAACACGTTTTGAAAAGTGGCCTGTTTCTGCCCTATAAGATACATGGAGGTGATCAAAGTTGCCAAAACGTGTTTATTTGTGCTGAAAAACACGTTTTGACAACTTCTGCACACTGGGGTTAAGGGCTGACAAACTGGGCTCCTCTGAGCCAGGGAGTTACACTGTGATTCCAAGGGCTGAGAAAACGCGTTTATTTCGGGCTGAAAAACACGTTTTGAAAAGTGGCCTGTTTCTGCCCTATAAGTTACATGGGGGTGACCAAAGTTGCCAAAACGTGTTTATTTGTGCTGAAAAATACGTTTTGACAACTTCTGCTCACTGGGGTTAAGGGCTGACTCATTGGGCTCTTCTGAGCCAGGCAGTTACACTGTGATTCCAAGGGCTGAGAAAACGCGTTTATTTCGGGCTGAAAAACACGTTTTAAAAAGTGGCCTGTTTCTGCCCTATAAGTTACATGGGGTTGACCAAAGTTGCCAAAACGTGTTTATTTCTGCTGAAAAACACGTTTTGACAACTTCTGCTCACTGGGGTTAAGGACTGACTCAGTGGGCTCTTCTGAGCCAGGCAGTTACACTGTGATTCCAAGGGCTGAGAAAACGCGTTTATTTCGGGCTGAAAAACAAGTTTTGGAAAGTGGCCTGTTTCTGCCCTATAAGTTACATGGGGTTGACCAAAGTTGCCATAACGTGTTTATTTCTGCTGAAAAACACGTTTTGACAACTTCTGCACACTGGGGTTAAGGGCTGACAAACTGGGCTCCTCTGAGCCAGGCAGTTACACTGTGATTCCAAGGGCTGAGAAAACGCGTTTATTTCGGGCTGAAAAACACGTTTTGAAAAGTGGCCTGTTTCTGCCCTATAAGTTACATGGGGTTGACCAAAGTTGCCAAAACGTGTTTATTTCAGCTGAAAAAAACGTTTTGACAACTTCTGCTCATTGGGGTTAAGGACTGACTCATTGGGCTCTTCTGAGCCAGGTAGTTACACTGTGATTCCAAGGGCTGAGAAAACGCGTTTATTTCGGGCTGAAAAACACGTTTTGAAAAGTGGCCTGTTTCTGCCCTATAAGTTACATGGGGGTGACCAAAGTTGCCAAAACGTGTTTATTTGTGCTGAAAAATACGTTTTGACAACTTCTGCTCACTGGGGTTAAGGGCTGACTCATTGGGCTCTTCTGAGCCAAGTAGTTACACTGCGATTCCAAGGGCTGAGAAAACGCGTTTATTTCGGGCTGAAAAACACGTTTTGAAAAGTGGCCTGTTTCTGCCCTATAAGTTACATGGGGGTGACCAAAGTTGCCAAAACGTGTTTATTTGTGCTGAAAAACACGTTTTGACAACTTCTGCACACTGGGGTTAAGGGCTGACAAACTGGGCTCCTCTGAGCCAGGCAGTTACACTGTGATTCCAAGGGCTGAGAAAACGCGTTTATTTCGGGCTGAAAAACACGTTTTGAAAAGTGGCCTGTTTCTGCCCTATAAGTTACATGGGGGTGACCAAAGTTGCCAAAACGTGTTTATTTCAGCTGAAAAAAACGTTTTGACAACTTCTGCTCATTGGTGTTAAGGATTGACTCGTTGGGCTCTTCTGAGCCAGGCAGTTACACTGTGATTCCAAGGGCTGAGAAAACGCGTTTATTTCGGGCTGAAAAACACGTTTTGAAAAGTGGCCTGTTTCTGCCCTATAAGTTACATGGGGGTGACCAAAGTTGCCAAAACGTGTTTATTTGTGCTGAAAAACACGTTTTGACAACTTCTGCACACTGGGGTTAAGGGCTGACAAACTGGGCTCCTCTGAGCCCGGGAGTTACACTGTGATTCCAAGGGCTGGGAAAACGCGTTTATTTCGTGCTGAAAAACACGTTTTGAAAAGTGGCCTGTTTCTGCCCTATAAGTTACATGGGGGTGACCAAAGTTGCCAAAACGTGTTTATTTCAGCTGAAAAACACGTTTTGACAACTTCTGCTCACTGGGGTTAAGGACTGACTCATTGGGCTCTTCTGAGCCAGGCAGTTACACTGCGATTCCAAGGGCTGAGAAAACGCGTTTATTTCGGGCTGAAAAACACTTTTTAAAAGTGGCCTGTTTCTGCCCTATAAGTTACATGGGGGTGACCAAAGTTGCCAAAACGTGTTTATTTGTGCTGAAAAATACGTTTTGACAACTTCTGCTCACTGGGGTTAAGGGCTGACTCATTGGGCTCTTCTGAGCCAGGCAGTTACACTGTGAATCCAAGGGCTGAGAAAACGCGTTTATTTCGGGCTGAAAAACACGTTTTGAAAAGTGGCCTGTTTCTGCCCTATAAGTTACATGGGGGTGATCAAAGTTGCCAAAACGTGTTAATTTCAGCTGAAAAACACGTTTTGACAACTTCTGCTCACTGGGGTTAAGGACTGACTCATTGGGCTCTTCTGAGCCAGGCAGTTACACTGCGATTTCAAGGGCTGAGAAAACGCGTTTATTTCGGGCTGAAAAACACTTTTTAAAAGTGGCCTGTTTCTGCCCTATAAGTTACATGGGGGTGACCAAAGTTGCCAAAACGTGTTTATTTGTGCTGAAAAATACGTTTTGACAACTTCTGCTCACTGGGGTTAAGGGCTGACTCATTGGGCTCTTCTGAGCCAGGCAGTTACACTGTGAATCCATGGGCTGAGAAAACGCGTTTATTTCGGGCTGAAAAACACGTTTTGAAAAGTGGTCTATTTCTGCCTTATAAGTTACATGGGGGTGGCCAAAGTTGCCAAAACGTGTTTATTTCTGCAGAAAAACACGTTTTGACAACTTCTGCTCACTGGGGTTAAGGACTGACTCAGTGGGCTCTTCTGAGCCAGGCAGTTACACTGTGATTCCAAGGGCTGAGAAAACGCGTTTATTTCGGGCTGAAAAACACGTTTTGAAAAGTGGCCTGTTTCTGCCCTATAAGTTACATGGGGTTGACCAAAGTTGCCAAAACGTGTTTATTTCTGCTGAAAAACACGTTTTGACAACTTCTGCACACTGGGGTTAAGGGCTGACAAACTGGGCTCCTCTGAGCCAGGGAGTTACACTGTGATTCCAAGGGCTGAGAAAACGCGTTTATTTCGGGCTGAAAAACACGTTTTGAAAAGTGGCCTGTTTCTGCCCTATAAGTTACATGGGGGTGACCAAAGTTGCCAAAACGTGTTTATTTGTGCTGAAAAATACGTTTTGACAACTTCTGCTCACTGGGGTTAAGGGCTGACTCATTGGGCTCTTCTGAGCCAGGCAGTTACACTGTGATTCCAAGGGCTGAGAAAACGCGTTTATTTCGGGCTGAAAAACACGTTTTAAAAAGTGGCCTGTTTCTGCCCTATAAGTTACATGGGGTTGACCAAAGTTGCCAAAACGTGTTTATTTCTGCTGAAAAACACGTTTTGACAACTTCTGCTCACTGGGGTTAAGGACTGACTCAGTGGGCTCTTCTGAGCCAGGCAGTTACACTGTGATTCCAAGGGCTGAGAAAACGCGTTTATTTCGGGCTGAAAAACACGTTTTGAAAAGTGGCCTGTTTCTGCCCTATAAGTTACATGGGGTTGACCAAAGTTGCCAAAACGTGTTTATTTCTGCTGAAAAACACGTTTTGACAACTTCTGCACACTGGGGTTAAGGGCTGACAAACTGGGCTCCTCTGAACCAGGGAGTTACACTGTGATTCCAAGGGCTGAGAAAACGCGTTTATTTCGGGCTGAAAAACACGTTTTGAAAAGTGGCCTGTTTCTGCCCTATAAGTTACATGGGGTTGACCAAAGTTGCCAAAACGTGTTTATTTCTGCAGAAAAACACGTTTTGACAACTTCTGCTCACTGGGGTTAAGGACTGACTCAGTGGGCTCTTCTGAGCCAGGCAGTTACACTGTGATTCCAAGGGCTGAGAAAACGCGTTTATTTCGGGCTGAAAAACACGTTTTAAAAAGTGGCCTGTTTCTGCCCTATAAGTTACATGGGGTTGACCAAAGTTGCCAAAACGTGTTTATTTCTGCTGAAAAACACGTTTTGACAACTTCTGCTCACTGGGGTTAAGGACTGACTCAGTGGGCTCTTCTGAGCCAGGCAGTTACACTGTGATTCCAAGGGCTGAGAAAACGCGTTTATTTCGGGCTGAAAAACACGTTTTGAAAAGTGGCCTGTTTCTGCCCTATAAGTTACATGGGGTTGACCAAAGTTGCCAAAACGTGTTTATTTCTGCTGAAAAACACGTTTTGACAACTTCTGCACACTGGGGTTAAGGGCTGACAAACTGGGCTCCTCTGAACCAGGGAGTTACACTGTGATTCCAAGGGCTGAGAAAACGCGTTTATTTCGGGCTGAAAAACACGTTTTGAAAAGTGGCCTGTTTCTGCCCTATAAGTTACATGGGGTTGACCAAAGTTGCCAAAACGTGTTTATTTCTGCTGAAAAACACGTTTTGACAACTTCTGCTCCCTGGGGTTAAGGACTGACTCAGTGGGCTCTTCTGAGCCAGGCAGTTACACTGTGATTCCAAGGGCTGAGAAAACGCGTTTATTTCGGGCTGAAAAACACGTTTTGAAAAGTGGCCTGTTTCTGCCCTATAAGTTACATGGGGGTGACCAAAGTTGCCAAAACGTGTTTATTTGTGCTGAAAAATACGTTTTGACAACTTCTGCTCACTGGGGTTAAGGGCTGACTCATTGGGCTCTTTTGAGCCAGGCAGTTACACTGTGAATCCAAGGGTTGAGAAAACGCGTTTATTTCGGGCTGAAAAACACGTTTTGAAAAGTGGCCTGTTTCTGCCCTATAAGATACATGGGGGTGACCAAAGTTGCCAAAACGTGTTTATTTGTGCTGAAAAATACGTTTTGACATCTTCTGCTCACTGGGGTTAAGGGCTGACTCATTGGGCTCTTCTGAGCCAGGCAGTTACACTGTGATTCCAAGGGCTGAGAAAACGCGTTTATTTCGGGCTGAAAAACACTTTTTAAAAGTGGCCTGTTTCTGCCCTATAAGTTACATGGGGGTGACCAAAGTTGCCAAAACGTGTTTATTTGTGCTGAAAAATACGTTTTGACAACTTCTGCACACTGGGGTTAAGGGCTGACTCATTGGGCTCTTCTGAGCCAGGCAGTTACACTGTGAATCCATGGGCTGAGAAAACGCGTTTATTTCGGGCTGAAAAACACGTTTTGAAAAGTGGTCTATTTCTGCCTTATAAGTTACATGGGGGTGGCCAAAGTTGCCAAAATGTGTTTATTTCTGCTGAAAAACACGTTTTGACAACTTCTGCACACTGGGGTTAAGGGCTGACAAACTGGGCTCCTCTGAACCAGGGAGTTACACTGTGATTCCAAGGGCTGAGAAAACGCGTTTATTTCGGGCTGAAAAACACGTTTTGAAAAGTGGCCTGTTTCTGCCCTATAAGTTACATGGGGGTGACCAAAGTTGCCAAAACGTGTTTATTTCAGCTGAAAAAAACGTTTTGACAACTTCTGCTCATTGGTGTTAAGGATTGACTCGTTGGGCTCTTCTGAGCCAGGCAGTTACACTGTGATTCCAAGGGCTGAGAAAACGCGTTTATTTCGGGCTGAAAAACACGTTTTGAAAAGTGGCCTGTTTCTGCCCTATAAGATACATGGAGGTGATCAAAGTTGCCAAAACGTGTTTATTTGTGCTGAAAAACACGTTTTGACAACTTCTGCACACTGGGGTTAAGGGCTGACAAACTGGGCTCCTCTGAGCCAGGGAGTTACACTGTGATTCCAAGGGCTGAGAAAACGCGTTTATTTCGGGCTGAAAAACACGTTTTGAAAAGTGGCCTGTTTCTGCCCTATAAGTTACATGGGGGTGACCAAAGTTGCCAAAACGTGTTTATTTGTGCTGAAAAATACGTTTTGACAACTTCTGCTCACTGGGGTTAAGGGCTGACTCATTGGGCTCTTCTGAGCCAGGCAGTTACACTGTGATTCCAAGGGCTGAGAAAACGCGTTTATTTCGGGCTGAAAAACACGTTTTAAAAAGTGGCCTGTTTCTGCCCTATAAGTTACATGGGGTTGACCAAAGTTGCCAAAACGTGTTTATTTCTGCTGAAAAACACGTTTTGACAACTTCTGCTCACTGGGGTTAAGGACTGACTCAGTGGGCTCTTCTGAGCCAGGCAGTTACACTGTGATTCCAAGGGCTGAGAAAACGCGTTTATTTCGGGCTGAAAAACAAGTTTTGGAAAGTGGCCTGTTTCTGCCCTATAAGTTACATGGGGTTGACCAAAGTTGCCATAACGTGTTTATTTCTGCTGAAAAACACGTTTTGACAACTTCTGCACACTGGGGTTAAGGGCTGACAAACTGGGCTCCTCTGAGCCAGGCAGTTACACTGTGATTCCAAGGGCTGAGAAAACGCGTTTATTTCGGGCTGAAAAACACGTTTTGAAAAGTGGCCTGTTTCTGCCCTATAAGTTACATGGGGTTGACCAAAGTTGCCAAAACGTGTTTATTTCAGCTGAAAAAAACGTTTTGACAACTTCTGCTCATTGGGGTTAAGGACTGACTCATTGGGCTCTTCTGAGCCAGGTAGTTACACTGTGATTCCAAGGGCTGAGAAAACGCGTTTATTTCGGGCTGAAAAACACGTTTTGAAAAGTGGCCTGTTTCTGCCCTATAAGTTACATGGGGGTGACCAAAGTTGCCAAAACGTGTTTATTTGTGCTGAAAAATACGTTTTGACAACTTCTGCTCACTGGGGTTAAGGGCTGACTCATTGGGCTCTTCTGAGCCAAGTAGTTACACTGCGATTCCAAGGGCTGAGAAAACGCGTTTATTTCGGGCTGAAAAACACGTTTTGAAAAGTGGCCTGTTTCTGCCCTATAAGTTACATGGGGGTGACCAAAGTTGCCAAAACGTGTTTATTTGTGCTGAAAAACACGTTTTGACAACTTCTGCACACTGGGGTTAAGGGCTGACAAACTGGGCTCCTCTGAGCCAGGCAGTTACACTGTGATTCCAAGGGCTGAGAAAACGCGTTTATTTCGGGCTGAAAAACACGTTTTGAAAAGTGGCCTGTTTCTGCCCTATAAGTTACATGGGGGTGACCAAAGTTGCCAAAACGTGTTTATTTCAGCTGAAAAAAACGTTTTGACAACTTCTGCTCATTGGTGTTAAGGATTGACTCGTTGGGCTCTTCTGAGCCAGGCAGTTACACTGTGATTCCAAGGGCTGAGAAAACGCGTTTATTTCGGGCTGAAAAACACGTTTTGAAAAGTGGCCTGTTTCTGCCCTATAAGTTACATGGGGGTGACCAAAGTTGCCAAAACGTGTTTATTTGTGCTGAAAAACACGTTTTGACAACTTCTGCACACTGGGGTTAAGGGCTGACAAACTGGGCTCCTCTGAGCCAGGGAGTTACACTGTGATTCCAAGGGCTGGGAAAACGCGTTTATTTCGTGCTGAAAAACACGTTTTGAAAAGTGGCCTGTTTCTGCCCTATAAGTTACATGGGGGTGACCAAAGTTGCCAAAACGTGTTTATTTCAGCTGAAAAACACGTTTTGACAACTTCTGCTCACTGGGGTTAAGGACTGACTCATTGGGCTCTTCTGAGCCAGGCAGTTACACTGCGATTCCAAGGGCTGAGAAAACGCGTTTATTTCGGGCTGAAAAACACTTTTTAAAAGTGGCCTGTTTCTGCCCTATAAGTTACATGGGGGTGACCAAAGTTGCCAAAACGTGTTTATTTGTGCTGAAAAATACGTTTTGACAACTTCTGCTCACTGGGGTTAAGGGCTGACTCATTGGGCTCTTCTGAGCCAGGCAGTTACACTGTGAATCCAAGGGCTGAGAAAACGCGTTTATTTCGGGCTGAAAAACACGTTTTGAAAAGTGGCCTGTTTCTGCCCTATAAGTTACATGGGGGTGATCAAAGTTGCCAAAACGTGTTAATTTCAGCTGAAAAACACGTTTTGACAACTTCTGCTCACTGGGGTTAAGGACTGACTCATTGGGCTCTTCTGAGCCAGGCAGTTACACTGCGATTTCAAGGGCTGAGAAAACGCGTTTATTTCGGGCTGAAAAACACTTTTTAAAAGTGGCCTGTTTCTGCCCTATAAGTTACATGGGGGTGACCAAAGTTGCCAAAACGTGTTTATTTGTGCTGAAAAATACGTTTTGACAACTTCTGCTCACTGGGGTTAAGGGCTGACTCATTGGGCTCTTCTGAGCCAGGCAGTTACACTGTGAATCCATGGGCTGAGAAAACGCGTTTATTTCGGGCTGAAAAACACGTTTTGAAAAGTGGTCTATTTCTGCCTTATAAGTTACATGGGGGTGGCCAAAGTTGCCAAAACGTGTTTATTTCTGCAGAAAAACACGTTTTGACAACTTCTGCTCACTGGGGTTAAGGACTGACTCAGTGCGCTCTTCTGAGCCAGGCAGTTACACTGTGATTCCAAGGGCTGAGAAAACGCGTTTATTTCGGGCTGAAAAACACGTTTTGAAAAGTGGCCTGTTTCTGCCCTATAAGTTACATGGGGTTGACCAAAGTTGCCAAAACGTGTTTATTTCTGCTGAAAAACACGTTTTGACAACTTCTGCACACTGGGGTTAAGGGCTGACAAACTGGGCTCCTCTGAGCCAGGGAGTTACACTGTGATTCCAAGGGCTGAGAAAACGCGTTTATTTCGGGCTGAAAAACACGTTTTGAAAAGTGGCCTGTTTCTGCCCTATAAGTTACATGGGGGTGACCAAAGTTGCCAAAACGTGTTTATTTGTGCTGAAAAATACGTTTTGACAACTTCTGCTCACTGGGGTTAAGGGCTGACTCATTGGGCTCTTCTGAGCCAGGCAGTTACACTGTGATTCCAAGGGCTGAGAAAACGCGTTTATTTCGGGCTGAAAAACACGTTTTAAAAAGTGGCCTGTTTCTGCCCTATAAGTTACATGGGGTTGACCAAAGTTGCCAAAACGTGTTTATTTCTGCTGAAAAACACGTTTTGACAACTTCTGCTCACTGGGGTTAAGGACTGACTCAGTGGGCTCTTCTGAGCCAGGCAGTTACACTGTGATTCCAAGGGCTGAGAAAACGCGTTTATTTCGGGCTGAAAAACACGTTTTGAAAAGTGGCCTGTTTCTGCCCTATAAGTTACATGGGGTTGACCAAAGTTGCCAAAACGTGTTTATTTCTGCTGAAAAACACGTTTTGACAACTTCTGCACACTGGGGTTAAGGGCTGACAAACTGGGCTCCTCTGAACCAGGGAGTTACACTGTGATTCCAAGGGCTGAGAAAACGCGTTTATTTCGGGCTGAAAAACACGTTTTGAAAAGTGGCCTGTTTCTGCCCTATAAGTTACATGGGGTTGACCAAAGTTGCCAAAACGTGTTTATTTCTGCAGAAAAACACGTTTTGACAACTTCTGCTCACTGGGGTTAAGGACTGACTCAGTGGGCTCTTCTGAGCCAGGCAGTTACACTGTGATTCCAAGGGCTGAGAAAACGCGTTTATTTCGGGCTGAAAAACACGTTTTAAAAAGTGGCCTGTTTCTGCCCTATAAGTTACATGGGGTTGACCAAAGTTGCCAAAACGTGTTTATTTCTGCTGAAAAACACGTTTTGACAACTTCTGCTCACTGGGGTTAAGGACTGACTCAGTGGGCTCTTCTGAGCCAGGCAGTTACACTGTGATTCCAAGGGCTGAGAAAACGCGTTTATTTCGGGCTGAAAAACACGTTTTGAAAAGTGGCCTGTTTCTGCCCTATAAGTTACATGGGGTTGACCAAAGTTGCCAAAACGTGTTTATTTCTGCTGAAAAACACGTTTTGACAACTTCTGCACACTGGGGTTAAGGGCTGACAAACTGGGCTCCTCTGAACCAGGGAGTTACACTGTGATTCCAAGGGCTGAGAAAACGCGTTTATTTCGGGCTGAAAAACACGTTTTGAAAAGTGGCCTGTTTCTGCCCTATAAGTTACATGGGGTTGACCAAAGTTGCCAAAACGTGTTTATTTCTGCTGAAAAACACGTTTTGACAACTTCTGCTCCCTGGGGTTAAGGACTGACTCAGTGGGCTCTTCTGAGCCAGGCAGTTACACTGTGATTCCAAGGGCTGAGAAAACGCGTTTATTTCGGGCTGAAAAACACGTTTTGAAAAGTGGCCTGTTTCTGCCCTATAAGTTACATGGGGGTGACCAAAGTTGCCAAAACGTGTTTATTTGTGCTGAAAAATACGTTTTGACAACTTCTGCTCACTGGGGTTAAGGGCTGACTCATTGGGCTCTTTTGAGCCAGGCAGTTACACTGTGAATCCAAGGGTTGAGAAAACGCGTTTATTTCGGGCTGAAAAACACGTTTTGAAAAGTGGCCTGTTTCTGCCCTATAAGATACATGGGGGTGACCAAAGTTGCCAAAACGTGTTTATTTGTGCTGAAAAATACGTTTTGACATCTTCTGCTCACTGGGGTTAAGGGCTGACTCATTGGGCTCTTCTGAGCCAGGCAGTTACACTGTGATTCCAAGGGCTGAGAAAACGCGTTTATTTCGGGCTGAAAAACACTTTTTAAAAGTGGCCTGTTTCTGCCCTATAAGTTACATGGGGGTGACCAAAGTTGCCAAAACGTGTTTATTTGTGCTGAAAAATACGTTTTGACAACTTCTGCACACTGGGGTTAAGGGCTGACTCATTGGGCTCTTCTGAGCCAGGCAGTTACACTGTGAATCCATGGGCTGAGAAAACGCGTTTATTTCGGGCTGAAAAACACGTTTTGAAAAGTGGTCTATTTCTGCCTTATAAGTTACATGGGGGTGGCCAAAGTTGCCAAAATGTGTTTATTTCTGCTGAAAAACACGTTTTGACAACTTCTGCACACTGGGGTTAAGGGCTGACAAACTGGGCTCCTCTGAACCAGGGAGTTACACTGTGATTCCAAGGGCTGAGAAAACGCGTTTATTTCGGGCTGAAAAACACGTTTTGAAAAGTGGCCTGTTTCTGCCCTATAAGTTACATGGGGTTGACCAAAGTTGCCAAAACGTGTTTATTTCTGCAGAAAAACACGTTTTGACAACTTCTGCTCACTGGGGTTAAGGACTGACTCAGTGGGCTCTTCTGAGCCAGGCAGTTACACTGTGATTCCAAGGGCTGAGAAAACGCGTTTATTTCGGGCTGAAAAACACGTTTTGAAAAGTGGCCTGTTTCTGCCCTATAAGTTACATGGGGTTGACCAAAGTTGCCAAAACGTGTTTATTTCTGCTGAAAAACACGTTTTGACAACTTCTGCACACTGGGGTTAAGGGCTGACAAACTGGGCTCCTCTGAGCCAGGGAGTTACACTGTGATTCCAAGGGCTGAGAAAACGCGTTTATTTCGGGCTGAAAAACACGTTTTAAAAAGTGGCCTGTTTCTGCCCTATAAGTTACATGGGGGTGACCAAAGTTGCCAAAACGTGTTTATTTGTGTTGAAAAACACGTTTTGACAACTTCTGCTCACTGGTGTTAAGGACTGACTCATTGGGCTCTTCTGAGCCAGGGAGTTACACTGCGATTCCAAGGGCTGAGAAAACGCGTTTATTTCCGGCTGAAAAACACGTTTTGAAAAGTGGCCTGTTTCTGCCCTATAAGTTACATGGGGTTGACCAAAGTTGCCAAAACGTGTTTATTTCTGCTGAAAAACACGTTTTGACAACTTCTGCACACTGGGGTTAAGGGCTGACAAACTGGGCTCCTCTGAGCCAGGCAGTTACACTGTGATTCCAAGGGCTGGGAAAACGCGTTTATTTCGGGCTGAAAAACACGTTTTGAAAAGTGGCCTGTTTCTGCCCTATAAGTTACATGGGGGTGACCAAAGTTGCCAAAACGTGTTTATTTCAGCTGAAAAACACGTTTTGACAACTTCTGCTCACTGGGGTTAAGGACTGACTCATTGGGCTCTTCTGAGCCAGGCAGTTACACTGCGATTCCAAGGGCTGAGAAAACGCGTTTATTTCGGGCTGAAAAACACTTTTTAAAAGTGGCCTGTTTCTGCCCTATAAGTTACATGGGGGTGACCAAAGTTCCCAAAACGTGTTTATTTGTGCTGAAAAATACGTTTTGACAACTTCTGCTCACTGGGGTTAAGGGCTGACTCATTGGGCTCTTCTGAGCCAGGCAGTTACACTGTGAATCCAAGGGCTGAGAAAACGCGTTTATTTCGGGCTGAAAAACACGTTTTGAAAAGTGGCCTGTTTCTGCCCTATAAGTTACATGGGGGTGACCAAAGTTGCCAAAACGTGTTAATTTCAGCTGAAAAACACGTTTTGACAACTTCTGCTCACTGGGGTTAAGGACTGACTCATTGGGCTCTTCTGAGCCAGGCAGTTACACTGCGATTTCAAGGGCTGAGAAAACGCGTTTATTTCGGGCTGAAAAACACTTTTTAAAAGTGGCCTGTTTCTGCCCTATAAGTTACATGGGGGTGACCAAAGTTACCAAAACATGTTTATTTGTGCTGAAAAATACGTTTTGACAACTTCTGCTCACTGGGGTTAAGGGCTGACTCATTGGGCTCTTCTGAGCCAGGCAGTTACACTGTGACTCCAAGGGCTGAGAAAACGCGTTTATTTCGGGCTGAAAAACACGTTTTGAAAAGTGGCCTGTTTCTGCCCTATAAGTTACATGGGGGTGACCAAAGTTGCCAAAACGTGTTAATTTCAGCTGAAAAACACGTTTTGACAACTTCTGCTCACTGGGGTTAAGGACTGACTCATTGGGCTCTTCTGAGCCAGGCAGTTACAGTGCGATTCCAAGGGCTGAGAAAACGCGTTTATTTCGGGCTGAAAAACACGTTTTGAAGAGTGGCCTGTTTCTGCCCTAAAAGTTACATGGGGGTGACCAAAGTTGCCAAAACGTGTTTATTTGTGCTGAAAAATACGTTTTGACAACTTCTGCTCACTGGGGTTAAGGGCTGACTCATTGGGCTCTTCTGAGCCAGGCAGTTACACTGTGAATCCATGGGCTGAGAAAACGCGTTTATTTCGGGCTGAAAAACACGTTTTGAAAAGTGGTCTATTTCTGCCTTATAAGTTACATGGGGGTGGCCAAAGTTGCCAAAATGTGTTTATTTCTGCTGAAAAACACGTTTTGACAACTTCTGCACACTGGGGTTAAGGGCTGACAAACTTGGCTCCTCTGAACCAGGGAGTTACACTGTGATTCCAAGGGCTGAGAAAACGCGTTTATTTCGGGCTGAAAAACACGTTTTGAAAAGTGGCCTGTTTCTGCCCTATAAGTTACATGGGGTTGACCAAAGTTGCCAAAACGTGTTTATTTCTGCTGAAAAACACGTTTTGACAACTTCTGCTCACTGGGGTTAAGGACTGACTCAGTGGGCTCTTCTGAGCCAGGCAGTTACACTGTGATTCCAAGGGCTGAGAAAACGCGTTTATTTCGGGCTGAAAAACACGTTTTGAAAAGTGGCCTGTTTCTGCCCTATAAGTTACATGGGGGTGACCAAAGTTGCCAAAACGTGTTTATTTGTGCTGAAAAATACGTTTTGACAACTTCTGCTCACTGGGGTTAAGGGCTGACTCATTGGGCTCTTTTGAGCCAGGCAGTTACACTGTGAATCCAAGGGTTGAGAAAACGCGTTTATTTCGGGCTGAAAAACACGTTTTGAAAAGTGGCCTGTTTCTGCCCTATAAGATACATGGAGGTGATCAAAGTTGCCAAAACGTGTTTATTTGTGCTGAAAAACACGTTTTGACAACTTCTGCACACTGGGGTTAAGGGCTGACAAACTGGGCTCCTCTGAGCCAGGGAGTTACACTGTGATTCCAAGGGCTGAGAAAACGCGTTTATTTCGGGCTGAAAAACACGTTTTGAAAAGTGGCCTGTTTCTGCCCTATAAGTTACATGGGGGTGACCAAAGTTGCCAAAACGTGTTTATTTGTGCTGAAAAATACGTTTTGACAACTTCTGCTCACTGGGGTTAAGGGCTGACTCATTGGGCTCTTCTGAGCCAGGCAGTTACACTGTGATTCCAAGGGCTGAGAAAACGCGTTTATTTCGGGCTGAAAAACACGTTTTAAAAAGTGGCCTGTTTCTGCCCTATAAGTTACATGGGGTTGACCAAAGTTGCCAAAACGTGTTTATTTCTGCTGAAAAACACGTTTTGACAACTTCTGCTCACTGGGGTTAAGGGCTGACTCATTGGGCTCTTCTGAGCCAGGCAGTTACACTGTGATTCCAAGGGCTGAGAAAACGCGTTTATTTCGGGCTGAAAAACACGTTTTAAAAAGTGGCCTGTTTCTGCCCTATAAGTTACATGGGGTTGACCAAAGTTGCCAAAACGTGTTTATTTCTGCTGAAAAACACGTTTTGACAACTTCTGCTCACTGGGGTTAAGGACTGACTCATTGGGCTCTTCTGAGCCAGGCAGTTACACTGCGATTCCAAGGGCTGAGAAAACGCGTTTATTTCGGGCTGAAAAACACGTTTTGAAAAGTGGCCTGTTTCTGCCCTAAAAGTTACATGGGGGTGACCAAAGTTGCCAAAACGTGTTTATTTGTGCTGAAAAATACGTTTTGACAACTTCTGCTCACTGGGGTTAAGGGCTGACTCATTGGGCTCTTCTGAGCCAGGCAGTTACACTGTGAATCCAAGGGCTGAGAAAACGCGTTTATTTCGGGCTGAAAAACACGTTTTGAAAAGTGGCCTGTTTCTGCCTTATAAGTTACATGGGGGTGGCCAAAGTTGCCAAAATGTGTTTATTTCTGCTGAAAAACACGTTTTGACAACTTCTGCACACTGTGGTTAAGGGCTGACAAACTGGGCTCTTCTGAGCCAGGCAGTTACACTGCGATTCCAAGGGCTGAGAAAACGCGTTTATTTCGGGCTGAAAAACACGTTTTGAGTAGTGTGCTGTTATTGCCCTATAAGTTACATGGGGGTGACCAAAGTTGCCAAAACGTGTTTATTTCTGCTGAAAAACACGTTTTGACAACTTCTGCACACTGGGGTTAAGGGCTGACAAACTGGGCTCCTCTGAGCCAGGGAGTTACACTGTGATTCCAAGGGCTGAGAAAACGCGTTTATTTCGGGCTGAAAAACACGTTTTAAAAAGTGGCCTGTTTCTGCCCTATAAGTTACATGGGGTTGACCAAAGTTGCCAAAACGTGTTTATTTCTGCTGAAAAACACGTTTTGACAACTTCTGCTCACTGGGGTTAAGGACTGACTCAGTGGGCTCTTCTGAGCCAGGCAGTTACACTGTGATTCCAAGGGCTGAGAAAACGCGTTTATTTCGGGCTGAAAAACACGTTTTGAAAAGTGGCCTGTTTCTGCCCTATAAGTTACATGGGGGTGACCAAAGTTGCCAAAACGTGTTTATTTGTGCTGAAAAATACGTTTTGACAACTTCTGCTCACTGGGGTTAAGGGCTGACTCATTGGGCTCTTTTGAGCCAGGCAGTTACACTGTGAATCCAAGGGTTGAGAAAACGCGTTTATTTCGGGCTGAAAAACACGTTTTGAAAAGTGGCCTGTTTCTGCCCTATAAGATACATGGAGGTGATCAAAGTTGCCAAAACGTGTTTATTTGTGCTGAAAAACACGTTTTGACAACTTCTGCACACTGGGGTTAAGGGCTGACAAACTGGGCTCCTCTGAGCCAGGGAGTTACACTGTGATTCCAAGGGCTGAGAAAACGCGTTTATTTCGGGCTGAAAAACACTTTTTAAAAGTGGCCTGTTTCTGCCCTATAAGTTACATGGGGGTGACCAAAGTTGCCAAAACGTGTTTATTTGTGCTGAAAAATACGTTTTGACAACTTCTGCTCACTGGGGTTAAGGGCTGACTCATTGGGCTCTTCTGAGCCAGGCAGTTACACTGTGAATCCATGGGCTGAGAAAACGCGTTTATTTCGGGCTGAAAAACACGTTTTGAAAAGTGGTCTATTTCTGCCTTATAAGTTACATGGGGGTGGCCAAAGTTGCCAAAATGTGTTTATTTCTGCTGAAAAACACGTTTTGACAACTTCTGCACACTGGGGTTAAGGGCTGACAAACTGGGCTCTTCTGAACCAGGGAGTTACACTGTGATTCCAAGGGCTGAGAAAACGCGTTTATTTCGGGCTGAAAAACACGTTTTGAAAAGTGGCCTGTTTCTGCCCTATAAGTTACATGGGGTTGACCAAAGTTGCCAAAACGTGTTTATTTCTGCAGAAAAACACGTTTTGACAACTTCTGCTCACTGGGGTTAAGGACTGACTCAGTGGGCTCTTCTGAGCCAGGCAGTTACACTGTGATTCCAAGGGCTGAGAAAACGCGTTTATTTCGGTCTGAAAAACACGTTTTGAAAAGTGGCCTGTTTCTGCCCTATAAGTTACATGGGGTTGACCAAAGTTGCCAAAACGTGTTTATTTCTGCTGAAAAACACGTTTTGACAACTTCTGCTCACTGGGGTTAAGGACTGACTCAGTGGGCTCTTCTGAGCCAGGCAGTTACACTGTGATTCCAAGGGCTGAGAAAACGCGTTTATTTCGGGCTGAAAAACACGTTTTGAAAAGTGGCCTGTTTCTGCCCTATAAGTTACATGGGGGTGACCAAAGTTGCCAAAACGTGTTTATTTGTGCTGAAAAATACGTTTTGACAACTTCTGCTCACTGGGGTTAAGGGCTGACTCATTGGGCTCTTTTGAGCCAGGCAGTTACACTGTGAATCCAAGGGTTGAGAAAACGCGTTTATTTCGGGCTGAAAAACACGTTTTGAAAAGTGGCCTGTTTCTGCCCTATAAGATACATGGGGGTGACCAAAGTTGCCAAAACGTGTTTATTTGTGCTGAAAAATACGTTTTGACATCTTCTGCTCACTGGGGTTAAGGGCTGACTCATTGGGCTCTTCTGAGCCAGGCAGTTACACTGTGATTCCAAGGGCTGAGAAAACGCGTTTATTTCGGGCTGAAAAACACTTTTTAAAAGTGGCCTGTTTCTGCCCTATAAGTTACATGGGGGTGACCAAAGTTGCCAAAACGTGTTTATTTGTGCTGAAAAATACGTTTTGACAACTTCTGCTCACTGGGGTTAAGGGCTGACTCATTGGGCTCTTCTGAGCCAGGCAGTTACACTGTGAATCCATGGGCTGAGAAAACGCGTTTATTTCGGGCTGAAAAACACGTTTTGAAAAGTGGTCTATTTCTGCCTTATAAGTTACATGGGGGTGGCCAAAGTTGCCAAAATGTGTTTATTTCTGCTGAAAAACACGTTTTGACAACTTCTGCACACTGGGGTTAAGGGCTGACAAACTGGGCTCTTCTGAACCAGGGAGTTACACTGTGATTCCAAGGGCTGAGAAAACGCGTTTATTTCGGGCTGAAAAACACGTTTTGAAAAGTGGCCTGTTTCTGCCCTATAAGTTACATGGGGTTGACCAAAGTTGCCAAAACGTGTTTATTTCTGCAGAAAAACACGTTTTGACAACTTCTGCTCACTGGGGTTAAGGACTGACTCAGTGGGCTCTTCTGAGCCAGGCAGTTACACTGTGATTCCAAGGGCTGAGAAAACGCGTTTATTTCGGTCTGAAAAACACGTTTTGAAAAGTGGCCTGTTTCTGCCCTATAAGTTACATGGGGTTGACCAAAGTTGCCAAAACGTGTTTATTTCTGCTGAAAAACACGTTTTGACAACTTCTGCTCACTGGGGTTAAGGACTGACTCAGTGGGCTCTTCTGAGCCAGGCAGTTACACTGTGATTCCAAGGGCTGAGAAAACGCGTTTATTTCGGGCTGAAAAACACGTTTTGAAAAGTGGCCTGTTTCTGCCCTATAAGTTACATGGGGGTGACCAAAGTTGCCAAAACGTGTTTATTTGTGCTGAAAAATACGTTTTGACAACTTCTGCTCACTGGGGTTAAGGGCTGACTCATTGGGCTCTTTTGAGCCAGGCAGTTACACTGTGAATCCAAGGGTTGAGAAAACGCGTTTATTTCGGGCTGAAAAACACGTTTTGAAAAGTGGCCTGTTTCTGCCCTATAAGATACATGGGGGTGACCAAAGTTGCCAAAACGTGTTTATTTGTGCTGAAAAATACGTTTTGACATCTTCTGCTCACTGGGGTTAAGGGCTGACTCATTGGGCTCTTCTGAGCCAGGCAGTTACACTGTGATTCCAAGGGCTGAGAAAACGCGTTTATTTCGGGCTGAAAAACACTTTTTAAAAGTGGCCTGTTTCTGCCCTATAAGTTACATGGGGGTGACCAAAGTTGCCAAAACGTGTTTATTTGTGCTGAAAAATACGTTTTGACAACTTCTGCACACTGGGGTTAAGGGCTGACTCATTGGGCTCTTCTGAGCCAGGCAGTTACACTGTGAATCCATGGGCTGAGAAAACGCGTTTATTTCGGGCTGAAAAACACGTTTTGAAAAGTGGTCTATTTCTGCCTTATAAGTTACATGGGGGTGGCCAAAGTTGCCAAAATGTGTTTATTTCTGCTGAAAAACACGTTTTGACAACTTCTGCACACTGGGGTTAAGGGCTGACAAACTGGGCTCCTCTGAACCAGGGAGTTACACTGTGATTCCAAGGGCTGAGAAAACGCGTTTATTTCGGGCTGAAAAACACGTTTTGAAAAGTGGCCTGTTTCTGCCCTATAAGTTACATGGGGTTGACCAAAGTTGCCAAAACGTGTTTATTTCTGCAGAAAAACACGTTTTGACAACTTCTGCTCACTGGGGTTAAGGACTGACTCAGTGGGCTCTTCTGAGCCAGGCAGTTACACTGTGATTCCAAGGGCTGAGAAAACGCGTTTATTTCGGGCTGAAAAACACGTTTTGAAAAGTGGCCTGTTTCTGCCCTATAAGTTACATGGGGTTGACCAAAGTTGCCAAAACGTGTTTATTTCTGCTGAAAAACACGTTTTGACAACTTCTGCACACTGGGGTTAAGGGCTGACAAACTGGGCTCCTCTGAGCCAGGGAGTTACACTGTGATTCCAAGGGCTGAGAAAACGCGTTTATTTCGGGCTGAAAAACACGTTTTAAAAAGTGGCCTGTTTCTGCCCTATAAGTTACATGGGGGTGACCAAAGTTGCCAAAACGTGTTTATTTGTGTTGAAAAACACGTTTTGACAACTTCTGCTCACTGGTGTTAAGGACTGACTCATTGGGCTCTTCTGAGCCAGGGAGTTACACTGCGATTCCAAGGGCTGAGAAAACGCGTTTATTTCCGGCTGAAAAACACGTTTTGAAAAGTGGCCTGTTTCTGCCCTATAAGTTACATGGGGGTGACCAAAGTTGCCAAAACGTGTTAATTTCAGCTGAAAAACACGTTTTGACAACTTCTGCTCACTGGGGTTAAGGACTGACTCATTGGGCTCTTCTGAGCCAGGCAGTTACAGTGCGATTCCAAGGGCTGAGAAAACGCGTTTATTTCGGGCTGAAAAACACGTTTTGAAGAGTGGCCTGTTTCTGCCCTAAAAGTTACATGGGGGTGACCAAAGTTGCCAAAACGTGTTTATTTGTGCTGAAAAATACGTTTTGACAACTTCTGCTCACTGGGGTTAAGGGCTGACTCATTGGGCTCTTCTGAGCCAGGCAGTTACACTGTGAATCCATGGGCTGAGAAAACGCGTTTATTTCGGGCTGAAAAACACGTTTTGAAAAGTGGTCTATTTCTGCCTTATAAGTTACATGGGGGTGGCCAAAGTTGCCAAAATGTGTTTATTTCTGCTGAAAAACACGTTTTGACAACTTCTGCACACTGGGGTTAAGGGCTGACAAACTTGGCTCCTCTGAACCAGGGAGTTACACTGTGATTCCAAGGGCTGAGAAAACGCGTTTATTTCGGGCTGAAAAACACGTTTTGAAAAGTGGCCTGTTTCTGCCCTATAAGTTACATGGGGTTGACCAAAGTTGCCAAAACGTGTTTATTTCTGCTGAAAAACACGTTTTGACAACTTCTGCTCACTGGGGTTAAGGACTGACTCAGTGGGCTCTTCTGAGCCAGGCAGTTACACTGTGATTCCAAGGGCTGAGAAAACGCGTTTATTTCGGGCTGAAAAACACGTTTTGAAAAGTGGCCTGTTTCTGCCCTATAAGTTACATGGGGGTGACCAAAGTTGCCAAAACGTGTTTATTTGTGCTGAAAAATACGTTTTGACAACTTCTGCTCACTGGGGTTAAGGGCTGACTCATTGGGCTCTTTTGAGCCAGGCAGTTACACTGTGAATCCAAGGGTTGAGAAAACGCGTTTATTTCGGGCTGAAAAACACGTTTTGAAAAGTGGCCTGTTTCTGCCCTATAAGATACATGGAGGTGATCAAAGTTGCCAAAACGTGTTTATTTGTGCTGAAAAACACGTTTTGACAACTTCTGCACACTGGGGTTAAGGGCTGACAAACTGGGCTCCTCTGAGCCAGGGAGTTACACTGTGATTCCAAGGGCTGAGAAAACGCGTTTATTTCGGGCTGAAAAACACGTTTTGAAAAGTGGCCTGTTTCTGCCCTATAAGTTACATGGGGGTGACCAAAGTTGCCAAAACGTGTTTATTTGTGCTGAAAAATACGTTTTGACAACTTCTGCTCACTGGGGTTAAGGGCTGACTCATTGGGCTCTTCTGAGCCAGGCAGTTACACTGTGATTCCAAGGGCTGAGAAAACGCGTTTATTTCGGGCTGAAAAACACGTTTTAAAAAGTGGCCTGTTTCTGCCCTATAAGTTACATGGGGTTGACCAAAGTTGCCAAAACGTGTTTATTTCTGCTGAAAAACACGTTTTGACAACTTCTGCTCACTGGGGTTAAGGGCTGACTCATTGGGCTCTTCTGAGCCAGGCAGTTACACTGTGATTCCAAGGGCTGAGAAAACGCGTTTATTTCGGGCTGAAAAACACGTTTTAAAAAGTGGCCTGTTTCTGCCCTATAAGTTACATGGGGTTGACCAAAGTTGCCAAAACGTGTTTATTTCTGCTGAAAAACACGTTTTGACAACTTCTGCTCACTGGGGTTAAGGACTGACTCATTGGGCTCTTCTGAGCCAGGCAGTTACACTGCGATTCCAAGGGCTGAGAAAACGCGTTTATTTCGGGCTGAAAAACACGTTTTGAAAAGTGGCCTGTTTCTGCCCTAAAAGTTACATGGGGGTGACCAAAGTTGCCAAAACGTGTTTATTTGTGCTGAAAAATACGTTTTGACAACTTCTGCTCACTGGGGTTAAGGGCTGACTCATTGGGCTCTTCTGAGCCAGGCAGTTACACTGTGAATCCAAGGGCTGAGAAAACGCGTTTATTTCGGGCTGAAAAACACGTTTTGAAAAGTGGCCTGTTTCTGCCTTATAAGTTACATGGGGGTGGCCAAAGTTGCCAAAATGTGTTTATTTCTGCTGAAAAACACGTTTTGACAACTTCTGCTCACTGGGGTTAAGGGCTGACTCATTGGGCTCTTTTGAGCCAGGCAGTTACACTGTGAATCCAAGGGTTGAGAAAACGCGTTTATTTCGGGCTGAAAAACACGTTTTGAAAAGTGGCCTGTTTCTGCCCTATAAGATACATGGAGGTGATCAAAGTTGCCAAAACGTGTTTATTTGTGCTGAAAAACACGTTTTGACAACTTCTGCACACTGGGGTTAAGGGCTGACAAACTGGGCTCCTCTGAGCCAGGGAGTTACACTGTGATTCCAAGGGCTGAGAAAACGCGTTTATTTCGGGCTGAAAAACACGTTTTGAAAAGTGGCCTGTTTCTGCCCTATAAGTTACATGGGGGTGACCAAAGTTGCCAAAACGTGTTTATTTGTGCTGAAAAATACGTTTTGACAACTTCTGCTCACTGGGGTTAAGGGCTGACTCATTGGGCTCTTCTGAGCCAGGCAGTTACACTGTGATTCCAAGGGCTGAGAAAACGCGTTTATTTCGGGCTGAAAAACACGTTTTAAAAAGTGGCCTGTTTCTGCCCTATAAGTTACATGGGGTTGACCAAAGTTGCCAAAACGTGTTTATTTCTGCTGAAAAACACGTTTTGACAACTTCTGCTCACTGGGGTTAAGGACTGACTCAGTGGGCTCTTCTGAGCCAGGCAGTTACACTGTGATTCCAAGGGCTGAGAAAACGCGTTTATTTCGGGCTGAAAAACACGTTTTGGAAAGTGGCCTGTTTCTGCCCTATAAGTTACATGGGGTTGACCAAAGTTGCCATAACGTGTTTATTTCTGCTGAAAAACACGTTTTGACAACTTCTGCACACTGGGGTTAAGGGCTGACAAACTGGGCTCCTCTGAGCCAGGCAGTTACACTGTGATTCCAAGGGCTGAGAAAACGCGTTTATTTCGGGCTGAAAAACACGTTTTGAAAAGTGGCCTGTTTCTGCCCTATAAGTTACATGGGGTTGACCAAAGTTGCCAAAACGTGTTTATTTCAGCTGAAAAAAACGTTTTGACAACTTCTGCTCATTGGGGTTAAGGACTGACTCATTGGGCTCTTCTGAGCCAGGCAGTTACACTGTGATTCCAAGGGTTGAGAAAACGCGTTTATTTCGGGCTGAAAAACACGTTTTGAAAAGTGGCCTGTTTCTGCCCTATAAGTTACATGGGGGTGACCAAAGTTGCCAAAACGTGTTTATTTGTGCTGAAAAATACGTTTTGACAACTTCTGCTCACTGGGGTTAAGGGCTGACTCATTGGGCTCTTCTGAGCCAAGTAGTTACACTGCGATTCCAAGGGCTGAGAAAACGCGTTTATTTCGGGCTGAAAAACACGTTTTGAAAAGTGGCCTGTTTCTGCCCTATAAGTTACATGGGGGTGACCAAAGTTGCCAAAACGTGTTTATTTGTGCTGAAAAACACGTTTTGACAACTTCTGCACACTGGGGTTAAGGGCTGACAAACTGGGCTCCTCTGAGCCAGGCAGTTACACTGTGATTCCAAGGGCTGAGAAAACGCGTTTATTTCGGGCTGAAAAACACGTTTTGAAAAGTGGCCTGTTTCTGCCCTATAAGTTACATGGGGGTGACCAAAGTTGCCAAAACGTGTTTATTTCAGCTGAAAAAAACGTTTTGACAACTTCTGCTCATTGGTGTTAAGGATTGACTCGTTGGGCTCTTCTGAGCCAGGCAGTTACACTGTGATTCCAAGGGCTGAGAAAACGCGTTTATTTCGGGCTGAAAAACACGTTTTGAAAAGTGGCCTGTTTCTGCCCTATAAGTTACATGGGGGTGACCAAAGTTGCCAAAACGTGTTTATTTGTGCTGAAAAACACGTTTTGACAACTTCTGCACACTGGGGTTAAGGGCTGACAAACTGGGCTCCTCTGAGCCAGGGAGTTACAGTGTGATTCCAAGGGCTGGGAAAACGCGTTTATTTCGTGCTGAAAAACACGTTTTGAAAAGTGGCCTGTTTCTGCCCTATAAGTTACATGGGGGTGACCAAAGTTGCCAAAACGTGTTTATTTCAGCTGAAAAACACGTTTTGACAACTTCTGCTCACTGGGGTTAAGGACTGACTCATTGGGCTCTTCTGAGCCAGGCAGTTACACTGCGATTCCAAGGGCTGAGAAAACGCGTTTATATCGGGCTGAAAAACACTTTTTAAAAGTGGCCTGTTTCTGCCCTATAAGTTACATGGGGGTGACCAAAGTTGCCAAAACGTGTTTATTTGTGCTGAAAAATACGTTTTGACAACTTCTGCTCACTGGGGTTAAGGGCTGACTCATTGGGCTGTTCTGAGCCAGGCAGTTACACTGTGAATCCAAGGGCTGAGAAAACGCGTTTATTTCGGGCTGAAAAACACGTTTTGAAAAGTGGCCTGTTTCTGCCCTATAAGTTACATGGGGGTGATCAAAGTTGCCAAAACGTGTTAATTTCAGCTGAAAAACACGTTTTGACAACTTCTGCTCACTGGGGTTAAGGACTGACTCATTGGGCTCTTCTGAGCCAGGCAGTTACACTGCGATTTCAAGGGCTGAGAAAACGCGTTTATTTCGGGCTGAAAAACACTCTTTAAAAGTGGCCTGTTTCTGCCCTATAAGTTACATGGGGGTGACCAAAGTTGCCAAAACGTGTTTATTTGTGCTGAAAAATACGTTTTGACAACTTCTGCTCACTGGGGTTAAGGGCTGACTCATTGGGCTCTTCTGAGCCAGGCAGTTACACTGTGAATCCATGGGCAGAGAAAACGCGTTTATTTCGGGCTGAAAAACACGTTTTGAAAAGTGGTCTATTTCTGCCTTATAAGTTACATGGGGGTGGCCAAAGTTGCCAAAACGTGTTTATTTCTGCAGAAAAACACGTTTTGACAACTTCTGCTCACTGGGGTTAAGGACTGACTCAGTGGGCTCTTCTGAGCCAGGCAGTTACACTGTGATTCCAAGGGCTGAGAAAACGCGTTTATTTCGGGCTGAAAAACACGTTTTGAAAAGTGGCCTGTTTCTGCCCTATAAGTTACATGGGGTTGACCAAAGTTGCCAAAACGTGTTTATTTCTGCTGAAAAACACGTTTTGACAACTTCTGCACACTGGGGTTAAGGGCTGACAAACTGGGCTCCTCTGAGCCAGGGAGTTACACTGTGATTCCAAGGGCTGAGAAAACGCGTTTATATCGGGCTGAAAAACACGTTTTGAAAAGTGGCCTGTTTCTGCCCTATAAGTTACATGGGGGTGACCAAAGTTGCCAAAACGTGTTTATTTGTGCTGAAAAATACGTTTTGACAACTTCTGCTCACTGGGGTTAAGGGCTGACTCATTGGGCTCTTCTGAGCCAGGCAGTTACACTGTGATTCCAAGGGCTGAGAAAACGCGTTTATTTCGGGCTGAAAAACACGTTTTAAAAAGTGGCCTGTTTCTACCCTATAAGTTACATGGGGTTGACCAAAGTTGCCAAAACGTGTTTATTTCTGCTGAAAAACACGTTTTGACAACTTCTGCTCACTGGGGTTAAGGACTGACTCAGTGGGCTCTTCTGAGCCAGGCAGTTACACTGTGATTCCAAGGGCTGAGAAAACGCGTTTATTTCGGGCTGAAAAACACGTTTTGAAAAGTGGCCTGTTTCTGCCCTATAAGTTACATGGGGTTGACCAAAGTTGCCAAAACGTGTTTATTTCTGCTGAAAAACACGTTTTGACAACTTCTGCACACTGGGGTTAAGGGCTGACAAACTGGGCTCCTCTGAACCAGGGAGTTACACTGTGATTCCAAGGGCTGAGAAAACGCGTTTATTTCGGGCTGAAAAACACGTTTTGAAAAGTGGCCTGTTTCTGCCCTATAAGTTACATGGGGTTGACCAAAGTTGCCAAAACGTGTTTATTTCTGCAGAAAAACACGTTTTGACAACTTCTGCTCACTGGGGTTAAGGACTGACTCAGTGGGCTCTTCTGAGCCAGGCAGTTACACTGTGATTCCAAGGGCTGAGAAAACGCGTTTATTTCGGGCTGAAAAACACGTTTTAAAAAGTGGCCTGTTTCTGCCCTATAAGTTACATGGGGTTGACCAAAGTTGCCAAAACGTGTTTATTTCTGCTGAAAAACACGTTTTGACAACTTCTGCTCACTGGGGTTAAGGACTGACTCAGTGGCTCTTCTGAGCCAGGCAGTTACACTGTGATTCCAAGGGCTGAGAAAACGCGTTTATTTCGGGCTGAAAAACACGTTTTGAAAAGTGGCCTGTTTCTGCCCTATAAGTTACATGGGGTTGACCAAAGTTGCCAAAACGTGTTTATTTCTGCTGAAAAACACGTTTTGACAACTTCTGCACACTGGGGTTAAGGGCTGACAAACTGGGCTCTTCTGAGCCAGGCAGTTAAACTGTGATTCCAAGGGCTGAGAAAACGCGTTTATTTCGGGCTGAAAAACACGTTTTGAAAAGTGGCCTGTTTCTGCCCTATAAGTTACATGGGGGTGACCAAAGTTGCCAAAACGTGTTTATTTGTGCTGAAAAATACGTTTTGACAACTTCTGCTCACTGGGGTTAAGGGCTGACTCATTGGGCTCTTTTGAGCCAGGCAGTTACACTGTGAATCCAAGGGTTGAGAAAACGCGTTTATTTCGGGCTGAAAAACACGTTTTGAAAAGTGGCCTGTTTCTGCCCTATAAGATACATGGAGGTGATCAAAGTTGCCAAAACGTGTTTATTTGTGCTGAAAAACACGTTTTGACAACTTCTGCACACTGGGGTTAAGGGCTGACAAACTGGGCTCCTCTGAGCCAGGGAGTTACACTGTGATTCCAAGGGCTGAGAAAACGCGTTTATTTCGGGCTGAAAAACACGTTTTGAAAAGTGGCCTGTTTCTGCCCTATAAGTTACATGGGGGTGACCAAAGTTGCCAAAACGTGTTTATTTGTGCTGAAAAATACGTTTTGACAACTTCTGCTCACTGGGGTTAAGGGCTGACTCATTGGGCTCTTCTGAGCCAGGCAGTTACACTGTGATTCCAAGGGCTGAGAAAACGCGTTTATTTCGGGCTGAAAAACACTTTTTAAAAGTGGCCTGTTTCTGCCCTATAAGTTACATGGGGGTGACCAAAGTTGCCAAAACGTGTTTATTTGTGCTGAAAAATACGTTTTGACAACTTCTGCTCACTGGGGTTAAGGGCTGACTCATTGGGCTCTTCTGAGCCAGGCAGTTACACTGTGAATCCATGGGCTGAGAAAACGCGTTTATTTCGGGCTGAAAAACATGTTTTGAAAAGTGGTCTATTTCTGCCTTATAAGTTACATGGGGGTGGCCAAAGTTGCCAAAATGTGTTTATTTCTGCTGAAAAACACGTTTTGACAACTTCTGCACACTGGGGTTAAGGGCTGACAAACTGGGCTCTTCTGAACCAGGGAGTTACACTGTGATTCCAAGGGCTGAGAAAACGCGTTTATTTCGGGCTGAAAAACACGTTTTGAAAAGTGGCCTGTTTCTGCCCTATAAGTTACATGGGGTTGACCAAAGTTGCCAAAACGTGTTTATTTCTGCAGAAAAACACGTTTTGACAACTTCTGCTCACTGGGGTTAAGGACTGACTCAGTGGGCTCTTCTGAGCCAGGCAGTTACACTGTGATTCCAAGGGCTGAGAAAACGCGTTTATTTCGGTCTGAAAAACACGTTTTGAAAAGTGGCCTGTTTCTGCCCTATAAGTTACATGGGGTTGACCAAAGTTGCCAAAACGTGTTTATTTCTGCTGAAAAACACGTTTTGACAACTTCTGCACACTGGGGTTAAGGGCTGACAAACTGGGCTCCTCTGAGCCAGGCAGTTACACTGTGATTCCAAGGGCTGAGAAAACGCGTTTATTTCGGGCTGAAAAACACGTTTTGAAAAGTGGCCTGTTTCTGCCCTATAAGTTACATGGGGGTGACCAAAGTTGCCAAAACGTGTTTATTTGTGCTGAAAAATACGTTTTGACAACTTCTGCTCACTGGGGTTAAGGGCTGACTCATTGGGCTCTTCTGAGCCAAGTAGTTACACTGCGATTCCAAGGGCTGAGAAAACGCGTTTATTTCGGGCTGAAAAACACGTTTTGAAAAGTGGCCTGTTTCTGCCCTATAAGTTACATGGGGGTGACCAAAGTTGCCAAAACGTGTTTATTTGTGCTGAAAAACACGTTTTGACAACTTCTGCACACTGAAGTTAAGGGCTGACAAACTGGGCTCCTCTGAGCCAGGCAGTTACACTGTGATTCCAAGGGCTGGGAAAACGCGTTTATTTCGGGCTGAAAAACACGTTTTGAAAAGTGGCCTGTTTCTGCCCTATAAGTTACATGGGGGTGACCAAAGTTGCCAAAACGTGTTTATTTCAGCTGAAAAACACGTTTTGACAACTTCTGCTCACTGGGGTTAAGGACTGACTCATTGGGCTCTTCTGAGCCAGGCAGTTACACTGCGATTCCAAGGGCTGAGAAAACGCGTTTATTTCGGGCTGAAAAACACTTTTTAAAAGTGGCCTGTTTCTGCCCTATAAGTTACATGGGGGTGACCAAAGTTCCCAAAACGTGTTTATTTGTGCTGAAAAATACGTTTTGACAACTTCTGCTCACTGGGGTTAAGGGCTGACTCATTGGGCTCTTCTGAGCCAGGCAGTTACACTGTGAATCCAAGGGCTGAGAAAACGCGTTTATTTCGGGCTGAAAAACACGTTTTGAAAAGTGGCCTGTTTCTGCCCTATAAGTTACATGGGGGTGACCAAAGTTGCCAAAACGTGTTAATTTCAGCTGAAAAACACGTTTTGACAACTTCTGCTCACTGGGGTTAAGGACTGACTCATTGGGCTCTTCTGAGCCAGGCAGTTACACTGCGATTTCAAGGGCTGAGAAAACGCGTTTATTTCGGGCTGAAAAACACTTTTTAAAAGTGGCCTGTTTCTGCCCTATAAGTTACATGGGGGTGACCAAAGTTACCAAAACATGTTTATTTGTGCTGAAAAATACGTTTTGACAACTTCTGCTCACTGGGGTTAAGGGCTGACTCATTGGGCTCTTCTGAGCCAGGCAGTTACACTGTGAATCCATGGGCTGAGAAAACGCGTTTATTTCGGGCTGAAAAACACGTTTTGAAAAGTGGTCTATTTCTGCCTTATAAGTTACATGGGGGTGGCCAAAGTTGCCAAAACGTGTTTATTTCTGCAGAAAAACACGTTTTGACAACTTCTGCTCACTGGGGTTAAGGACTGACTCAGTGGGCTCTTCTGAGCCAGGCAGTTACACTGTGATTCCAAGGGCTGAGAAAACGCGTTTATTTCGGGCTGAAAAACACGTTTTGAAAAGTGGCCTGTTTCTGCCCTATAAGTTACATGGGGTTGACCAAAGTTGCCAAAACGTGTTTATTTCTGCTGAAAAACACGTTTTGACAACTTCTGCACACTGGGGTTAAGGGCTGACAAACTGGGCTCCTCTGAGCCAGGGAGTTACACTGTGATTCCAAGGGCTGAGAAAACGCGTTTATTTCGGGCTGAAAAACACGTTTTGAAAAGTGGCCTGTGTCTGCCCTATAAGTTACATGGGGGTGACCAAAGTTGCCAAAACGTGTTTATTTGTGCTGAAAAATACGTTTTGACAACTTCTGCTCACTGGGGTTAAGGGCTGACTCATTGGGCTCTTTTGAGCCAGGCAGTTACACTGTGAATCCAAGGGTTGAGAAAACGCGTTTATTTCGGGCTGAAAAACACGTTTTGAAAAGTGGCCTGTTTCTGCCCTATAAGATACATGGAGGTGACCAAAGTTGCCAAAACGTGTTTATTTGTGCTGAAAAACACGTTTTGACAACTTCTGCACACTGGGGTTAAGGGCTGACAAACTGGGCTCCTCTGAGCCAGGGAGTTACACTGTGATTCCAAGGGCTGAGAAAACGCGTTTATTTCGGGCTGAAAAACACGTTTTGAAAAGTGGCCTGTTTCTGCCCTATAAGTTACATGGGGGTGACCAAAGTTGCCAAAACGTGTTTATTTGTGCTGAAAAATACGTTTTGACAACTTCTGCTCACTGGGGTTAAGGGCTGACTCATTGGGCTCTTCTGAGCCAGGCAGTTACACTGTGATTCCAAGGGCTGAGAAAACGCGTTTATTTCGGGCTGAAAAACACGTTTTAAAAAGTGGCCTGTTTCTGCCCTATAAGTTACATGGGGTTGACCAAAGTTGCCAAAACGTGTTTATTTCTGCTGAAAAACACGTTTTGACAACTTCTGCTCACTGGGGTTAAGGACTGACTCAGTGGGCTCTTCTGAGCCAGGCAGTTACACTGTGATTCCAAGGGCTGAGAAAACGCGTTTATTTCGGGCTGAAAAACACGTTTTGAAAAGTGGCCTGTTTCTGCCCTATAAGTTACATGGGGTTGACCAAAGTTGCCAAAACGTGTTTATTTCTGCTGAAAAACACGTTTTGACAACTTCTGCACACTGGGGTTAAGGGCTGACAAACTGGGCTCCTCTGAGCCAGGCAGTTACACTGTGATTCCAAGGGCTGAGAAAACGCGTTTATTTCGGGCTGAAAAACACGTTTTGAAAAGTGGCCTGTTTCTGCCCTATAAGTTACATGGGGTTGACCAAAGTTGCCAAAACGTGTTTATTTCAGCTGAAAAAAACGTTTTGACAACTTCTGCTCATTGGGGTTAAGGACTGACATTGGGCTCTTCTGAGTCAGGCAGTTACACTGTGATTCCAAGGGCTGAGAAAACGCGTTTATTTCGGGCTGAAAAACACGTTTTGAAAAGTGGCCTGTTTCTGCCCTATAAGTTACATGGGGGTGACCAAAGTTGCCAAAACGTGTTTATTTGTGCTGAAAAATACGTTTTGACAACTTCTGCTCACTGGGGTTAAGGGCTGACTCATTGGGCTCTTCTGAGCCAAGTAGTTACACTGCGATTCCAAGGGCTGAGAAAACGCGTTTATTTCGGGCTGAAAAACACGTTTTGAAAAGTGGCCTGTTTCTGCCCTATAAGTTACATGGGGGTGACCAAAGTTGCCAAAACGTGTTTATTTGTGCTGAAAAACACGTTTTGACAACTTCTGCACACTGGGGTTAAGGGCTGACAAACTGGGCTCCTCTGAGCCAGGCAGTTACACTGTGATTCCAAGGGCTGAGAAAACGCGTTTATTTCGGGCTGAAAAACACGTTTTGAAAAGTGGCCTGTTTCTGCCCTATAAGTTACATGGGGGTGACCAAAGTTGCCAAAACGTGTTTATTTCAGCTGAAAAAAACGTTTTGACAACTTCTGCTCATTGGTGTTAAGGACTGACTCGTTGGGCTCTTCTGAGCCAGGCAGTTACACTGTGATTCCAAGGGCTGAGAAAACGCGTTTATTTCGGGCTGAAAAACACGTTTTGAAAAGTGGCCTGTTTCTGCCCTATACGTTACATGGGGGTGACCAAAGTTGCCAAAACGTGTTTATTTGTGCTGAAAAACACGTTTTGACAACTTCTGCACACTGGGGTTAAGGGCTGACAAACTGGGCTCCTCTGAGCCAGGGAGTTACACTGTGATTCCAAGGGCTGGGAAAACGCGTTTATTTCGGGCTGAAAAACACGTTTTGAAAAGTGGCCAGTTTCTGCCCTATATGTTACATGGGGGTGACCAAAGTTGCCAAAACGTGTTTATTTCAGCTGAAAAACACGTTTTGACAACTTCTGCTCACTGGGGTTAAGGACTGACTCATTGGGCTCTTCTGAGCCAGGCAGTTACACTGCGATTCCAAGGGCTGAGAAAACGCGTTTATTTCGGGCTGAAAAACACTTTTTAAAAGTGGCCTGTTTCTGCCCTATAAGTTACATGGGGTTGACCAAAGTTGCCAAAACGTGTTTATTTGTGCTGAAAAATACGTTTTGACAACTTCTGCTCACTGGGGTTAAGGGCTGACTCATTGGGCTCTTCTGAGCCAGGCAGTTACACTGTGAATCCAAGGGCTGAGAAAACGCGTTTATTTCGGGCTGAAAAACACGTTTTGAAAAGTGGCCTGTTTCTGCCCTATAAGTTACATGGGGGTGACCAAAGTTGCCAAAACGTGTTAATTTCAGCTGAAAAACACGTTTTGACAACTTCTGCTCACTGGGGTTAAGGACTGACTCATTGGGCTCTTCTGAGCCAGGCAGTTACACTGCGATTTCAAGGGCTGAGAAAACGCATTTATTTCGGGCTGAAAAACACTTTTTAAAAGTGGCCTGTTTCTGCCCTATAAGTTACATGGGGGTGACCAAAGTTGCCAAAACGTGTTTATTTGTGCTGAAAAATACGTTTTGACAACTTCTGCTCACTGGGGTTAAGGGCTGACTCATTGGGCTCTTCTGAGCCAGGCAGTTACACTGTGAATCCATGGGCTGAGAAAACGCGTTTATTTCGGGCTGAAAAACACGTTTTGAAAAGTGGTCTATTTCTGCCTTATAAGTTACATGGGGGTGGCCAAAGTTGCTAAAACGTGTTTATTTCTGCAGAAAAACACGTTTTGACAACTTCTGCTCACTGGGGTTAAGGACTGACTCAGTGGGCTCTTCTGAGCCAGGCAGTTACACTGTGATTCCAAGGGCTGAGAAAACGCGTTTATTTCGGGCTGAAAAACACGTTTTGAAAAGTGGCCTGTTTCTGCCCTATAAGTTACATGGGGTTGACCAAAGTTGCCAAAACGTGTTTATTTCTGCTGAAAAACACGTTTTGACAACTTCTGCACACTGGGGTTAAGGGCTGACAAACTGGGCTCCTCTGAGCCAGGGAGTTACACTGTGATTCCAAGGGCTGAGAAAACGCGTTTATTACGGGCTGAAAAACACGTTTTGAAAAGTGGCCTGTTTCTGCCCTATAAGTTACATGGGGGTGACCAAAGTTGCCAAAACGTGTTTATTTGTGCTGAAAAATACGTTTTGACAACTTCTGCTCACTGGGGTTAAGGGCTGACTCATTGGGCTCTTTTGAGCCAGGCAGTTACACTGTGAATCCAAGGGTTGAGAAAACGCGTTTATTTCGGGCTGAAAAACACGTTTTGAAAAGTGGCCTGTTTCTGCCCTATAAGATACATGGAGGTGACCAAAGTTGCCAAAACGTGTTTATTTGTGCTGAAAAACACGTTTTGACAACTTCTGCACACTGGGGTTAAGGGCTGACAAACTGGGCTCCTCTGAGCCAGGGAGTTACACTGTGATTCCAAGGGCTGAGAAAACGCGTTTATTTCGGGCTGAAAAACACGTTTTGAAAAGTGGCCTGTTTCTGCCCTATAAGTTACATGGGGGTGACCAAAGTTGCCAAAACGTGTTTATTTGTGCTGAAAAATACGTTTTGACAACTTCTGCTCACTGGGGTTAAGGGCTGACTCATTGGGCTCTTCTGAGCCAGGCAGTTACACTGTGATTCCAAGGGCTGAGAAAACGCGTTTATTTCGGGCTGAAAAACACGTTTTAAAAAGTGGCCTGTTTCTGCCCTATAAGTTACATGGGGTTGACCAAAGTTGCCAAAACGTGTTTATTTCTGCTGAAAAACACGTTTTGACAACTTCTGCTCACTGGGGTTAAGGACTGACTCAGTGGGCTCTTCTGAGCCAGGCAGTTACACTGTGATTCCAAGGGCTGAGAAAACGCGTTTATTTCGGGCTGAAAAACACGTTTTGAAAAGTGGCCTGTTTCTGCCCTATAAGTTACATGGGGTTGACCAAAGTTGCCAAAACGTGTTTATTTCTGCTGAAAAACACGTTTTGACAACTTCTGCACACTGGGGTTAAGGGCTGACAAACTGGGCTCCTCTGAGCCAGGCAGTTACACTGTGATTCCAAGGGCTGAGAAAACGCGTTTATTTCGGGCTGAAAAACACGTTTTGAAAAGTGGCCTGTTTCTGCCCTATAAGTTACATGGGGTTGACCAAAGTTGCCAAAACGTGTTTATTTCAGCAGAAAAAAACGTTTTGACAACTTCTGCTCATTGGGGTTAAGGACTGACTCATTGGGCTCTTCTGAGCCAGGCAGTTACACTGTGATTCCAAGGGCTGAGAAAACGCGTTTATTTCGGGCTGAAAAACACGTTTTGAAAAGTGGCCTGTTTCTGCCCTATAAGTTACATGGGGGTGACCAAAGTTGCCAAAACGTGTTTATTTGTGCTGAAAAATACGTTTTGACAACTTCTGCTCACTGGGGTTAAGGGCTGACTCATTGGGCTCTTCTGAGCCAAGTAGTTACACTGCGATTCCAAGGGCTGAGAAAACGCGTTTATTTCGGGCTGAAAAACACTTTTTGAAAAGTGGCCTGTTTCTGCCCTATAAGTTACATGGGGGTGACCAAAGTTGCCAAAACGTGTTTATTTCAGCTGAAAAAAACGTTTTGACAACTTCTGCTCATTGAGGTTAAGGACTGACTCATTGGGCTCTTCTGAGCCAGGCAGTTACACTGTGATTCCAAGGGCTGAGAAAACGCGTTTATTTCGGGCTGAAAAACACGTTTTGAAAAGTGGCCTGTTTCTGCCCTATAAGTTACATGGGGGTGACCAAAGTTGCCAAAACGTGTTTATTTGTGCTGAAAAACACGTTTTGACAACTTCTGCACACTGGGGTTAAGGGCTGACAAACTGGGCTCCTCTGAGCCAGGGAGTTACACTGTGATTCCAAGGGCTGGGAAAACGCCTTTATTTCGGGCTGAAAAACACGTTTTGAAAAGTGGCCTGTTTCTGCCCTATAAGTTACATGGGGGTGACCAAAGTTGCCAAAACGTGTTTATTTCAGCTGAAAAACACGTTTTGACAACTTCTGCTCACTGGGGTTAAGGACTGACTCATTGGGCTCTTCTGAGCCAGGCAGTTACACTGCGATTCCAAGGGCTGAGAAAACGCGTTTATTTCGGGCTGAAAAACACTTTTTAAAAGTGGCCTGTTTCTGCCCTATAAGTTACATGGGGGTGACCAAAGTTGCCAAAACGTGTTTATTTGTGCTGAAAAATACGTTTTGACAACTTCTGCTCACTGGGGTTAAGGGCTGACTCATTGGGCTCTTCTGAGCCAGGCAGTTACACTGTGAATCCAAGGGCTGAGAAAACGCGTTTATTTCGGGCTGAAAAACACGTTTTGAAAAGTGGCCTGTTTCTGCCCTATAAGTTACATGGGGGTGACCAAAGTTGCCAAAACGTGTTAATTTCAGCTGAAAAACACGTTTTGACAACTTCTGCTCACTGGGGTTAAGGACTGACTCATTGGGCTCTTCTGAGCCAGGCAGTTACACTGCGATTTCAAGGGCTGAGAAAACGCGTTTATTTCGGGCTGAAAAACACTTTTTAAAAGTGGCCTGTTTCTGCCCTATAAGTTACATGGGGGTGACCAAAGTTGCCAAAACGTGTTTATTTGTGCTGAAAAATACGTTTTGACAACTTCTGCTCACTGGGGTTAAGGGCTGACTCATTGGGCTCTTCTGAGCCAGGCAGTTACACTGTGAATCCATGGGCTGAGAAAACGCGTTTATTTCGGGCTGAAAAACACGTTTTGAAAAGTGGTCTATTTCTGCCTTATAAGTTACATGGGGGTGGCCAAAGTTGCCAAAATGTGTTTATTTCTGCTGAAAAACACGTTTTGACAACTTCTGCACACTGGGGTTAAGGGCTGACAAACTGGGCTCCTCTGAACCAGGGAGTTACACTGTGATTCCAAGGGCTGAGAAAACGCGTTTATTTCAGGCTGAAAAACACGTTTTGAAAAGTGGCCTGTTTCTGCCCTATAAGTTACATGGGGTTGACCAAAGTTGCCAAAACGTGTTTATTTCTGCAGAAAAACACGTTTTGACAACTTCTGCTCACTGGGGTTAAGGACTGACTCAGTGGGCTCTTCTGAGCCAGGCAGTTACACTGTGATTCCAAGGGCTGGGAAAACGCGTTTATTTCGGGCAGAAAAACACGTTTTGAAAAGTGGCCTGTTTCTGCCCTATAAGTTACATGGGGTTGACCAAAGTTGCCAAAACGTGTTTATTTCTGCTGAAAAACACGTTTTGACAACTTCTGCACACTGGGGTTAAGGGCTGACAAACTGGGCTCCTCTGAGCCAGGGAGTTACACTGTGATTCCAAGGGCTGAGAAAACGCGTTTATTTCGGGCTGAAAAACACGTTTTGAAAAGTGGCCTGTTTCTGCCCTATAAGTTACATGGGGGTGACCAAAGTTGCCAAAACGTGTTTATTTGTGCTGAAAAATACGTTTTGACAACTTCTGCTCACTGGGGTTAAGGGCTGACTCATTGGGCTCTTTTGAGCCAGGCAGTTACACTGTGAATCCAAGGGTTGAGAAAACGCGTTTATTTCGGGCTGAAAAACACGTTTTGAAAAGTGGCCTGTTTCTGCCTTATAAGTTACATGGGGGTGACCAAAGTTGCCAAAACGTGTTAATTTCAGCTGAAAAACACGTTTTGACAAATTCTGCTCACTGGGGTTAAGGACTGACTCATTGGGCTCTTCTGAGCCAGGCAGTTACACTGCGATTTCAAGGGCTGAGAAAACGCGTTTATTTCGGGCTGAAAAACACTTTTTAAAAGTGGCCTGTTTCTGCCCTATAAGTTACATGGGGGTGACCAAAGTTGCCAAAACATGTTTATTTGTGCTGAAAAATACGTTTTGACAACTTCTGCTCACTGGGGTTAAGGGCTGACTCATTGGGCTCTTCTGAGCCAGGCAGTTACACTGTGATTCCAAGGGCTGAGAAAACGCGTTTATTTCGGGCTGAAAAACACGTTTTGAAAAGTGGCCTGTTTCTGCCCTATAAGTTACATGGGGGTGACCAAAGTTGCCAAAACGTGTTAATTTCAGCTGAAAAACACGTTTTGACAACTTCTGCTCACTGGGGTTAAGGACTGACTCATTGGGCTCTTCTGAGCCAGGCAGTTACACTGCGATTCCAAGGGCTGAGAAAACGCGTTTATTTCGGGCTGAAAAACACGTTTTGAAAAGTGGCCTGTTTCTGCCCTAAAAGTTACATGGGGGTGACCAAAGTTGCCAAAACGTGTTTATTTGTGCTGAAAATTACGTTTTGACAACTTCTGCTCACTGGGGTTAAGGGCTGACTCATTGGGCTCTTCTGAGCCAGGCAGTTACACTGTGAATCCATGGGCTGAGAAAACGCGTTTATTTCGGGCTGAAAAACACGTTTTGAAAAGTGGTCTATTTCTGCCTTATAAGTTACATGGGGGTGGCCAAAGTTGCCAAAATGTGTTTATTTCTGCTGAAAAACACGTTTTGACAACTTCTGCACACTGGGGTTAAGGGCTGACAAACTGGGCTCCTCTGAGCCAGGGAGTTACACTGTGATTCCAAGGGCTGAGAAAACGCGTTTATTTCGGGCTGAAAAACACGTTTTGAAAAGTGGCCTGTTTCTGCCCTATAAGTTACATGGGGTTGACCAAAGTTGCCAAAACGTGTTTATTTCTGCTGAAAAACACGTTTTGACAACTTCTGCACACTGGGGTTAAGGGCTGACAAACTGGGCTCCTCTGAGCCACGGAGTTACACTGTGATTCCAAGGGCTGAGAAAACGCGTTTATTTCGGGCTGAAAAACACGTTTTGAAAAGTGGCCTGTTTCTGCCCTATAAGTTACATGGGGGTGACCAAAGTTGCCAAAACGTGTTTATTTGTGCTGAAAAATACGTTTTGACAACTTCTGCTCACTGGGGTTAAGGGCTGACTCAGTGGGCTCTTCTGAGCCAGGCAGTTACACTGTGATTCCAAGGGCTGAGAAAACGCGTTTATTTCGGGCTGAAAAACACGTTTTGAAAAGTGGCCTGTTTCTGCCCTATAAGTTACATGGGGGTGACCAAAGTTGCCAAAACGTGTTTATTTGTGCTGAAAAATACGTTTTGACAACTTCTGCTCACTGGGGTTAAGGGCTGACTCATTGGGCTCTTTTGAGCCAGGCAGTTACACTGTGATTCCAAGGGCTGAGAAAACGCGTTTATTTCGGGCTGAAAAACACGTTTTAAAAAGTGGCCTGTTTCTGCCCTATAAGTTACATGGGGTTGACCAAAGTTGCCAAAACGTGTTTATTTCTGCTGAAAAACACGTTTTGACAACTTCTGCTCACTGGGGTTAAGGACTGACTCAGTGGGCTCTTCTGAGCCAGGCAGTTACACTGTGATTCCAAGGGCTGAGAAAACGCGTTTATTTCGGGCTGAAAAACACGTTTTGAAAAGTGGCCTGTTTCTGCCCTATAAGTTACATGGGGTTGACCAAACTTGCCAAAACGTGTTTATTTCTGCTGAAAAACACGTTTTGACAACTTCTGCACACTGGGGTTAAGGGCTGACAAACTGGGCTCCTCTGAGCCAGGCAGTTACACTGTGATTCCAAGGGCTGAGAAAACGCGTTTATTTCGGGCTGAAAAACACGTTTTGAAAAGTGGCCTGTTTCTGCCCTATAAGTTACATGGGGTTGACCAAAGTTGCCAAAACGTGTTTATTTCAGCTGAAAAAAACGTTTTGACAACTTCTGCTCATTGGGGTTAAGGACTGACTCATTGGGCTCTTCTGAGCCAGGCAGTTACACTGTGATTCCAAGGGCTGAGAAAACGCGTTTATTTCGGGCTGAAAAACACGTTTTGAAAAGTGGCCTGTTTCTGCCCTATAAGTTACATGGGGGTGACCAAAGTTGCCAAAACGTGTTTATTTGTGCTGAAAAATACGTTTTGACAACTTCTGCTCACTGGGGTTAAGGGCTGACTCATTGGGCTCTTCTGAGCCAAGTAGTTACACTGCGATTCCAAGGGCTGAGAAAACGCGTTTATTTCGGGCTGAAAAACACGTTTTGAAAAGTGGCCTGTTTCTGCCCTATAAGTTACATGGGGGTGACCAAAGTTGCCAAAACGTGTTTATTTCAGCTGAAAAAAACGTTTTGACAACTTCTGCTCATTGAGGTTAAGGACTGACTCATTGGGCTCTTCTGAGCCAGGCAGTTACACTGTGATTCCAAGGGCTGAGAAAACGCGTTTATTTCGGGCTGAAAAACACGTTTTGAAAAGTGGCCTGTTTCTGCCCTATAAGTTACATGGGGGTGACCAAAGTTGCCAAAACGTGTTTATTTGTGCTGAAAAATACGTTTTGACAACTTCTGCTCACTGGGGTTAAGGGCTGACTCATTGGGCTCTTCTGAGCCAGGCAGTTACACTGTGATTCCAAGGGCTGAGAAAACGCGTTTATTTCGGGCTGAAAAACACGTTTTAAAAAGTGGCCTGTTTCTGCCCTATAAGTTAAATGGGGTTGACCAAAGTTGCCAAAACGTGTTTATTTCTGCTGAAAAACACGTTTTGACAACTTCTGCTCACTGGGGTTAAGGACTGACTCAGTGGGCTCTTCTGAGCCAGGCAGTTACACTGTGATTCCAAGGGCTGAGAAAACGCGTTTATTTCGGGCTGAAAAACACGTTTTGAAAAGTGGCCTGTTTCTGCCCTATAAGTTACATGGGGTTGACCAAACTTGCCAAAACGTGTTTATTTCTGCTGAAAAACACGTTTTGACAACTTCTGCACACTGGGGTTAAGGGCTGACAAACTGGGCTCCTCTGAGCCAGGCAGTTACACTGTGATTCCAAGGGCTGAGAAAACGCGTTTATTTCGGGCTGAAAAACACGTTTTGAAAAGTGGCCTGTTTCTGCCCTATAAGTTACATGGGGGTGACCAAAGTTGCCAAAACGTGTTTATTTCAGCTGAAAAAAACGTTTTGACAACTTCTGCTCATTGGGGTTAAGGACTGACTCATTGGGCTCTTCTGAGCCAGGCAGTTACACTGTGATTCCAAGGGCTGAGAAAACGCGTTTATTTCGGGCTGAAAAACACGTTTTGAAAAGTGGCCTGTTTCTGCCCTATAAGTTACATGGGGGTGACCAAAGTTGCCAAAACGTGTTTATTTGTGCTGAAAAACACGTTTTGACAACTTCTGCACACTGGGGTTAAGGGCTGACAAACTGGGCTCCTCTGAGCCAGGGAGTTACACTGTGATTCCAAGGGCTGGGAAAACGCGTTTATTTCGGGCTGAAAAACACGTTTTGAAAAGTGGCCTGTTTCTGCCCTATAAGTTACATGGGGGTGACCAAAGTTGCCAAAACGTGTTTATTTCAGCTGAAAAACACGTTTTGACAACTTCTGCTCACTGGGGTTAAGGACTGACTCATTGGGCTCTTCTGAGCCAGGCAGTTACACTGCGATTCCAAGGGCTGAGAAAACGCGTTTATTTCGGGCTGAAAAACACTTTTTAAAAGTGGCCTGTTTCTGCCCTATAAGTTACATGGGGGTGACCAAAGTTGCCAAAACGTGTTTTTTGTGCTGAAAAATACGTTTTGACAACTTCTGCTCACTGGGGTTAAGGGCTGACTCATTGGGCTCTTCTGAGCCAGGCAGTTACACTGTGAATCCAAGGGCTGAGAAAACGCGTTTATTTCGGGCTGAAAAACACGTTTTGAAAAGTGGCCTGTTTCTGCCCTATAAGTTACATGGGGGTGACCAAAGTTGCCAAAACGTGTTAATTTCAGCTGAAAAACACGTTTTGACAACTTCTGCTCACTGGGGTTAAGGACTGACTCATTGGGCTCTTCTGAGCCAGGCAGTTACACTGCGATTTCAAGGGCTGAGAAAACGCGTTTATTTCGGGCTGAAAAACACTTTTTAAAAGTGGCCTGTTTCTGCCCTATAAGTTACATGGGGGTGACCAAAGTTGCCAAAACGTGTTTATTTGTGCTGAAAAATACGTTTTGACAACTTCTGCTCACTGGGGTTAAGGGCTGACTCATTGGGCTCTTCTGAGCCAGGCAGTTACACTGTGATTCCAATGGCTGAGAAAACGCGTTTATTTCGGGCTGAAAAACACGTTTTGAAAAGTGGTCTATTTCTGCCTTATAAGTTACATGGGGGTGGCCAAAGTTGCCAAAATGTGTTTATTTCTGCTGAAAAACACGTTTTGACAACTTCTGCACACTGGGGTTAACGGCTGACAAACTGGGCTCCTCTGAGCCAGGCAGTTACACTGTGATTCCAAGGGCTGGGAAAACGCGTTTATTTCGGGCTGAAAAACACGTTTTGAAAAGTGGCCTGTTTCTGCCCTATAAGTTACATGGGGGAGACCAAAGTTGCCAAAACGTGTTAATTTCAGCTGAAAAACACGTTTTGACAACTTCTGCTCACTGGGGTTAAGGACTGACTCATTGGGCTCTTCTGAGCCAGGCAGTTACACTGCGATTCCAAGGGCTGAGAAAACGCGTTTATTTCGGGCTGAAAAACACGTTTTGAGTAGTGTGCTGTTATTGCCCTATAAGTTACATGGGGGTGACCAAAGTTGCCAAAACGTGTTTATTTCTGCTGAAAAACACGTTTTGACAACTTCTGCACACTGGGGTTAAGGGCTGACAAACTGGGCTCCTCTGAGCCAGGGAGTTACACTGTGATTCCAAGGGCTGAGAAAACGCGTTTATTTCGGGCTGAAAAACACGTTTTAAAAAGTGGCCTGTTTCTGCCCTATAAGTTACATGGGGTTGACCAAAGTTGCCAAAACGTGTTTATTTCTGCTGAAAAACACGTTTTGACAACTTCTGCTCACTGGGGTTAAGGACTGACTCAGTGGGCTCTTCTGAGCCAGGCAGTTACACTGTGATTCCAAGGGCTGAGAAAACGCGTTTATTTCGGGCTGAAAAACACGTTTTGAAAAGTGGCCTGTTTCTGCCCTATAAGTTACATGGGGGTGACCAAAGTTGCCAAAACGTGTTTATTTGTGCTGAAAAATACGTTTTGACAACTTCTGCTCACTGGGGTTAAGGGCTGACTCATTGGGCTCTTCTGAGCCAAGTAGTTACACTGCGATTCCAAGGGCTGAGAAAACGCGTTTATTTCGGGCTGAAAAACACGTTTTGAAAAGTGGCCTGTTTCTGCCCTATAAGTTACATGGGGGTGACCAAAGTTGCCAAAACGTGTTTATTTGTGCTGAAAAACACGTTTTGACAACTTCTGCACACTGGGGTTAAGGGCTGACAAACTGGGCTCCTCTGAGCCAGGCAGTTACACTGTGATTCCAAGGGCTGAGAAAACGCGTTTATTTCGGGCTGAAAAACACGTTTTGAAAAGTGGCCTGTTTCTGCCCTATAAGTTACATGGGGGTGACCAAAGTTGCCAAAACGTGTTTATTTCAGCTGAAAAAAACGTTTTGACAACTTCTGCTCATTGGTGTTAAGGACTGACTCATTGGGCTCTTCTGAGCCAGGCAGTTACACTGTGATTCCAAGGGCTGAGAAAACGCGTTTATTTCGGGCTGAAAAACACGTTTTGAAAAGTGGCCTGTTTCTGCCCTATAAGTTACATGGGGGTGACCAAAGTTGCCAAAATGTGTTTATTTGTGCTGAAAAACACGTTTTGACAACTTCTGCACACTGGGGTTAAGGGCTGACAAACTGGGCTCCTGTGAGCCAGGGAGTTACACTGTGATTCCAAGGGCTGGGAAAACGCGTTTATTTCGGGCTGAAAAACACGTTTTGAAAAGTGGCCTGTTTCTGCCCTATAAGTTACATGGGGGTGACCAAAGTTGCCAAAACGTGTTTATTTGTGCTGAAAAATACGTTTTGACAACTTCTGCTCACTGGGGTTAAGGGCTGACTCATTGGGCTCTTCTGAGCCAGGCAGTTACACTGTGAATCCAAGGGCTGAGAAAACGCGTTTATTTCGGGCTGAAAAACACGTTTTGAAAAGTGGCCTGTTTCTGCCCTATAAGTTACATGGGGGTGACCAAAGTTGCCAAAACGTGTTAATTTCAGCTGAAAAACACGTTTTGACAACTTCTGCTCACTGGGGTTAAGGACTGACTCATTGGGCTCTTCTGAGCCAGGCAGTTACACTGCGATTTCAAGGGCTGAGAAAACGCGTTTATTTCGGGCTGAAAAACACTTTTTAAAAGTGGCCTGTTTCTGCCCTATAAGTTACATGGGGGTGACCAAAGTTGCCAAAACGTGTTTATTTGTGCTGAAAAATACGTTTTGACAACTTCTGCTCACTGGGGTTAAGGGCTGACTCATTGGGCTCTTCTGAGCCAGGCAGTTACACTGTGAATCCATGGGCTGAGAAAACGCGTTTATTTCGGGCTGAAAAACACGTTTTGAAAAGTGGTCTATTTCTGCCTTATAAGTTACATGGGGGTGGCCAAAGTTGCCAAAATGTGTTTATTTCTGCTGAAAAACACGTTTTGACAACTTCTGCACACTGGGGTTAACGGCTGACAAACTGGGCTCCTCTGAGCCAGGCAGTTACACTGTGATTCCAAGGGCTGGGAAAACGCGTTTATTTCGGGCTGAAAAACACGTTTTGAAAAGTGGCCTGTTTCTGCCCTATAAGTTACATGGGGGAGACCAAAGTTGCCAAAACGTGTTAATTTCAGCTGAAAAACACGTTTTGACAACTTCTGCTCACTGGGGTTAAGGACTGACTCATTGGGCTCTTCTGAGCCAGGCAGTTACACTGCGATTCCAAGGGCTGAGAAAACGCGTTTATTTCGGGCTGAAAAACACGTTTTGAGTAGTGTGCTGTTATTGCCCTATAAGTTACATGGGGGTGACCAAAGTTGCCAAAACGTGTTTATTTCTGCTGAAAAACACGTTTTGACAACTTCTGCACACTGGGGTTAAGGGCTGACAAACTGGGCTCCTCTGAGCCAGGGAGTTACACTGTGATTCCAAGGGCTGAGAAAACGCGTTTATTTCGGGCTGAAAAACACGTTTTAAAAAGTGGCCTGTTTCTGCCCTATAAGTTACATGGGGTTGACCAAAGTTGCCAAAACGTGTTTATTTCTGCTGAAAAACACGTTTTGACAACTTCTGCTCACTGGGGTTAAGGACTGACTCAGTGGGCTCTTCTGAGCCAGGCAGTTACACTGTGATTCCAAGGGCTGAGAAAACGCGTTTATTTCGGGCTGAAAAACACGTTTTGAAAAGTGGCCTGTTTCTGCCCTATAAGTTACATGGGGGTGACCAAAGTTGCCAAAACGTGTTTATTTGTGCTGAAAAATACGTTTTGACAACTTCTGCTCACTGGGGTTAAGGGCTGACTCATTGGGCTCTTTTGAGCCAGGCAGTTACACTGTGAATCCAAGGGTTGAGAAAACGCGTTTATTTCGGGCTGAAAAACACGTTTTGAAAAGTGGCCTGTTTCTGCCCTATAAGATACATGGAGGTGATCAAAGTTGCCAAAACGTGTTTATTTGTGCTGAAAAACACGTTTTGACAACTTCTGCACACTGGGGTTAAGGGCTGACAAACTGGGCTCCTCTGAGCCAGGGAGTTACACTGTGATTCCAAGGGCTGAGAAAACGCGTTTATTTCGGGCTGAAAAACACGTTTTGAAAAGTGGCCTGTTTCTGCCCTATAAGTTACATGGGGGTGACCAAAGTTGCCAAAACGTGTTTATTTGTGCTGAAAAATACGTTTTGACAACTTCTGCTCACTGGGGTTAAGGGCTGACTCTTTGGGCTCTTCTGAGCCAGGCAGTTACACTGTGATTCCAAGGGCTGAGAAAACGCGTTTATTTCGGGCTGAAAAACACGTTTTAAAAAGTGGCCTGTTTCTGCCCTATAAGTTACATGGGGTTGACCAAAGTTGCCAAAACGTGTTTATTTCTGCTGAAAAACACGTTTTGACAACTTCTGCTCACTGGGGTTAAGGACTGACTCAGTGGGCTCTTCTGAGCCAGGCAGTTACACTGTGATTCCAAGGGCTGAGAAAACGCGTTTATTTCGGGCTGAAAAACACGTTTTGAAAAGTGGCCTGTTTCTGCCCTATAAGTTACATGGGGTTGACCAAAGTTGCCAAAACGTGTTTATTTCTGCTGAAAAACACGTTTTGACAACTTCTGCACACTGGGGTTAAGGGCTGACAAACTGGGCTCCTCTGAGCCAGGCAGTTACACTGTGATTCCAAGGGCTGAGAAAACGCGTTTATTTCGGGCTGAAAAACACGTTTTGAAAAGTGGCCTGTTTCTGCCCTATAAGTTACATGGGGGTGACCAAAGTTGCCAAAACGTGTTTATTTCAGCTGAAAAAAACGTTTTGACAACTTCTGCTCATTGGTGTTAAGGACTGACTCATTGGGCTCTTCTGAGCCAGGCAGTTACACTGTGATTCCAAGGGCTGAGAAAACGCGTTTATTTCGGGCTGAAAAACACGTTTTGAAAAGTGGCCTGTTTCTGCCCTATAAGTTACATGGGGGTGACCAAAGTTGCCAAAATGTGTTTATTTGTGCTGAAAAACACGTTTTGACAACTTCTGCACACTGGGGTTAAGGGCTGACAAACTGGGCTCCTCTGAGCCAGGGAGTTACACTGTGATTCCAAGGGCTGGGAAAACGCGTTTATTTCGGGCTGAAAAACACGTTTTGAAAAGTGGCCTGTTTCTGCCCTATAAGTTACATGGGGGTGACCAAAGTTGCCAAAACGTGTTTATTTGTGCTGAAAAATACGTTTTGACAACTTCTGCTCACTGGGGTTAAGGGCTGACTCATTGGGCTCTTCTGAGCCAGGCAGTTACACTGTGAATCCAAGGGCTGAGAAAACGCGTTTATTTCGGGCTGAAAAACACGTTTTGAAAAGTGGCCTGTTTCTGCCCTATAAGTTACATGGGGGTGACCAAAGTTGCCAAAACGTGTTAATTTCAGCTGAAAAACACGTTTTGACAACTTCTGCTCACTGGGGTTAAGGACTGACTCATTGGGCTCTTCTGAGCCAGGCAGTTACACTGCGATTTCAAGGGCTGAGAAAACGCGTTTATTTCGGGCTGAAAAACACTTTTTAAAAGTGGCCTGTTTCTGCCCTATAAGTTACATGGGGGTGACCAAAGTTGCCAAAACGTGTTTATTTGTGCTGAAAAATACGTTTTGACAACTTCTGCTCACTGGGGTTAAGGGCTGACTCATTGGGCTCTTCTGAGCCAGGCAGTTACACTGCGATTCCAAGGGCTGAGAAAACGCGTTTATTTCGGGCTGAAAAACACGTTTTGAAAAGTGGCCTGTTTCTGCCCTATAAGTTACATGGGGGTGACCAAAGTTGCCAAAACGTGTTTATTTGTGCTGAAAAACACGTTTTGACAACTTCTGCACACTGGGGTTAAGGGCTGACAAACTGGGCTCCTCTGAGCCAGGCAGTTACACTGTGATTCCAAGGGCTGAGAAAACGCGTTTATTTCGGGCTGAAAAACACGTTTTGAAAAGTGGCCTGTTTCTGCCCTATAAGTTACATGGGGGTGACCAAAGTTGCCAAAACGTGTTTATTTCAGCTGAAAAAAACGTTTTGACAACTTCTGCTCATTGGTGTTAAGGACTGACTCATTGGGCTCTTCTGAGCCAGGCAGTTACACTGTGATTCCAAGGGCTGAGAAAACGCGTTTATTTCGGGCTGAAAAACACGTTTTGAAAAGTGGCCTGTTTCTGCCCTATAAGTTACATGGGGGTGACCAAAGTTGCCAAAACGTGTTTATTTGTGCTGAAAAACACGTTTTGACAACTTCTGCACACTGGGGTTAAGGGCTGACAAACTGGGCTCCCTTGAGCCAGGGAGTTACACTGTGATTCCAAGGGCTGGGAAAACGCGTTTATTTCGGGCTGAAAAACACGTTTTGAAAAGTGGCCTGTTTCTGCCCTATAAGTTACATGGGGGTGACCAAAGTTGCCAAAACGTGTTTATTTCAGCTGAAAAACACGTTTTGACAACTTCTGCTCACTGGGGTTAAGGACTGACTCATTGGGCTCTTCTGAGCCAGGCAGTTACACTGCGATTCCAAGGGCTGAGAAAACGCGTTTATTTCGGGCTGAAAAACACTTTTTAAAAGTGGCCTGTTTCTGCCCTATAAGTTACATGGGGGTGACCAAAGTTGCCAAAACGTGTTTATTTGTGCTGAAAAATACGTTTTGACAACTTCTGCTCACTGGGGTTAAGGGCTGACTCATTGGGCTCTTCTGAGCCAGGCAGTTACACTGTGAATCCAAGGGCTGAGAAAACGCGTTTATTTCGGGCTGAAAAACACGTTTTGAAAAGTGGCCTGTTTCTGCCCTATAAGTTACATGGGGGTGACCAAAGTTGCCAAAACGTGTTAATTTCAGCTGAAAAACACGTTTTGACAACTTCTGCTCACTGGGGTTAAGGACTGACTCATTGGGCTCTTCTGAGCCAGGCAGTTACACTGCGATTTCAAGGGCTGAGAAAACGCGTTTATTTCGGGCTGAAAAACACTTTTTAAAAGTGGCCTGTTTCTGCCCTATAAGTTACATGGGGGTGACCAAAGTTGCTAAAACGTGTTTATTTGTGCTGAAAAATACGTTTTGACAACTTCTGCTCACTGGGGTTAAGGGCTGACTCATTGGGCTCTTCTGAGCCAGGCAGTTACACTGTGAATCCATGGGCTGAGAAAACGCGTTTATTTCGGGCTGAAAAACACGTTTTGAAAAGTGGTCTATTTCTGCCTTATAAGTTACATGGGGGTGGCCAAAGTTGCCAAAATGTGTTTATTTCTGCTGAAAAACACGTTTTGACGACTTCTGCACACTGGGGTTAACGGCTGACAAACTGGGCTCCTCTGAGCCAGGCAGTTACACTGTGATTCCAAGGGCTGGGAAAACGCGTTTATTTCGGGCTGAAAAACACGTTTTGAAAAGTGGCCTGTTTCTGCCCTATAAGTTACATGGGGGAGACCAAAGTTGCCAAAACGTGTTAATTTCAGCTGAAAAACACGTTTTGACAACTTCTGCTCACTGGGGTTAAGGACTGACTCATTGGGCTCTTCTGAGCCAGGCAGTTACACTGCGATTCCAAGGGCTGAGAAAACGCGTTTATTTCGGGCTGAAAAACACGTTTTGAGTAGTGTGCTGTTATTGCCCTATAAGTTACATGGGGGTGACCAAAGTTGCCAAAACGTGTTTATTTCTGCTGAAAAACACGTTTTGACAACTTCTGCACACTGGGGTTAAGGGCTGACAAACTGGGCTCCTCTGACCCAGGGAGTTACACTGTGATTCCAAGGGCTGAGAAAACGCGTTTATTTCGGGCTGAAAAACACGTTTTAAAAAGTGGCCTGTTTCTGCCCTATAAGTTACATGGGGTTGACCAAAGTTGCCAAAACGTGTTTATTTCTGCTGAAAAACACGTTTTGACAACTTCTGCTCACTGGGGTTAAGGACTGACTCAGTGGGCTCTTCTGAGCCAGGCAGTTACACTGTGATTCCAAGGGCTGAGAAAACGCGTTTATTTCGGGCTGAAAAACACGTTTTGAAAAGTGGCCTGTTTCTGCCCTATAAGTTACATGGGGGTGACCAAAGTTGCCAAAACGTGTTTATTTGTGCTGAAAAATACGTTTTGACAACTTCTGCTCACTGGGGTTAAGGGCTGACTCATTGGGCTCTTTTGAGCCAGGCAGTTACACTGTGAATCCAAGGGTTGAGAAAACGCGTTTATTTCGGGCTGAAAAACACGTTTTGAAAAGTGGCCTGTTTCTGCCCTATAAGATACATGGAGGTGATCAAAGTTGCCAAAACGTGTTTATTTGTGCTGAAAAACACGTTTTGACAACTTCTGCACACTGGGGTTAAGGGCTGACAAACTGGGCTCCTCTGAGCCAGGGAGTTACACTGTGATTCCAAGGGCTGAGAAAACGCGTTTATTTCGGGCTGAAAAACACGTTTTGAAAAGTGGCCTGTTTCTGCCCTATAAGTTACATGGGGGTGACCAAAGTTGCCAAAACGTGTTTATTTGTGCTGAAAAATACGTTTTGACAACTTCTGCTCACTGGGGTTAAGGGCTGACTCATTGGGCTCTTCTGAGCCAGGCAGTTACACTGTGATTCCAAGGGCTGAGAAAACGCGTTTATTTCAGGCTGAAAAACACGTTTTAAAAAGTGGCCTGTTTCTGCCCTATAAGTTACATGGGGTTGACCAAAGTTGCCAAAACGTGTTTATTTCTGCTGAAAAACACGTTTTGACAACTTCTGCTCACTGGGGTTAAGGACTGACTCAGTGGGCTCTTCTGAGCCAGGCAGTTACACTGTGATTCCAAGGGCTGAGAAAACGCGTTTATTTCGGGCTGAAAAACAAGTTTTGGAAAGTGGCCTGTTTCTGCCCTATAAGTTACATGGGGTTGACCAAAGTTGCCATAACGTGTTTATTTCTGCTGAAAAACACGTTTTGACAACTTCTGCACACTGGGGTTAAGGGCTGACAAACTGGGCTCCTCTGAGCCAGGCAGTTACACTGTGATTCCAAGGGCTGAGAAAACGCGTTTATTTCGTGCTGAAAAACACGTTTTGAAAAGTGGCCTGTTTCTGCCCTATAAGTTACATGGGGTTGACCAAAGTTGCCAAAACGTGTTTATTTCAGCTGAAAAAAACGTTTTGACAACTTCTGCTCATTGGGGTTAAGGACTGACTCATTGGGCTCTTCTGAGCCAGGTAGTTACACTGTGATTCCAAGGGCTGAGAAAACGCGTTTATTTCGGGCTGAAAAACACGTTTTGAAAAGTGGCCTGTTTCTGCCCTATAAGTTACATGGGGGTGACCAAAGTTGCCAAAACGTGTTTATTTGTGCTGAAAAATACGTTTTGACAACTTCTGCTCACTGGGGTTAAGGGCTGACTCATTGGGCTCTTCTGAGCCAAGTAGTTACACTGCGATTCCAAGGGCTGAGAAAACGCGTTTATTTCGGGCTGAAAAACACGTTTTGAAAAGTGGCCTGTTTCTGCCCTATAAGTTACATGGGGGTGACCAAAGTTGCCAAAACGTGTTTATTTGTGCTGAAAAACACGTTTTGACAACTTCTGCACACTGGGGTTAAGGGCTGACAAACTGGGCTCCTCTGAGCCAGGCAGTTACACTGTGATTCCAAGGGCTGAGAAAACGCGTTTATTTCGGGCTGAAAAACACGTTTTGAAAAGTGGCTTGTTTCTGCCCTATAAGTTACATGGGGGTGACCAAAGTTGCCAAACCGTGTTTATTTCAGCTGAAAAAAACGTTTTGACAACTTCTGCTCATTGGTGTTAAGGATTGACTCGTTGGGCTCTTCTGAGCCAGGCAGTTACACTGTGATTCCAAGGGCTGAGAAAACGCGTTTATTTCGGGCTGAAAAACACGTTTTGAAAAGTGGCCTGTTTCTGCCCTATAAGTTACATGGGGGTGACCAAAGTTGCCAAAACGTGTTTATTTGTGCTGAAAAACACGTTTTGACAACTTCTGCACACTGGGGTTAAGGGCTGACAAACTGGGCTCCTCTGAGCCAGGGAGTTACACTGTGATTCCAAGGGCTGGGAAAACGCGTTTATTTCGTGCTGAAAAACACGTTTTGAAAAGTGGCCTGTTTCTGCCCTATAAGTTACATGGGGGTGACCAAAGTTGCCAAAACGTGTTTATTTCAGCTGAAAAATACGTTTTGACAACTTCTGCTCACTGGGGTTAAGGGCTGACTCATTGGGCTCTTCTGAGCCAGGCAGTTACACTGTGAATCCAAGGGCTGAGAAAACGCGTTTATTTCGGGCTGAAAAACACGTTTTGAAAAGTGGCCTGTTTCTGCCCTATAAGTTACATGGGGGTGATCAAAGTTGCCAAAACGTGTTAATTTCAGCTGAAAAACACGTTTTGACAACTTCTGCTCACTGGGGTTAAGGACTGACTCATTGGTCTCTTCTGAGCCAGGCAGTTACACTGCGATTTCAAGGGCTGAGAAAACGCGTTTATTTCGGGCTGAAAAACACTTTTTAAAAGTGGCCTGTTTCTGCCCTATAAGTTACATGGGGGTGACCAAAGTTGCCAAAACGTGTTTATTTGTGCTGAAAAATACGTTTTGACAACTTCTGCTCACTGGGGTTAAGGGCTGACTCATTGGGCTCTTCTGAGCCAGGCAGTTACATTGTGAATCCATGGGCTGAGAAAACGCGTTTATTTCGGGCTGAAAAACACGTTTTGAAAAGTGGTCTATTTCTGCCTTATAAGTTACATGGGGGTGGCCAAAGTTGCCAAAACGTGTTTATTTCTGCAGAAAAACACGTTTTGACAACTTCTGCTCACTGGGGTTAAGGACTGACTCAGTGGGCTCTTCTGAGCCAGGCAGTTACACTGTGATTCCAAGGGCTGAGAAAACGCGTTTATTTCGGGCTGAAAAACACGTTTTGAAAAGTGGCCTGTTTCTGCCCTATAAGTTACATGGGGTTGACCAAAGTTGCCAAAACGTGTTTATTTCTGCTGAAAAACACGTTTTGACAACTTCTGCACACTGGGGTTAAGGGCTGACAAACTGGGCTCCTCTGAGCCAGGGAGTTACACTGTGATTCCAAGGGCTGAGAAAACGCGTTTATTTCGGGCTGAAAAACACGTTTTGAAAAGTGGCCTGTTTCTGCCCTATAAGTTACATGGGGGTGACCAAAGTTGCCAAAACGTGTTTATTTGTGCTGAAAAATACGTTTTGACAACTTCTGCTCACTGGGGTTAAGGGCTGACTCATTGGGCTCTTCTGAGCCAGGCAGTTACACTGTGATTCCAAGGGCTGAGAAAACGCGTTTATTTCGGGCTGAAAAACACGTTTTGAAAAGTGGCCTGTTTCTGCCCTATAAGTTACATGGGGTTGACCAAAGTTGCCAAAACGTGTTTATTTCTGCTGAAAAACACGTTTTGACAACTTCTGCACACTGGGGTTAAGGGCTGACAAACTGGGCTCCTCTGAACCAGGGAGTTACACTGTGATTCCAAGGGCTGAGAAAACGCGTTTATTTCGGGCTGAAAAACACGTTTTGAAAAGTGGCCTGTTTCTGCCCTATAAGTTACATGGGGTTGACCAAAGTTGCCAAAACGTGTTTATTTCTGCAGAAAAACACGTTTTGACAACTTCTGCTCACTGGGGTTAAGGACTGACTCAGTGGGCTCTTCTGAGCCAGGCAGTTACACTGTGATTCCAAGGGCTGAGAAAACGCGTTTATTTCGGGCTGAAAAACACGTTTTAAAAAGTGGCCTGTTTCTGCCCTATAAGTTACATGGGGTTGACCAAAGTTGCCAAAACGTGTTTATTTCTGCTGAAAAACACGTTTTGACAACTTCTGCTCACTGGGGTTAAGGACTGACTCAGTGGGCTCTTCTGAGCCAGGCAGTTACACTGTGATTCCAAGGGCTGAGAAAACGCGTTTATTTCGGGCTGAAAAACACGTTTTGAAAAGTGGCCTGTTTCTGCCCTATAAGTTACATGGGGTTGACCAAAGTTGCCAAAACGTGTTTATTTCTGCTGAAAAACACGTTTTGACAACTTCTGCACACTGGGGTTAAGGGCTGACAAACTGGGCTCCTCTGAACCAGGGAGTTACACTGTGATTCCAAGGGCTGAGAAAACGCGTTTATTTCGGGCTGAAAAACACGTTTTGAAAAGTGTCCTGTTTCTGCCCTATAAGTTACATGGGGTTGACCAAAGTTGCCAAAACGTGTTTATTTCTGCTGAAAAACACGTTTTGACAACTTCTGCTCCCTGGGGTTAAGGACTGACTCAGTGGGCTCTTCTGAGCCAGGCAGTTACACTGTGATTCCAAGGGCTGAGAAAACGCGTTTATTTCGGGCTGAAAAACACGTTTTGAAAAGTGGCCTGTTTCTGCCCTATAAGTTACATGGGGGTGACCAAAGTTGCCAAAACGTGTTTATTTGTGCTGAAAAATACGTTTTGACAACTTCTGCTCACTGGGGTTAAGGGCTGACTCATTGGGCTCTTTTGAGCCAGGCAGTTACACTGTGAATCCAAGGGTTGAGAAAACGCGTTTATTTCGGGCTGAAAAACACGTTTTGAAAAGTGGCCTGTTTCTGCCCTATAAGATACATGGAGGTGATCAAAGTTGCCAAAACGTGTTTATTTGTGCTGAAAAACACGTTTTGACAACTTCTGCACACTGGGGTTAAGGGCTGACAAACTGGGCTCCTCTGAGCCAGGGAGTTACACTGTGATTCCAAGGGCTGAGAAAACGCGTTTATTTCGGGCTGAAAAACACGTTTTGAAAAGTGGCCTGTTTCTGCCCTATAAGTTACATGGGGGTGACCAAAGTTGCCAAAACGTGTTTATTTGTGCTGAAAAATACGTTTTGACAACTTCTGCTCACTGGGGTTAAGGGCTGACTCATTGGGCTCTTCTGAGCCAGGCAGTTACACTGTGATTCCAAGGGCTGAGAAAACGCGTTTATTTCGGGCTGAAAAACACTTTTTAAAAGTGGCCTGTTTCTGCCCTATAAGTTACATGGGGGTGACCAAAGTTGCCAAAACGTGTTTATTTGTGCTGAAAAATACGTTTTGACAACTTCTGCACACTGGGGTTAAGGGCTGACTCATTGGGCTCTTCTGAGCCAGGCAGTTACACTGTGAATCCATGGGCTGAGAAAACGCGTTTATTTCGGGCTGAAAAACACGTTTTGAAAAGTGGTCTATTTCTGCCTTATAAGTTACATGGGGGTGGCCAAAGTTGCCAAAATGTGTTTATTTCTGCTGAAAAACACGTTTTGACAACTTCTGCACACTGGGGTTAAGGGCTGACAAACTGGGCTCCTCTGAACCAGGGAGTTACACTGTGATTCCAAGGGCTGAGAAAACGCGTTTATTTCGGGCTGAAAAACACGTTTTGAAAAGTGGCCTGTTTCTGCCCTATAAGTTACATGGGGTTGACCAAAGTTGCCAAAACGTGTTTATTTCTGCAGAAAAACACGTTTTGACAACTTCTGCTCACTGGGGTTAAGGACTGACTCAGTGGGCTCTTCTCAGCCAGGCAGTTACACTGTGATTCCAAGGGCTGAGAAAACGCGTTTATTTCGGGCTGAAAAACACGTTTTGAAAAGTGGCCTGTTTCTGCCCTATAAGTTACATGGGGTTGACCAAAGTTGCCAAAACGTGTTTATTTCTGCTGAAAAACACGTTTTGACAACTTCTGCACACTGGGGTTAAGGGCTGACAAACTGGGCTCCTCTGAGCCAGGGAGTTACACTGTGATTCCAAGGGCTGAGAAAACGCGTTTATTTCGGGCTGAAAAACACGTTTTAAAAAGTGGCCTGTTTCTGCCCTATAAGTTACATGGGGGTGACCAAAGTTGCCAAAACGTGTTTATTTGTGTTGAAAAACACGTTTTGACAACTTCTGCTCACTGGTGTTAAGGACTGACTCATTGGGCTCTTCTGAGCCAGGGAGTTACACTGCGATTCCAAGGGCTGAGAAAACGCGTTTATTTCCGGCTGAAAAACACGTTTTGAAAAGTGGCCTGTTTCTGCCCTATAAGTTACATGGGGTTGACCAAAGTTGCCAAAACGTGTTTATTTCTGCTGAAAAACACGTTTTGACAACTTCTGCACACTGGGGTTAAGGGCTGACAAACTGGGCTCCTCTGAGCCAGGCAGTTACACTGTGATTCCAAGGGCTGAGAAAACGCGTTTATTTCGGGCTGAAAAACACGTTTTGAAAAGTGGCCTGTTTCTGCCCTATAAGTTACATGGGGGTGACCAAAGTTGCCAAAACGTGTTTATTTGTGCTGAAAAATACGTTTTGACAACTTCTGCTCTCTGGGGTTAAGGGCTGACTCATTGGGCTCTTCTGAGCCAAGTAGTTACACTGCGATTCCAAGGGCTGAGAAAACGCGTTTATTTCGGGCTGAAAAACACGTTTTGAAAAGTGGCCTG